>NC_142584.1:37270992-37571674 GCF_965207765.1 Zootoca vivipara
ATATATTGAATGAATCACATGTAATAAACATAATTTAAATTACAATAAACACCAACAATATCAGCCAGTCTGTCATTTCTTGGGAAAAGACTTTGCAACAGCCTAACAACTCTTAATAGTCTCCTAGTAGTTGCTGCAACTGTTTCAAAGGGTCTAGACCTGTGGACAGCAGCCTAGAGGTTATAAGTGTGCATGTGTGTATCTGGAGCACCATGGAAGCTGCTGTGTTTCTCTTGACTATAGTTAACTATCAGACGTGTGCGTTCCTTATCTGGGATGTGACTGCTGGTGTCAAAAAATGCTAGTGGCTTGGGTTCAAAATTCCCATTAGTGGAAAATCCCCACTGGAAACTCAGTTTCCTCCTTCCCCCAGAAGCCTGTTGTGCCCATAAAAAACCTGCTCAAGAGTGTTGTAGAGGAGCCTTCAAAACAATGTGGAAGATATCCTTGGGGGGTTGTGGTGGGAGAGTCCTTAGAAGGCGGCGGAGGACTTTCCATTGGATCTGAATCACTTCCGCGAATGGAAGGAGCACTCTTGTTCACAGGTCAACTCAGGAGCCAAGCCTGGAAATCAACTGAGCATTCACAATGTGAACTGTAGTCGGTCGCTCCTGCAATCATGCCACTGTTTGATCACACAACCCACGTGAAACTTTGCAGTAATTCAGTACATGGGCATGACATGTTGAAGCAAGGCTGACACCAGCTCACAGCAAGGTCAGCATGAAGTTTCACTGAAAGTATGAATGCAAGGAAAAAGGAAAGGCTAGATGGTTGTGATTTATTCTTTAAGGGAATGGCTAGTGCTAGAGGAAGAGATTCTGGTTGGAAAGAATGTGGAATTCCCCAAGGAATAGGTGGATTCTTATAATGGATGAAGCATCTGCTGGAGATAGGAGGCAGGGCATACTTTGCTGAAGCATCGGAGAGGTTGCAAAAAGAAAGCAGAAGTGAATTTGAAAGCAGTGCAATGCAGAATGTTTAAACAAGCATGGTGGACAAATGCTGCCATTTTGAAAATGCCAAACAGGCTGACATCCCAAGCTGAGAAACAGGGTCAGGGCATTCTGGTAGTAGGACCATCAAATTTTTATCTACCTCTCCATCCCATCCCCATCTACACGGCACTGGAACCTCTTTTTCTTGTTGTTAAAAAGCTTTGGCACTTACTGTAACAACTTCATGGTGAGTTCCAGAACCTATTTTTCTAGAAAAAAAGCACTGGCTACAATGAATGCCTAGCAGCTCTCCTGCATATTAAACAAGAGCCATACCAAGCCGTACCCAGAGAGTTCAGGGAACGAACCTGGGATCTGCCGCCTTCAGAGCATACGTCTTACTACTGAGCTATGGCTCTCCCCTGAACATGTTTTCTAGGGAAAGAGATCTTGCTTTTGTTGTACACCCCCTTTCCAGAGTGCTGGTGAGATTTGTAGGGTCAGTTTGTCAGGAGTATGGGCAGGAGTCAGGCTCTGGGGCCTGTAGTGCTTTGCAGGACTGGGGCCTGCCTCAGCTTCTGCTGGAGAAGCAAGGAGTGGCCACTCAGGTGAAGCCTCAGCTTGTGCTGCAGAGGCAAGGACCACTTGATATCTCACTGCACCTGGTGGCAGGAGCTCGGAGGGATAAAAGCTCAGCATTTCCCTTCAGCTCTTTGCCACAGCAACGCTATCCCTGCCTGGTTGCATCTGGCCTCTTGCTCCTTGGATCCTTGCCTTGCCGACGCCTTGCTCCTTGGACCCTTGCCTTTGCAGACGCCTTGATCCTCGACCCTTGGACCCTCGCCTTTGCCAACGCCTTGATCCTCGACCCTTGGACCTCTGCCTTGCCGACGCCTTGATCCTCGACCCTTGGACCTTCGCCTTGCTCCTTGACCCTTGGACCTTTGCCTTGCTGACGCCTTGCTCCCTGACTCCCAGACCTTCGCCTCTGCCTTGCTCCTTGACCCTGCGACTGCCTGCTGCTGGACCCTCAACCCTGCACCTGTTCCTGCTTCTACACCATCATCTTGCCTCTGGTCCTGACGTCCTCAGCCAGGGCTTCAACCGCCCGCCGACCGGACCGTCACACAGTTTCCTTTGAAGATGTAGGGCTTTGCGAAACAAGATGGTTCTCCACAGATTTACAATTGATACAGATAAATTAAGATATGAGAGATTAGGAACCGCATAGGGTTAGAAGGAAGTCATCAAATAAATCAAGGCAACAAACCAGAAATCAGTTACAGAAAAGGAAGTGAGAGTACTGAGGATAAAAAGATAAGAAGAGAAAATGAGTTCTTACTGGAAATATGTGTTTATAAAATTATCGATGACGACTTGCATTCCTTAAAAAACTGTATGGACTGGACAAAATTGTTCATGTATTTTTCTTTTCTTTTTTCTTTTTGTTATGGCTTTTCTTTTTTGGGTGGTCTTTTTGGTCTTTTTTCTTGTATTAAGAACAATGTGGTTTTTAATGTGTATTTGCAAACAAACAAACAAACAAATAAAAACTAGCCCCAGAGAAATTCAGTGAAGGTCTTCAAATAAAAATGGTGACCTTTGCCATCTGTTCGTGTTGACAGCTGCTCAGTCAGATTGAGCAGCAGTTCTCAACCCTGACATCCTCCTCTCACCTTGAGAGGGACTGCTTGCTTCTTAAACCGCAATTTTCCCTAGAAATTAGAACAAGCCGGGGAACCTTTAGCTTCATTTCCTTATGGGTAGGTAATGGAGTGGGAGGCATGCTGGATGAAGGCAGGGCCAGAACCATCTCTCTCTCTCTCTCTCTCTCCTGATTCCTTCCTTCCCTGATTCCTTCCTTCCCTGATTCCTTCTTTCCTTCTTTCCTTCTTTCCTTCTTTCCTTCTTTCCTTCTTTCCTTCTTTCCTTCTTTCCTTCCTTCCTTCCTTCTCCCCTCTCTCTTTCACACATTTCCTTTATTTTTCTCTCACTCCTCCCCCAAGTCTTTAAGATAGCCAGAAGCAAAAGAGGACAAGTTTCCTGTGCCATTTATAGCTAAATATCACATTGCTTCCAGACTGTCACTGTTCTCAGGCGGGATTCAAACACACACCTTCAAGTTGCACAACTGCAGTTGACTGAGAGGCCTTGGGCAACAAACCTGGATCCCCAAAAGATTGGGCTGTTCTGATAAGTGAAGCAACAGAAAGAATGCAGTAGAAAAGTGTGGGACAACACTTGCTTTGACATAAGTTCTGTCTAGCCTCCCTGCCAACTAATCAGAGTGAATGCTCATTAAATAGCCAACATCACCCAGACCCTCTGGAATCAAATAGGATGAATGCTCAATAAACAAGTCATCTGGAAGTGCCTAAGAGGGAATTTCATCCAATTATACCTGCTGATATACTCTTCTAAATAATTACAGTAGCCCTGTCTTTCTTTTCAGATGGCTTCCTTACATATCTTTCTGCTGCCCACAAGGATGGAAACATTTAGCGCCTTGGTCCATGCTAAATTTGGGAGCCCCAGTCCCCAAAGCAGTAGCAATGCCTGAAATTCCTGAGCTTAGGAAATGTCAATAATAATAATAAAAACACAGATCCCTGTCCAAAACAAACAAACAAAAAGGAACACTGCCACATATTGCTCCCGTAATATCAGTTACCAGGAAAGTGAAAGGTCTAAATGGATTAGTGTGGTCTTAGATTTATTTCTGTGTAGGCCAGAGATTCTGAAAGGACAAGCAAAGGCTGAATATACACACCATACATTTAATATACACACCATACATTTAAAGCACATCCCCTCAAAAAAAACAAAAAATAAAAATCCTGGGTACTGTCATGGGGCCACCATTCCTAGCGCCCTTAAACACCACAGTTTCCCAGGATTCATTGTGGGTGAGGGGAGAGAGGTGCACTTTAAATGTGTTTTAAATGTATGGTATGTATGTATGTAGACAAAGAGATAGTAGGAAGATCTTAATCCAAGGGAGGACATGGAATATTGAGCCAGACATCCTTAAAGAGAAAAATCTGCCTTCAATATGAACAAGCCCTGAAGTTATGTATAAAACAGAGGGAGGCTATTTTTAGTCGACAGGAGATCCAACTGCTGGTGCAAAAGGTCACCAAGAATAATTACTTCCTGTTTGGACCTGCTGTCCCGATACGACACTCTGCCAAGATGCAAAAATTGTGGGACAAGATCTGGCCAAGGGCAGAGCTTTGGCATGGCGCCAGAGGGACAACAAGAAGCAATAAACAACAGAGGCGCCCTCAGACTAGACAACTAAATAAACATTTGCGGCTGTTCTAGGGTTTGAGCTTGGTAATCCCATTGAAAAGAAAAACCACCTGAGATTTCAGCCAAGAAGTGGAAAAGCAGAAATGTGTACGTACAGGGAAATGTGTTTACTCAATGCAGTGGGCAATGGGAACCCAACTACTCCATCCTTGGCCCCAAGTCACTTACTGTATAGATAGATAAGACAGATACAGGACTTTTTATTCCAGTCAGAACTCATTGGAACTCAGTTCCAGCACCTCTCAGTTGAGCACCATGGTCATTATAAGAGAACATGGGAGGCATTCATAGTAAGTTGGCACCCCTTTTTCTAGAATAGCACTAGGTAGACATGTTGTTGGACATATTGTGGCAAGTGGTGCCCACAGAAAAGAGCCCAGTATATGCAGGTGTAACAACATGTGAGCTGTTTGAATTTTCTCAGCAAGGAAGAACTGACTTACTGATAACCCAACAGAACCTAGCTACTTTGCAATGACAGCAGTCTTCAGAATGCTATAGGTAAAGGTAAAGGTACCCCTGACCATTCGGTCCAGTCATGACCGACTCTGGGGTTGCGCGCTCATCTCACATTATTGGCCGAGGGAGCCAGCGTATAGTTTCCAGGTCATGTGGCCAGCATGACAAAGCCACTTCTGGCAAACCAGAACAGCACACGGAAACGCCGTTTACCTTCCTGCTGTAGCGGTTCCTACGGTATTTATCTACTTGCATTTTGACGTGCTTTCGAACTGCTAGGTTGGCAGGAGCTGGGACTGAGCAACGGGAGCTCACCCCGTCACAGGGACTCGAACCGCCGACCTTCTGATCAGCAAGCCCTAGGCTCAGTGGTTTAACCCACAGCGCCACCTGGGTCCCTTTCAGAATGCTATACTGTACTCATTAAAGGCCCATTTGGGAATCAATGGATTTGTTGGTGATTTCTAATTACAGAGGGTGGATTTATAAGCGGAAACCTTGAAGTTTAAAATGTATCTATCCAAATCCACCAAAATAACTCTGGCTGCACTCTCCAAACGAGCTGGGCTTGCAAGCTCATATGGAAAGGGCTTACTGTGTTTAAAATAGGACGGGTCAGTCTGTTATATCTTCAGCTCCCTTCCGAGATGCCTCATTGTTTATGCCAACCATAGTAAGTGCAAAATGTTTCCATGAGGAACCAAGTTGATGTTTGGCTAAATTTACCTTGGTGCCCGTGCTGATGAGCTGCTGGGTATCATCAGTCACTGAAGCACATGCTTCTGCTGTGTGGTGGTGGCACACAGACAGTGTTATAACAGTACTATACCAGACATGCAGAAATTTCTTTAGAATGAGGAAAATGATGAAGATAAACATAGACATAAAAGTCTGATAGCTTAGGATGGTATATATTGGGAAGTTTCTTTATTTGGTGCCACATCATTCATGCTTATCTTTCCATGTACCTAAAAATACAAAATGAGTATCAGCACCTAATGACACTAACTGCTAAATATTGTCATACAGCTTTGTGCCATCCACCGCATTCAAATAAAACAAAGGAATGTTGCAATTTGAGATGCCTAAAATTTTAGGCTGAGATGACAAGAATAAGATCTGGCTCTAACTGTCTGGTCCAGGAGCTTGGGCAGCATCACACACATGCAAAATAATCAGATAATCAGTGTTCAGGATCCATCATTTGCTTGGGTGGAGAAAAGCAGGGGACATAAGGCTGGATTCAGTCTCCCTTCCTCAGTCCACTCCATGAACAGACAATTGGCAGTCCTGAATACTAGCAGACTAGTTTCAGGATCAAGCTCTCAACTCAAGGAAAGAGGCACACAGTTGCCCTTATGCACACGCTTTTCTTTGTATTTGATCAGGGCATAAGGCACAATCCTATGCTCACTTACTCGGGAGTAAGCTTCATTGAACTCATTGGGACTTACTTCAAAGTAAAAGCATGCATTGGATTGGGCTGCATGACATAGGCCGCCCACAATAAACGTTGTGTGCATGCAGATCCCATAAAGGAGAGAACATCAGTATAGAAAACAGGGAAGACACATCAAATAGAAGATGTAGCTAGATTCATGTGCAGAGCATGCTTTAATAAATGAAAATATAGTCATAACTTCAAAAATAAACAACTCAAAATTTCATAAAAGTGCAACAGAGCAAACCTCCCCTAGACATACCTCTTTAGTAATTTCCCCCCCAAAAAACTCACACAATGTCTTGAAGGTTATGAATATCCCACCAGCCTCAGTGTGTTGGGGAAGGTCTTCCTCATCCCCATGCATTTCTCCTGGTCAATGAAGAGTGTATTTGCTTTGACAGCTAGGTCATGTTCTAGATTGGCTTTGGTGTGAACCAGTGCCTGGAGCGTATCTTCTGCATCTCTTAGCCTCTGCTGAAGGTCCTGGATGGTGTCGTCAATTTCATACACTTCGTTCACAAGGCTGCATGGAACATGAGACAGAATGTTAGCAAGTTCTCCACTTTCCATTTTTCTAGGGAGTCCTCCTTCCATGTTTCTAGCCACACTGGTACCCTCCAGATGTTGGACTCCAAATCCCCAATCAGCATGGCCAGTGGTCAGGGATGATAGCTGTAATTCAACAACACCTGGAGGGGTTGGCTCAGGCATCCCCAAACTGCGGCCCTCCAGATGTTTTGGCCTACAACTCCCATGATCCCTAGCTAACAGGACCAGTGGTCAGGGAAGATGGGAATTGTAGCCCAAAACATCTGGCGGGCCAAAGTTTGGGGATGCCTGGGTTGGCTAGTGAATCTTCCGCCTGCTTCTTGGTGGCATTCAATACACAATAAAATAGTTGTGATTTCCTTGCTCAGGATAGTGCTCAGCAGGCTCTCTTTCCATTAGGGAGCGAGCACAGTACTTTTTAGCAAAGTAGTAAATAGTCCTTTCCCCCATGAAATGAGCAAGACAAAACTTTAGAGTGAATTATGGAATAAGTCCATGCGACAGGCTGTACCACTTAGCGGGGAAAGAAAAAAAAGAAAGAATGGAAAACTGTGGTTTCCTGTTCTCATTTTGGCATTCTGGTTTGTCAGTGTGTTTTTTTATGGGGTTCACATTCTTCTGACAACTAATGTAAGTAGGCAAAACCCAGCAGAATTCACAAATTAAAGAGTGGTGAATAAATGAAAGGTAAATAAAAGCACTTGGTGTGCCAAGGGGGCACTCTAAGGTGAGGCCCATTTGTTTCCAGTTAGTGAAACTTAGAATACCAATGTTGGTTTAGACGAACAATCCATTTAGCCCTGTTTCCTGTCTCCAGCTGTGGCCGGTCCAAGGAGGTCAGAGGAAATGTGCAAGAAGAAACAGTCGTTCTTTGTTACTGCTATATAAGATAGAACCAGCTGATCTAGAATTCATTCACAATACCTAACCAGTCAGAAAGCCAGGATAACCTGAATATGCGCTTGCATCTTCTGGCTCTGGGTTAGATCCACAATAAGTTAGATGCCCACAGGCCTCACTTGAATCAACTAAGGAAGTTAAAATAACAACAACAACAACAACAACAACAACAACAACAACAACAACAACAACAACTTATTATTTATACCCCGCCCATCTGACTGAGTTTCCCCAGCCACTCTGGGTGGTTTCCAACAGAACAGAACATTAAAATGCTATAATTTATTAAACATTAAAAGCTTCCCTAAACAGGGCTGCCTTCAGATGTCATCTAAAAGTCTGGTAGTTGTTTTTTCTCTTTGACATCTGGTGGGAGGGAGTTCCACAGGGCGGGTGCCACTACCGAGAAGGCCCTCTGCCTGGTTCCCTGTAACTTGGCTTCTCATAGTGAGAGAACCACCAGAAGGCCCTCAACACTGGACCTCAGTGTCCGGGCAGAATGATGGGGTGGAGACGCTTCTTCAGGTATACTGGCCGTTTAGGGCTTTAAAGGTCAGCACCAACACTTTGAATTGTGCTCGGAAACGTACTGGGAGCCTCTGTAGGTCTTTCGAGACCGGTGTTATGTGGTCTTGGTGGCTGCTCCCAGTCTTTGCAACTAGAAGAGCAACTCTAGGAAGGGTTAGGGAAGTGCAGAGGTGTTAAGGTAGGGGATTCCCCCCCCCCTTTTGCTGCATCAGCTCCAGCAGTGTTGTTCCATTTGGAGCTGTGCAGAGGGGTAACTGCACAGCATCTTAACCACTTAGCCATCAAAATAGAGGGAAGAAGGTGGAATTGCAGCCTTAGACAGGATCTAACCCTACGTGTCTCCCTACATGTATAACTGTATACTTTATACCTGAAGGTAAACTGTATACCCAGACACTGAGATCCAGCACCGAGGGCCTTCTGGTGGTTCCCTCATTGCGAGAAGTGAGGTTACAGGGAACCAGACAGAGGGCCTTCTCTGTAGTGGTACCCGCCCTGTGGAACGCCCTCCCAGCAGATGTCAAGGCAATAAGCAACTATTTTACTTTTAGAAGACAACTGAAGGCGGCCCTGTTTAGGGAAGTTTTTAATGTTTGATGCTGTACTGTTTTTAATATTCGTTTGGAAGCCACCCAGAGTGGCTGGGGAAACCCAGCCAGATGGGCGGGATATAAATAAGAAATTATTACTATTACTATTATTATTTACATCAATTCCAGAGTTTGGGTCTGATTAATATCTTCCTGGCCTGTGCACACACACACACACACAAAAGCATGTGGTGAAATAGACCAGGCATAGGCAAACTCGGCCCTCCATAAGTTTTGGGACTACAACTCCCATCATCCCTGACCACTGGTCCTGTTAGCTAGGGATGATGGGAGTTGTAGTCCCAAAACATCTGAAGGGCTGAGTTTGCCTATGCCTGAAATAGACAATTAAGTTCAGAGGACTAGTTGTATTTGCTGGCTGAATTAATGGCAAGTGAAGATATAAGGGATAATTTAGGTGACATACAAGTGCATATAACAAAAAGAAAAGCTACAAAATCACGGGTGTGGAAAAGCCTAAGCACCGCTCTCAGTCTCTACCATTGATCCAGTTCCAGTCATGTATCTCCCCAGAAGCAGAATTTACTGCTTAAAGCAAGGGTTATTGGTGCAACACTGCATGAAATTACATGCATTACATCCTGTTTGGCCCTGGACCAAACTGGACTTCTGCAGGAAAATATGCTGGCTCTCACAGATGATGTGAGTAAATATACTCCTCCATCATCTGTCCAAGAGGATTCATAGTTTCTAGAAAACAAACACAAAACAATCTAGAATTTTAATTCTTAGCAATAGGACCCATCTTGTGTGAAGAGATGTGTGATTGAAGTTCCTGTTGATATTGGTGAGCACTGACAACACCTTGAACATTGCACGGCAGGGAACAGTCATAACGGCCCAAGACCACACCGGAGCAGATGGAGAATTTGTTTCAGTGCTCTGTTTCCAGCAGAGGAAGAAGGAAACCATTCCAACAAGTTTCCTGAGAAGGTACAAAGGCCTTGTGGAAGGTCATTGCACTGTTTCCATAAGCCCAGGGAGCTAATTCATCTGCAGATGATTTATGAATGCGCTTCATCCACATGTGTGGCTGGGCCCTTTATGCCTCTAGGCGTAAAAGACTGTAGACATCAAAGGAGAGGTGATAGGGCTGGTTACTCAAGAGAGGGACTGCAGCCCACTGGCAGAGCACATGCTCTGCATGCAGGATACCACAAGTTTAGTCCCTGGGGCTTGCAGATAAAAGGATGAAGTGATGGGAAAGATCTCTTGGAGCACCACTGTCTGTCAGAAGATACGATACTGGGTAAGATGAACAATTTGCCTGTACTGCAGTATGTGGCCGATTCCTATGTTCCTATTTTCAAAGGGCATGGAAGGCTGTAGCAATTTATGAGACTCATCAAACAGCACCACATTCCCGCCTTCCCCACAATGAAGCAAGATGGCTGCCTTTGCTTACCGTAATTGGGCAGAGTCCCGGCAGAGTTCTATGTTGGGTCTACGTAAGCGCTCATCCAGACGTGTTTGGGCAACCATCAAGGAACACCCTTTGTCCTTGATGGCCTTACGAAGTGCTTCTATAGTCATCTCTGTCTCAAAGATTTCTTGTAGAGTCTGCAGGTTGGAGGAATAAGGGGGTTGAAAACCCAACAACAAATGTCTTCCTGTCTTAAATACAGAATGTACATTAGTAGAGATTTCCCCACACTGCATTTATTATTATTATTATTATTATTATTATTATTATTATTATTATTATTATTATTGCACTTCTGTAATAAAACCAGAATCCATCCAGAAGCTGGTGTGTTGACTCAATAGAGTTCCCCAGATTTAGTGTAGTGACTCATTGACTCAATGGTCTTCCATCTGAAAGCCCCTTGAATAACTCTCTAAAAGCAGTGGATCCCCAAGAATAATGATACTCATCTCAAGAAAGATACAACATAGAACAGTCTGCCCCAATCTGTTGTCCTCAATACAAATCTGAGGTTCTGCACCCCCCAAACAAAAATCCTGGCTATGACTATAGCTTGGAGATGAGTTCTTTTGAGGACAGAGTGAAAGAATATGGCATGTTTAGCTGACCAGAAAGAAGACTGGGGAACAAGAAAAAACAAATATTGCGCTTCTCAGGAAAGGATGAAAGAGAAGATTTATGTTGAACATCCAAGAATAAATTTTTAATTGCAATAACAGATTTACTATGGAAAAAGTTGCCTGGAGAGACTATGGATTCTTCAACACTGGAGGTTTAAAAACAAATTTTCCCCTCCTTCTACTCTCCCACAACCCCCATGTTGTGGGGCAGGAGTTCCTCTTCAAGGCATGAGTTTAGCTGAACTCTCTATGGACTCTTTCCAGCTCTATGTTTCTGAGATTAAACAATCTAATTACTGTAGAAAAGTCACATCAATTCATTATCTCACTTTGCCCACTCAAGGGAAAAAGGGAGGACCTTCACCAAGTGTTGCTGTCTCCCTTTAAATATATTTTCAGCATGCAGCTGTCAGAGTCCATCTGGATCAGGCCAATGGCCCATCTAGTCCAGCATCCTGTTCTCACAGTAGCCAAAAACATGCATGTTGGAAGCCCACAAGCAAGACACAAGCATAAGAGTCCTCTCCTGCTGTTGTCAATCAGCAACTGGGATACTGCGTCCAACAGTGGAGATAAACCATAGACACAATGACTATCAACCATTGATAGCCTTATCATCCCTCAAATTGTCCGAGTCCCTTTCAAAGCCATCTAAGTTGGTGGTCGTCGTCCCTATTTATTGTGGGAGCAAGATCCACAATTTAACTACAGTATAAGAATGTACCATTTGGTTGCCCCTGCCAATACAGAGAGCCAGAAGATTACAGAACTCCTCAACAGACTGGATAATACTCCTTTCTGTTCCAGAAAACGTTGTTTTTTATAGTGAAATTCAAGTAATAAAAATGCAATCCTCTGCATGTCTAAGCCCCATTGAGTTTAATGGGACTTGCTCCCAGGTAAGTGTACATTTAACCCAGCACCATACATCCCACCCCCCTCCAGACAACAATTTTATTCCCAGAACAACCCTGTGAGTCTGACAACTAGTGAATGACTAAACACCACCCATTGAGCTTCATGGCTGAGTTGGGATTTTAACCCAGATCTTCCCAATTCTACACTCACAACACCACACTCAAATGCTGCCTTAATCCATTAGCGGTAAATAGGACACAAAACATAAATCCATTTGAAACATGCCTTATAAAGTAAGCAGGAATCATGTTGATGTTTTGGAGGGGTAGTGGTGGAAAGGTTGGATTTAGTCTTCTTACTCCCCACCCAAAATTGTTCGGTACAATTTTAGCTTATTGTTCAGGGCTACGCATCTGCAGCCCTAGCTACCGTGTGCATACCATTGCACAGGTGTGTGGGGTGCCTTGTGAAGGCATCATGCAATTGCTAAGCAATTTTTTGTGCTTTCACTGCTGGGCACATAGAATCAAGGATTTGTAGCAGATCTGCAGGAGGTTGGAGAAGGCTGTGGTGTGTGCCACAAGCTGATAGGAGGCACAAGGAAGAGCAACAATAGCCAATCACATGCAGTCTTGGTGTCGGATTTGGACTCCCCACCAACTCTAGCCAACATAGCCAACAGTTTTGGATGGCTTGAGCTGTAGTCCAGCAACATCTGGGGGGCACAACATTGTCTGGGCTCCAGGCAACTCCTTCAAGGAGGCAACAGAAGGCAGTTAACCCCAAACCGAAAGCTTAGAAATTAATCCCACCTTAGCCAGATGGGCCTGGATCTTGTTTTTGGCATCAGCCGTTTCAGAGATGCGGTTGGTAAAGGCGACATTAGCTCTGTTAAATGCGTTCCACATCTCATTGGCAGTCGTCACAAGCAGCGTTTCAATATCATCCCTGAGTTTGCTGGAGGCAGCCCGCTCGCTCTGGGAGCGCATAATGTTATCATCAGTAAACTTGGCCCAGGATTCTGGCACAGAAATCCTGGGAAAGCACAAAAAGAGACAAACAAAAGAGTTTGTACACATCGTTTGCATGGGGCTTCCTGAAATAATAAAGCCTGGAGGATACAGAAGGAATACCAGCTACATTTGCAATATATTGCCTGTTTTAACATTTCCACGAGTACTATTTGGACTTTCGTTTTTTTAAAAAAAACAAGTGTAATTGCTTTTAAGTCGATTTTTCTGGATGCTAATTCTGGAGCATCTTTCTAGATTACTTGTGGAATTCAGGGTGGGAAATAGGGAGGGAAAGGGGTTCAAATTAAGAAAAAACAGAAGCCAGAAACACTAACATTGCATTTGTGTCTCCATTCCATTTCCCCTCCCACCCACTTTTTGCCTCCACACCCACAACAGCCAGCCAGCATTCTGTGGCTACTGAGAAGGCTCAGTTTTTATTGGGCTGCTTGAGGTTTTCTTCACCTCCCACCTTAGCTTCCACCCCACCCTTCTGCAAACCTGGGGCTATCCCAAACCTACTGATACCTCCCGTCTTCTGCATGGATTGTGCCATACGCAACAGCACTTACAGCCTGATCTTTGGAAATAAGAGTGAATAACAGATGATTGCTTAGGGCAGCTCAGTTGGTTAGAGCATGGTGCTGATAACACCAAGGTTGCAGGTTCAATCCCTGTAAGGGACAGCTGCATATAATAATAATAATAATAATAATAATAATAATAATAATAATAATAATAATAATTTATTATTTATACCCCGCCCATCTGGCCGGGTTCCCCCAGCCACTCTGGGCGGCTTCCAACAAAACAGAAATTCTAAAATACAGAGATCCATCAAACATTAAAATACAGAAATCCATCAAACATTAAAAGCTTCCCTAAACAGGGCTGCCTTGAGATGCCTTCTAAAGGTCTGGTAATTGTTGTTCTCTTTGACCTCTTCCTGGGTTAAACCAGATGATCCTCAGGGTCCCTTCCAACTCGACAGTTCTATGCTCCCAGACCAGTTTGGGGCTCAAACACACATGTGCTATCATCTGTATCAGGTGATGATCTTCATGGATGAGGCAGCAGAGGAAACCTGACATCACCCAATGTCAGCTGTAGCACAATATTTGTTTCTGCTGGCGTACCTTCTGCCATACCCGTCAACTCCCAGACTGAAAAATCCGGGATCAGCAGTGGCGCGGCACCAGAAGTCGCTTCTACGCATGTCTGGACATGCGTAGAAGTGACTTCCGGTGCCGCTCTGCCCAATTTTTGAAAATCTGGGGGAATTATGGGACATTTTGCCATTCGGGACAACAGCGGGAAACAACTTTAAAAATGGGGGTTTCTCGCAAAAAACGGGAGACTTGGCAGGTATGCCTTCTGCAGCTAGATCTGGTGCTTGTACACCAATCTCCAGGCAATGGCAGTGGAAGGGGGTGCAGGAGTGCGGCCCACCCCACCCTGGGTATCAACCTTGAGGGGGGGTGACATTGCCATGCTGCCCCCCCTGGGATGCTTGCTGCGGGCGCCCCCGCCGTGCTCGCCAAGCCACCCCCGTGGGACGCTCGCCCCACCCCATGGGTGACTTGCCCCACCCCCAGGCACACAGCATGTGCGCCGCTCCAGGTTCCGGAGCAGCTAGCTCCGCCTCTGGCTCCAGGTGATACTTACGTGGCGTCAACTCGCTCGACGCCTCGATAAAAGGAAATGCCATCAGATGTGTTCCTGAGATGGTGGCACTTGTCATCAATTCGTTGAGCTGCTTGCTTGTCACTCAGGTCTTTCTCCAGTTCATGCTGGGCTGCCCTATTGGCTCTGCAATAAAATGGGTCAAAAGATGCTCAAGGATTACGCCTCGAGGGAAAAGAACCTGAGTAGTTACAACATAAATACCCCCCCCCCCCCGAGACCACCTTCTCAACCTTCTATTTCCCCTTCTTGACAATGGTAAGATGTTCAGTTTTAAATCCTTACTTCATATTTATGGCATTCCTATGATAAATAACTCCAGTATTGTATTGGCAGATCTGACTGCATATATCATCATCATCATGTGTACTAGGGCACAAGCCAGAGGTTATCATCCTGGCCTCACACCATGCATTCATCTTCTGTAGAGATGGCACATTTTGCACTTGGAACATAGATATGGTTTTTGCTATAGACAATAAATCTTCTGCAAAGAAGTTAACATCCCATGCAGTATCTGAATGGTCAGAGACTGACCATCCAGGCAGAAGAACTTAAGACGATTCCATACTTTATTACTAGGGCTGAGCCAAAGAAGCATATTGCTCGCTTTGAAGTGGCTTTATGGCAAGGGTGTGGAACTTTCTTGAGACTGAGGACCACTTTCCCTTCTGGGGGCCACATGCCCGTGGGTGGGTGTGGCCGAAGGTTGACAGAGCAATGAATGTAAATGTTACCTTTGTGCAGTAGGCTGCTATCTTTATACTCGGCCTTATCTGTCCTCCATCCAGGGAAGCAAGAAGCATTATCAGAGATCAAGGATACATACAAGCCAGGAAGAAGTGCTCCAGGTGGGTGCAAAAGTCGGTCAGTAGGGGTGGGTGGCTGAGGAGGGGTGGGGGGACTAGGTGGGGGGACTCCAGAAGGCAAGATAGAGAGGCTTGGAGGTCTGCATTCACCCTCACAGACCCGAGGCTTCCCTCTCCCCCTGTTTTACATCATCATACAGCCAAACATTTCAATTCCTCCGAAGTGCCAGTTTCATACCAAAGTTGCATGTGGGTGGATATTTGGCACAGAGGAAATTGCAAATGCTGCAACAAGGACAAGCACACATGTGATGTGCATACACACATGTACCCACTGTGTACACACATCTAGCAACCCTGGCCTAATCAGCTTTTCAGCATAAGTGTGTGGGGTGTCTGCATAATATGTGTTTGCCATGAAAACCACTAATCCAACACTCCAGATGACGTGAATTTTTGAATTAGAAAATGTTGTACTTTGTAGGCTAAATAGATAGTTAAAACTTGTTGTCTAATTTTATGGTATCTATACCATTTTTTAAAATGTGGGCCTGATGAAGGAGAACATCAGCTGCTTTATATTGAACTAAAACAAGCTTCAATAATCTGGATGGGAGACAACTGGGACTCCCACCTAGGAGCAGGATATGAATATTTTTAAAAAATCAGTATTTTTGCGCTTCACTTTTTTCAACAGTAACCATAATTGGGAATGTTGAAAAGCAGTTCACTTTAGCAACGAGAGGCAGATGTCTCTTGTAAAACATAACAAGTTCAGTATATGTGGGGAGACATCTGGATCAAATCTGTGCACTGCTATCAGGATAGCTCTTTGGGCTGTTGGAGATTATTTATTGTCCTGATGTCCCTTGCCTTTCTCTCTGCTATATCTATCCCTTCTGACTGGCTGGATTCAGACATCATGCAAAACTAAGCTTAGTGTGATGATTACAAGCCTGTGAGCCCTGGGTTTGTGCATCCCCCCCTTCCCCTCTGGCACAGCTACATGGAAGAGATGAAAAGCTTCTACTTCCATTAAACAGTTAAGTGTTATGTCTGAACCCTAAAACTGTGGTTAATATTCACTATGGTTAATGGAACCAAGCCAGCTTTGTAAACCATAGTTTGATGTTCTTTTAGTTCCCTGTTCCTATAAGGTGGTATGCACACTGGATTTGGCAAGCTGTTCTCCCACAGGGAATTTCCATTATCCCCTTAGGTAAAAGGCCAACTTCCAGGGTCCTCTTTAATCTTGCACATCTGCCTTTTAGTATGTATGTTTAGAAGGCAATTTTGTAACTCTCCTAGACATTTGGTTTCTTTCTGGTCTTGTTGAATGAAAAGGCCAAGAAGCATATCGGAGACATTTCTCCCCCTCAAGTTGCACTACAGGGAAAACAGATGAGGTGCTTGCATCAAAATTTGTTTTTAAAGATCTTTTGAGGAAGGTGGAGATTAAAAATTTCCTTACGCAAGTTGGGCCGCTGTCTTGCCCAGGTAGCTTCTCAGTCTCTCTTGGCATGATAGGATGACGTCAACCTCCTGATCAAGTTACAATAGGAAAAAATCCTGTCAACATTTCCCTTGATTAATGAAGGATAATGTGAATTATAGTTTTAAAAACCACTCCTTTATGGCCTCCTCAAGCATTGGAAGAAAAATGCAATTCAAGATGGTGAGTAGTTTGCCATTCTATTAGTATGGGAGTAGTCAATGTTGCGCCCTCCAGTTGTTGCTGGAATACAAAACTGTATCATCACTGGCCATTGGGCATACTAGCTGAGCAACTGGGAGCTGGAGTCCAGCAACATCTGCAGGGCATCACATTGGCTATCCCTGTTCCAGTAAAACAGTAAGTGTCCTCTCTTTTAATATTGTTTGGAAAGGACCAATGAAAATTCCCTTCTATTTGTTGGGTCAGATTGGTAGGTGGGCACTGCAGGGATTCATGTTTTGGAATTCCCTTCTGCAAGAGCCTCAATTTGCAGACTGGTAATACGAGGCCTTCTTAAGACCATTGCATGCTCAGAATAACTTGAGTCATCAGAAGTATTCTTTCAGACTGGACAGCCGTTCCCCTCTTGATATTTGCAATAACTGACTAGGTAACGGTAAAGGGACCCCTGGAAGTTAAGTCCAGTCGCGAATGACTCTGGGGCTGCGGTGCTCATCTCGCTTTACAGACCGAGGGAGCCAGCATTTGTCCACTCTGCAGACAGTTTTTCTGGATCATGTAGCCAGCATGACTAAGCCGCTTCTGGTGCCACGGAACACTGACACCAGAGCAGCGCACGGAAATGCCATTTACCTTCCCGCCAGAGGTACCTATTAATCTACTTGCACTTTTGGGCATGCTTCCGAATTGCTACGTTGGCAGCAGCTGGGACAGTGCAGCAGGAACTCACTCCATTGCGGGGATTCGAACCGCCGACCTTCTGATCAGCAAGCCCAAGGCTCCGTGGTTTAGACCACAGCGCCACCCGTGTCCCTTATAATAACTGACTAGAGCTTTATAATCTTAACTCTTGCCATCTTTAATTTCTTTTCACCCTTTACATTGTATAACAATTGCATTTCATTATATACCGGTATTATATCTCTGAGCATACATGTTGTAAGTTGCTTTGAGAAGCTTGGCAGAAATTCAACATATAAATTAAGGCTAGTAATTTTAATGCTAATGTGGCAAGACAGATGGGCCATTTGCTATCTGTTCATACAGAAGGCTTCGTCCCCAAACAGGAGTGATGAAAGTGATTCTGCTTCTCATTTTTAATTCATTGGGCATAGCCAATTTCTTGACTGTGCAAAGAAATCCAAACTTTAACCAATCCAGGGTTTGTTACAAAAGGTGAATGAGGAAAGTAGCCTATAGATCCTTCCTGAGCAGTGGTGGTTAGTACAGGGTAGAGAACCTTGCACACATGCTTCTTCCTTTACTATCCACTTAAGAACATATGAGGGACCCAGGTGGCGCTGTGGTTAAACCACTGAGCCTAGGGCTTGCTGATCAGAAGGTCGGCGGTTCGAATCCCTGTGACGGAGTGAGCTCCCGTTGCTTGGTCCCAGCTCCTGCCAACCTAGCAGTTCGGAAGCACATTAAAATGCAAGTAGATAAATAGGAACCGCTACAGCGGGAAGGTAAACGGTGTTTCCATGTGCTGCTCTGGTTTGCCAGCAGCGGCTTTGTCATGCTGGCCACATGACCTGGAAGCTATACGCCGGCTCCCTTGGCCAATAATGCGAGATGAGCGCGCAACCCCAGAGTCGGTCACGACTGGACCTAATGGTCATAAGAACATATGAACAGTCCTTATGTAGGATCAGGCCATTGGCCCATCTAGTCCAGCATCCTATTTTTACAGCAGCTAACCAGATGCTCCCAGGAAACCTGCAAGCAAGACCTGAGTGCAGCAGTACTCTCCCTTTCTGTGGTTTCTAGCACCTGGTAAGGTAAAGGGACCCCTGATCGTTAGGTCCAGTTGTGGACAATTCTGGGGTTGCGGCGCTCATCTTGCTTTACTGGCCGAGGAAGCCAGCGTACAGCTTCTGGGTCATGTGGCCAGCATGACTAAGCCACTTCTAGCGAACCAGAGCAGCGCACGGAAACGCCGTTTACCTTCCCGGCGGAGCGGTACCCATTTATCTACTTGCACTTTGACGTGCTTTCGAACTGCTAGGTTGGCACCTGGTAGTTAGAAGCATACTGCTTGCAACATTGGGAGTAGAACCATCATCATGGTTAGTAGCCTTTGGTAGCCTTATTGTCTATGAATTTGTCGAACCCTCTTTTGTCTGTGACAGATTCTCAGCAAACCAGAATCAATTTTGCTTAGCTTTGGTTTCCAGAAACACATCTAATGCCTGAAGCTCTCCTGATACCCGCATGCCTTGGCTCTGGCAAATGAAGAAACAGGCAGCTCCCAAGGACTGGATTTTTCCATGTGGCGCTCCCTATTGGAAACTCCTTATTTCCTTTGGATGACAGCATCCTCCAGATAGCTTATGGCATCCAGCTGTGCTGTAGGTTACTTGCTTTCATGAGCTAATAAGCACCTTGGAAGAAATGACAGTAGGGCTTGGCCGGTGCTTTTTCTAAGGGAACACAATTTGTGCTCTGGACAGAGTGGCAGGAACATTGATGGCTTGGAAATGGACATTGGAATGGGCTGGTGCTGCTGTTATTGACGTAAGTGTGAAATCTTCCATTGATGATCATGGGAGTTGACGCAGGATTTTAAAATAACATTGTGAGAAAGGACTCTGCATTGCCCAATTACCTTTCTTGCCGGGAAATGTTGTGATGAAGCAAGCACCATGCAGAAGACCTGAAGCACCTCAATAGTCAGCAGGGGTGGGCCAGAACTGAGCTACAGTACATTGAAAAGTTCCTGATCCAGAATCTGAGCTCAATGCTCTTCAGCAGGGCTAGCACTGTATGCATGTGTGTTCGAGGGGAATCAGTAATTTGAGGACAAATCTTTATCAGAGACCACAGGGGAAAGATGTCACATTCTTCACATATGAGGAAGAAAACACAAGATAAGCAGACAGTTCATGTGGCAAGGAACACTAGTTGTAGTGGATGAAGAAGTAAACACTGGAGAGAAGGCAGGGCAAATACAGGAAGACTAAGAGGCAGGATGTACCATGGAAAGCAAGGCTGGGAGGCACATCCAGGTTAGCACTGATAAATACAAAATTGTTCTTGGGAAACTTCCTGCCTGATATGGCTCCAGCCAGGTTCCTAAATACTGTCCAGGAACTACTGGAAGAACAAAAATAAATCACAGACAGGCCGCTGCTGAACTGATTCAGATGGTGGACTTTGCTGTCGTCCATTTCCAGACTAGTTGCCCCTCTACTAGAAATATATTTCAACACGCAGCACTATAGCAATATACTCGCTGTGCATTTATCCCTTGTAATAGGATGGACACTTATTTCCATGCTTATTTCTCATATGACGCCGCTCCTCAAGTTTCAATGGCTGAGGTCAATGTGTATCAGTTTGAAAGCTTGATGTAGATATTCCTGGATTTTTTTTATTCTGTACCTGCTCCTGACTCTGAAGACAAGCATTTATGTGAAGTACAGTGGTACCTCTACTTACGAATAACTCTACTTACGAATGTTTCTACTTACGAATGGAGCTCTTGGATGCGGTTTAGATAGGATTTTTTCTACTTACGAATTTTTAGATAGGGTTGCTTCTACTTACGAATTTTTTCTCCCAATACATTCCTATGGGATTCGATTTACAAATTTTTTCGACTTATGAATGTGTGTTTGGAACACATTAAATTTGTAAGTAGGGGTACCACTGTATACTGAAATGCTCCTCCTCTCGGCCACAGTATGGTTTACAACTGGAGAAAGAGATGACAAGGACAGCACCGTGCAGACCCAGTGCCGGATTTACATAGAAGCTAAACAAGCTATAGTTTAGGACCCCCAAAAAAATTAAAGAAAAAAAAACTGGATGTACATTTCCAAAATGTAGGATAAAAACAAATAAAATGGCTTTAGATACCCATTAGGTCCATAAATTACCATACAGCATATATTCAACACAAAAAAACCAGTGACAATTTGTTGTTGACAAAGGACAGCTGGACATATAAAGGGCCCCATTACCTTCAGTAGCTTAGGGCCTCATCAAACCTAAATCTGGCACTGTGCAGACCACATCTAAGACTCTGAGAACTCCCCTGTGTTAAAGGTCAGGGTGCAAACCAGGTGTGGGGAACCTGTAGTTCTCTGGAGATGCTGCTGGACCACAACTCCCATCATATGTGATCACTAGCCATGGTGGCCAGAGCTGATGGGAACTGGAGGTCCAATGACATCTCATGGAACAAAGTCTTCCTAACCCTGCTATAAACAAACACCTGCATATATGTTCAAAGCTACTTACTATACAACATACCACTAGCCCAAAGTTAAAAACTACAAATTTCATGTTACGTACTGAACGGGCAACTCACTGTCATTAGTTGTTTTTCCACATCATCATGAACGAGGTCAATGCCCATCCTCTTCTCTCGGTGAAGCAGACATTCCTGGGCTACCTGTTTGACATTACAGGGGGGGGGGAATGGTGAAAGTTATCTTTCTTCATTTTTAACATGTAAAGTGGTATAAAGTAGTATGTTATGGAATAAAACAAGAACAGGGTCTGGTGACTTCTGTTTCAGTGTATCTGAAGAAGTGTGCATGCACACAAAAGCTCATACCTATGACAAACTTAGTTGGTCTCTAAGGTGCTACTGGAAGGATTTTTGTATTTTGTTTTGACTGCGTCAGACCAACACGGCTACCTACCTATAACTAGTAACTTATTTATTACACCTTGCCCATCTGACTAGGTTGACCCAGCCACTCTGGACAGCTTCCAACAAAATATAAAGGAGCACAAAAAATACATTAAACATTAAAAAGCTTCCAGAAACAGGGCTGCCTTCAGATGTCTATGAAATGCAGGGCTTGAACTTCAGCCCCAAAGCCCAACCATAGATGCAGTAGGACAGGCATCCCCAAACTGCGGCCTTCCAGATGTTTTGGCCTACAACTCCCATGATCCCTAGCTAACAAGACCAGCGGTCAGGGAGGATGGGAATTGTAGTCCAAAACATCTGGAGGGCCAAAGTTTGGGGGTGCCTGCAGTAGGAGTTTGAAAAGACAGGCTTCTTAAGCCTAACACAGCTCTGGTGTGCTCATTTGCTAGAAGAGATAGCATATATCAGGCATCCCCAAACTGCGGCCCTCCAGATGTTTTGGCCTACAACTCCCATGAACCCTAGCTAACAGGACCAGTGGTCGGGGAAGATGGGAATTGTAGTCCAAAACATCTGGAGGGCCAAAGTTTGGGGATGCCTAGCATATATTGATGATTTGGATTGTTGCCTAATAACATCAAATGGGTTCAGGTGAACCCTAAGCAGAGTTTTGCATGGTTGTGTTTGTATGGCCCCTAGTAGGCTGAAAGGGAGCAGGTATTACTGTTACCCCGATGGACGGGGTATAAATATAATAATCCCCATCTGCCTGTTTACCTGGAGTTGCCCTTCTGTTTCTAATATGGCTCTGTCAAGTCGTTTCTTCATATCTGAAAGAGCATTTGTCTCCCCAATCATTCCATCGATCTCGTGGTTGAGCTCTGATTTCCAAAATATGATGTCATTGACTCGTTCTCCCAGATTTCTTGTTGATTCTGTTTGGGTTTTCCTTATTTGCTGGTCCTTGTCTTGAATCATCCGGGAAGTGTCCACCCTCAGCCTCTCAGCATTGTGCCGTGATGCCTCTGACTCCTTGAAATTTGTCAGGTTGGCTCTATACCAGTCTTCAGGACTGTACCTAGTGAAGAGTGCTGTTCTGTTGGAAACATAGGGGAGCATGTTGCTTGGCGTGAGCCCTTGAGAACTCTTGGAGAAGGGGGCCAAAGTTGGACTGATAGCAGCGACTTTGTAATAGGCACTAGGTCTCCAAGGAAGGCTCAAGCTGTGGGTCAGGGCATAGTGAGGGAATCTGTTCTTATAGCTCGATGCCATGGTGCTGATGGCCGGCAGAAAATTCGAGGGCGTTGGTCTTGGATGGGCATATGTTGCCGTCAAGGTAGAGCCTACAAGCTCCATGATTGAAAGTGTCTATCCAGTCAAGTTTCCTATATCAAAGAAGAGCTAGAAAAACAAAACACATTTAATGAACACTTGTGCAGGTGGTCTAGAGAGGGTTCATGCCTATGAGTGTCTCAGCAACCATGACCCCCATATATTGCTTTTCTTACCACTATGCACCCAACTATAGCAGCATTTTGCTTGGTATAACAGAAAGTGGTACATTTCATGCAAACAACTTCTCCAAAGGGGACAAACACACCTCTGGTCCAGTCCCATTGCAGCTCTCATGGCAACAAAGTGGTCAGTCCTATGATGAACCCAATTTTAATGCAAATTCATAGAAAAATAATGGGTTAATCTGGAGAAAGAGAGCACCTCTTTTGCTTTTGGACACTGAATTAACAAGCCCACACTACTACTCTCATTAGTTGGTTTTACACCTGCCATCTTACAGACCCCACTGTAGCATGTTGTTAGACTTGTTTGTGGGAAACCCAGGTTCAAATCCCCGTTCAGCTATGAAGCTCACAAGGTGTCCTTGAACAAGTCACTTTCTTACATAGTTATCTCACTGCATCAATGGCAATGACAATAGATGCAGCAATGACAAAGGGTAAGTATTGTAGATGAGAGAATTGTGGGCAACAGGGTGGGATAAGAGAGTGCAGTTGTCAGGGACTGGGCAGAGGTGGAATGGTGGGGACTGTCTTCCAGGGAGGAGGAAGAGGAACACAGTATAGATTTACAACAGGGGGTTGAGGGAGGTCACAGCTCAAAGGCAGCTGAGGGTGAAAGTTGGAAAATCATGGGAGAGCCAGAGCAACACCTGACTGACATGCTGTCATTAGAAAGCATTCCAGACCCTCCATTTCCCAGAACCCGGCAAGCCTTAAAAGTAGGAGAGCAAAGAGCTCAAAGACAGAGGGCACTTAGCAGCACCCATAGAGGAGATGAGGAGGATGACAAATGAGGAAGTGGGAGAGATGGTGGGTGGGAATTCACTCAGGCCAACGCCATTATCCAAGAGGCTGGGTTCCAAAGTCTCTCTCTGTAAAGATTGAAATAAAAAAGGACTGTAAGAAACTTTTCCTTGTCTTTACTTTCCTGGGCAACCAGCTGGGAGCCGCTGACAGCATCCTGACTGCAGTATATGTAAGGGGAGATGGGGAGGTTTCAGGCATGTGGGATTTTATTTATTTCCCACCCTGGAATGCTGAGGTGCAGCAACCGGAGCTGCTTCTCAATTCAGAATGCTGAAGGAGATGGACCTTGTTCTTAAGGATGTCCACACATAGTTAGCTGTATTATGGGCTAATTCCTATGGTCTAATTGGTACAAAATGGATTCTCTCTCCTACAACATCTACTTTGCACAATCCATGTTCTAGAATCAAGAGAAGAGTTGGAAGGGACCCTGAGGGTCATCTGATCCCACCACCTGCAATGTAGGAATCCAGCCCACAGCCATCCCTAGGTGAGCTCAAACCACCAACCTTCCAGTTGACAGCCAGTTGCACTGGCCCATTGTGTCAAAGTGCATGTGCGGTTGTTTTCACAATCCAAGAAGTTAGACGTTTGCAAGCAAATCCCAATACAGGGACTCTTTCTGAGTAGTCTGCCTATATACCTAGCAGGGGAAACCCACTATTTATGTACATATAAATCATATGTACACCACAAATATAAATCAAGCTCTGCAATGTTGGCCCTGACTGATGGTGATGACATAGAAAAGGAAAGTCAACATAGCATAGCATAGCCAACTGTAATCTTGACCAGGTGGAGAGAGAGAGAGAGAGAGAGAATATTGTGAATAGAAATGATATGGATGTCACTGGTTTGCAACAAATATACTTAGCAAAAGAGATCACCCAAGGAGAGCTCTTTGACAGTGTCTTTTGGAAAAAACGTAATAACATTTTTGAAGTTATCTTAAAAGCTCACCTTGGAGAATATAACCACACAGAGAGATTATTGGCTCAGGTGACCGCAAGCTGACTTGAATCTATTGTCCTTTGCACTTACCTAATTGTATGCTAGTGGAAATCTAATATGCATTGCTATCTAATGTAAACACTTAGGTGTACATAATACATAATCCAGTAACAAACACAGAATAATCCATTCAGCGGAGGTAACCTTCACTTTGGTTACAAGAGTGGATTGTGGATATAGCAATGCCTCTCTAAGTTTGTCAGGCAAGGTGATGGTAATTTAAAAATATCTTCATTTTCAACCTAAATATTTCCTTCGTCATCTTTTTCTGGGTTGTCTTCCAAGCCCATAGAGGACAAATGGTTTTAACATACTCATACTGGATGAGTTCTTTATGAGAACTCGTATCACATTCCATTCTGTGCTGGCTCCTTACTGCTTCACATAAGTTAATGTGCCGTCGTGCCCTCTTTGCATTTTTCTCACATTTACTTGAGGGCTTTCCAGCAGCACACAGTTCCTTCTCTCTACAACAGCCCTCCCATACCACCTGCTAACTCCATCCTTTAAACTGGGAATGTGGAACCTGTGGCCCTCCAGTTGTTGCTCATCAGCCTCAGCCAGCATGACCAATGGTCAGAAATGATGAAAACTGGAGACTGAGGGGCTGGTCATAGGTTCCCCAGCCCTGCTTTAAATACTCCCCCAATACATTTCATCCACTGTAATTTTCCTGTTGTACCTGCTCTGTGTCATCTGCTGCCCTTTAACCTTTATCTAGTCCATTACTATTACTTCTCTTTCTCCAATATGCATTGTTTGTCCACTGGGCATGGACTGAGGAGGCTTTATGCAGAGGCTTGACAGGCATATGTCAAGAACGCTTTGATGGTGTTTCCAGCTTGGCAGGGGGTTGGACTGGATGGCCCTTGTGGTCTCTTCCAACTCTATGATTCTATGAGGATGTGTTGTTACACTGATAAAGAGTTCACCTTTTATTTTTTTACATTATTATTTTGTTACAGTATTTGGGAACAGAATGGGCTTAAGACATCTAAATAACAATAACTATATTGCTACAACTACAACTATTATTACTAAGCATGAGAGCACAACCCTACCCACTGTGCAATGGATTAATGTTTGCACTTATATTGTGCTTTGGCTGAGGCGTGATTTTTTTTTTATTTTTTTAAAGAACTCTGCTACTCTATCCCAGGCAAACTACGAAGATCTATTCATTGTCACATCCAGCAGAAGAAACAGAAGAACGTGGAGAAAGTGGCGAAGATGTTCACATGGCAGCAAGTCCTCCTCCCACCTAAGCAAATCATATTCCTTCTGTTACTTAAATCCCACACCTCTACATTTATGACACAAGCTTGACAATAAAGGTAATGAAAAGCTGTTTTCCAGCACTCCCTGCTCCCAATTAATATTACATATGTCTAGTATATCCTATTTTCCCTCCCATTGCTTTCCACACCTCTGCCCTCCCCTTTTTCACAGCATCCTTATGTAAGTGGCTCTTCTGTGGTCTGTGCAGTGGATTATTATTAATTGGTGGCTCAAGAATACCTTCTTTTGACTGCTTCTCCTGATCAGCTTCTCCATCCCTTTGCCTCACTTCCCACAGGCAGATGCATCCCCCTATCTCCAAGGAAGTCATCCTTCCTTGGAGGAAAACTGGCTCTGCACCTAAAGTGAGGCAAGCATCTTCTTTGCTCAGTGTGCAACAGCCAGGGAGCAGTGGGGCAAAGTGTCCTGCCCAGGCAGTTTGTGTGTTCTGTGAAGCTGGTGACTTCTTAGTAGACTTCTTCTTTTTCTTCTTTGCCCTACTGCTGCCAGACCTGCTACTCACCTGTCTGCAGGTTAGCTCTGAGGAAGAGAGGAGGACGGGCTGGAGGGGAGGGAGCCTCCAGTATACCCAGGCTGCTGCTCCCCAATGCCCAGGAGAAACATCTTCCTGCTCTTCCCTCCCACACAAGGCTTCTATCCCGCCCTCGCCCTTTGTGACACGCATCCTTCCAACACTTCCCATTGGTCCAAAGGAGGGTGGAAGGGAAAGGAGGGGGAGAAGCGGGGACGGGCGTCGGTCGCTAAGGACTCAATAGCTGCCTAGTAACTCTATTCCCTCTCCGGGCGGGGCGGGGCAGGGGGGCAAGGTGGGAAGGGAAGAGAGAAAGGATAGAGGGAGGGAGGGTATTTCTTGAACCTGCAGCTCTTGTCACCCGCTCATGGGGGCGCGTCTCGTTCCGCAGCAACCAGGCTCTGTGAACAACTGTCGTGCCCCGTTGGCCATCCCTACTGCCCATTTTAAATGGGGAAAGAAAAGATCGTGTGTCACCTATGTCAACAGTGTCGTCCTCCAGATATGATAGAGATCTGAGCGTATAAAGCGGGGGCGGGGCAGAGGTTAGAACATCGGCAAGTTAAAAGCGCCTGTTGTATCTTGCTATGTTCTGCAACGGTGTATACCGGGGAAGCTCGACAAAGTACTAAAAGTGTGCAGAAGGACGCCCCCGCAAGCGTGTATTGTGGGTGTCTGTTGTTGTTGTTGTTGTTGTTGTTGTTGTTGTTGTTGTTGTTGTTGTTGTTGTTTTATGCACTGTCTTTATGCTAACAGCGACACAAAGCAGTTTACAGTTAAAATAACAGCTAAAAACATGTGCGCGGGGGGAGGAGGGAACCAATCATTAAAAAATCAATTGAACATTAGAATTAAAACTACATCTATATAAGATCTATTGAAAATGTGCAGACAATCACACCAAAAACACTTCAAAGCACTTCAGCACTTCAGCAAAGGTTGGAACCTGCCAGCAGAAGAACAATAAGAAGGGAGCCAGTCTCACTTCTCTAGGGAGGGAGTTCCAAAATGTGGGAGCAGCAGCCACCGACGAGTTTGAGCTGGCCCATCAGTTTAACATTAAAAAAAATCATAATAGTTGTTTCCTATGACTACTCTGATTTTATTGTGTTTTGATTCTGTTAGTAAGCTTTAAGCCTTTACAAAAGCAGGGCTATTGATTCCTGCCCAAAGTTCCAATACCTTGGAGAAGGAGCGTAATTTCATATCCAGGGTTGGGGAGAAACTCCTTCCTCCTTTAAAGGCGCAACCAATAATCCGTCCATTTTAATGTCCTGGTCCTACGCATGTTTAGGGGAAGGGGAAAATATACATTGCAATCCCAGAGAGGCTAGTCCATTATGGCAAATGGGGCACTGCCCGACCAAACTCAGCCTGCGCTCAGCCAGCAGCCCCCACTTGCTTGCCTTCTTACTTATAACCATATAGCAGGGGCTGTTGCTGCTGGCCAGTTTCCTCCTCTAGTCTTGCTGTTGCCCATTGGGAAACTCAGCAGGGAAGGGGCATAACATAGAATTAGCCAGCTCTGCCTGCCATTGGCATTGGCTCCACTTGCTGTTGGTTTCTCTGCCTTTCACCCTACCAGCCCAAACGGTCACCAGTTGCCACTGAAATAATTGAAGTGACCACCCATACACTACTTTGGGCCCCATGATGGCGGGATCTAAATAGAAGAAAATAAATATTTATCGGTCTCCCTCGGGAGGTGGTGGACTCTCCTTCCTTGGAGGTGTTTAAGCAGAGGTCGGATGGCCATCTGTCATGGATGCTTTAGTTGAAATTCCTGCATTGCAGGGGGTTGGACTAGAGGACCCTTGGGGTCACCTCCAACTCTACAATTCTATGAAGGCTTACTCAAAAGCCCGATTGTATTCAATAGGACTTACTCCCTAGCAAGCAAGTTTAGGATTACATCCTAAATGTATCCATGTGGTACCCCAGGATTATAAGAGAGCCAGTGTGGTGTACTGGTCAGAGTGTCCAACCTAGGAGACCAGGGTTCAAATCCCCACTTGGCCATGAAGCACACTGGGTGAGCTTAGGCTAGTAACTGCCTAACCTACCTCAAAGGGCTCTTGTGGGGATTAAATGAGGAGGGGGAGAACCAGGTACATCACCTTGAGAAAAATGGTGGGGAATAATATTGTGTTTTTAATATTTGATTGGGAGCCGCCCAGAGTGGCTGGGGAAACCCAGTTAGATGGGCAGGGTATAATTATTACTATTATTATTATTATTATTGAATGAATAATGCAATACAGATTTGGGGCTTTGCTCATAAGAGCTGAATGTATGGGGTATACATTTAAAACATATCAAGGTTATTTCATCCCCAAAGTGCAAACAGAAACTAAACTAAACAAAAAATGTCACCAAAATTTGAGGCCAAACTTCAAAACGTTGCCAGGCAGCATTCCTTCTCGCTAGAGGCCTACCTCTGTGGTCTTGGCACACAAACAGACGGGAGCAACAGCATTTTGAACTCTTGCTGCTGCTGTGCAAGAACCTTGAGAGAGCGGAGATGTGCAGCTCCCTGTTTCAGGACTGCTCTATTATTAATAATGAGCTTCAGGGTTTTTATTTATTTATGTTATTCAGGGATGAAATCAAAGCTAACGTTCAGGGACGAGCCAGACGTGCAGCCCCAGCACACAGAGAGTGTCCTAGACAAGGCTTTGGCTGGCAAATCTACAAGACTTTCCCAAAGATTTACTTTGCTTGAGTGAGATTTTATTGAGAGATTATAAAACTTCTATGGCTCAGCCTCTTAAACATGTCTGGTTGGGGAGACACTTGCTCTGATATGAGACCTCCGGGTATAGGGAGGTATATAAATTCAATAAATAATAATAAGGGTTGACTTGAGAGCTGATTTGCCCACTGCTACCCATTTGAATCCCCTTGCAAATTTTGTGCACACCATTGTAATGGTGTGTTAATAGGGCTTCAGATTCAGCAGAGAGCTGCTCTGCCACATGGTAGGATCCGTTATCTTCACTGGACCACCACTTCACTAAAGCAATGGATACAGCTGTAGATAACTCATCAGGATAACTTTTTGGTATATAGATCAACCTATATATAGGGAAGTTTTTAATCTGTGATATTTGATGTATTTTAATGTTTGTGGGAAGCCACCCAGAGTGGCAGGGGAAGCCCAGCCAGATGGGTGGGGTATAAATAAATTATTATTATTATTATTATTATTATTATTATTATTATTATTATTACCAGTGACTAAGGGATGTGGGTGGTGCTGTGGTCTAAACCACAGAGCCTAGGGCTTGCCGATCAGAAGGTCGGCGGTTTGAATCCTTGCGACAGGGTGAGCTCCCGTTGCTTGGTCCCTGCTCCTGCCCACCTAGCAGTTCGAAAGCACATCAAAGTGCAAGTAGATAAATAGGTACCGCTACAGCGGGAAGGTAAACAGCGTTTCCGTGCACTGCTCTGGTTTGCCAGAAGTGGCTTAGTCATGCTGGCCACATGACCCGGAAGCTGTACGCCAGGCTCCCTCGGCCAATAAAGCGAGATGAGCGCTGCAACCCCAGAGTCGCCTGCGTCTGGACCTAACGGTCAGGGGTCCCTTTACCTTTATTTACCAGTGACTAAGCATCTTATCTGAAGTCTGGTCCTGGTGCCAAAGGGTCAAAGGACTATTCTGTAGTCTCTGACTGACTAAAGTGCACACCTGAGTGCATTGAGGGAGATGGGAGTAAAGTAACTTGCACATCCTTTGCTAGTTTTATTCGTTTACATTTATATCCCACCTTTCCTCCAAAGAGCTCAAGGTGGCATAGAGGGTTTTCTGCTCCTCCCTGTTTTTATCCTCACAATAACCATGTGAAGTAGGTTGGCTAAAAGTTAGTAGGTTGGCTGTGAACTTTATGGCTGAGTGGAAATTCAAACCCTGGTCTCCCAGGTCTTAGTCCAGCACTCTAACCACACAGCCACATTGACTCCGTTCAGCTTGTGGAATCAGTTTGGACACAGGTGTAGTTCAGTCTCAGACACAGCTCCCTGTTATTGGCAACTTTCCAGGGAACCAGATAGCAGCCTGCTTTCTACATCACCCTGCAGAGCCTCTCCTGTCTCCAGCGTAACAGCAGCACAGCAGCAAATCTCACTACGCTGCATCTGACCATTAAAAACCATCATTTCCTCACATTAATTCACCACTGGAGAAAAACCAGCAAGCTGCTCAGTTTCATCTGCAGAACAGAAACCACCCAGGCAGCTGCTGCAGGAGACAAAGCAAATACCTTTGCCTCATTATTGCACGCAGTGTAACTCTGCTATAGGTTTTGCCACATGATCCATCAAAGTTGATCCCACTCCAGCCAGGGCTGTAGAGGGGGTGGGAGGGCAGCTGTCTCTTTTCAGTAACCCGCATGCACTGTAGATTTACAGCTCAATCCTTTGGCAGTAAATCCCATTGAGTTTGATGAGGCTTACTCCCCTAGTATGCTTGCATAGGATCGTAGGTGCTAGCTCCCTGGGTGCCCGAGCACCCACAAAATTCCCCATGAAGAGGCCAGGCACACACAAATTTCAGCACTAGGGCCAAGCTGGCACTCCTACATAGGATTGAGGCTTAGTTTGGACAAAGTAGCTCAAATCCCCTCCCCCCATCACTATTGTTGGTATATTCTTGCAGGTGACAGTCTTTGATAGGAGGCTTCCTGGTTCATGCAATTAACTCCGCCCATGATGCCACACCCCTTACTGGACCCACCCATCACAATCAGGATTCTAAATCACACAGTGAGCTTTCCTGCATAGATCGGGTTCCCTCCTTCAGAACTCCCCCTGAATGTGCAGACAGTGTGTGGGGTGACTTGAGCAGGGCTGGGCAATATCTGCTTTTCAACATGTTGGTATATCACCAGCTAAAGATCGCAATATGCAGATATATCACAATGTCTGAAATAAGGATGAGCTAGGTAGAGGCATTGGCTGGCTTTGCAGTTTTCCCCACATCGTGATTTTAGCCGGCACCTGCTCTTGCCCCAGCCAGCATGGCTCACAGTGGTGGATAGTCCAGCATTCTGCAGCAGTAGCATAGAGGGGCTGGATTTGTTTGTGCCAAAAGCATTGAAGAAAAGGTATGCTAAGATGCACAGGCCTTGATTGTCTGGTAGGCTTGAGTCCTGGCATGTTTTGTGTTAGAAAAGTAAGCAGAGCAGAGCTCAAGGAGCAGGACAGGAAGCAAGTGGAACAAAATAAATCCAGATGGCCCCTGTCAGTAGCAGTGTTAAGGTGGTGATGGGGGCTTAGGGTTACACTTGGGGGCACTGTGGGTCAGTGCAAAACAACAAAAACCTACATCAGATCTGTTAAAAGTTATATGATTTAATTGTTTTATTGAAATAAAACTATAACAACATAAAAAATAAGTGCCAGATGCTTAAGTGCTTATCAGTTGTCCAGAAGTGTTGCACTCTTTGGCCAGAATACAGGAAAGCAGGAGCTAATTTATTTCTTGCTGAGCTACTGAACTATCTGAATATATTCCCCTTAGCATAACCGAATGACATTGGCTTGGAATTGCCTCCTTTCCAGAAAACACAATACACGGGCCTTCATTTCAACTAGCCTTGCATTGTAATCTCCATTGCAACTAATAATTCAGAGCCAATCAATCATCAATCAAACAATTTAGTATTGTTTTTGTAGATTGGATAAGAGACTATTAATGTATGTATTCATTCATTATTATAAAATGCATTCGTGCCCCACCCTTCCACAACTATCATGGTGCTCAGGGCAAGCATGAATCAAACCTTTTTTGGTGAACCGACTTTGATAGCAGCACACAAGCTTTTCAATCACACAAAGCTGTTCAGCAGATTGAATGAAATGGTAGCAATAACATGTTACCTATCCTATAAACAGAGCAGATACAAACATACAACCAGATGTATAGTAAATAAAGCAAAAAGTAAGAGCTGGAACCTCAAAATGCAGGCTTGTTGATGGCCAAATTTTGTATGTATAAATGTATTTATTTATTTTTAGAAACCTGAAATGCACACACACACATACATACACACACATATCAAAAGCAAGCAAAAACTGTTTGACAAAAATGATTACACTGTATTCAATTTCATTTTTGTCTATGACATCTTCACTGGGAAATGGTTGAAACCTTAAAATCCACATATCCTTGTGCTGCTGGTGAGCCCTAAAGAGCAGGAAGGAGGGCAGTGATGAAGGGAGAAGGGGAGGAGGTTTTTAGCATACAAATGCCTCTTTTTAAAAAAATCACAAAATAAACAGATTTTTTGAAACATTTATTTACTTCTAATAGATGAATGAAAGATATCTCTCCATTAACAGTCACCTCGATGAGCACAAGTCAGCCCCCACCATCCTTCTGCACTGGGCTGTAACTTTTTTCAGGAACTAAGCACATTAGCTAGTCAAAGGTGCAGCCTCAAGTTCTCCCCAGCAGTGTAGAATTTTACAGTGGATTTTATAAAAGACACTTTGCTTTGCATAAACATTTCCATTTTCCAGCATCAGCCCCTTTTGCTCCTTGCATATGTTTCCACTAAAAACACTTCTACAGCTCAAACCCTCAACTGGATTTCTCCAGCATAACATCTGCATGTTCCAACCAGCCCTCCTGTGGGATGCTGGGTGGATTCAAAGGTTACTTTCTGCCTTGGGGCCTCTTCCTTTCACCTCTCCTCTCCTCCAACAAGCTCAGGGAAGTGTTAGTGTGGGCAGGCCAGGCTAGCCTCCCACAAAACCCCAGGCCAATGTCTCTCGCTCTCTTTCCTGCCACCTTGAATAAGAAAGAGTCAACAGACACAGGGCCCTAATTAGAAAAAAAGCACAGCTGTGTTGCATTTTCAAACATGTACATTAATAACACACTCGGAAAGAGCTCTTGAACTGAGGCACTGTTAAAAAGTTCTGGTTTCCACAGAGCTGGATGCTATATGCTTGGTTTTTTTGTTTAAATCTTAATGAACCAAAGAAACCCTACTTTCCAGGAAAGCCAGACGGTTGAAAGTAAATTAGCTGGGGACCTACAGCTGCCCGCTGTACCAAATTGTTTGACATTCTGACTGGCGTGGCAGGAAGTAGGAAACTGTCTGCAGAAATTACCACAGGATTCCAATGCCCCTCAAAGGGTGTCACGCAATCTCTCCGAGGAAGCCAGTGCTGAGGTGGATATGCCCCAGGTCTGCGATGGCCAGTAAGCCATGGCAAGTCCAAAATATGAGACAGTGCAAGCTACTGTATATATGGAGCTAAAAGGGCTGGCCTGCCCATGAGGCTAGGTGAGGCAGGTTCTGGTATCTTCTGCAGTATCTTCTGTATTGCCTTTAGTGGCAAAAACATCCTGGACTGGCCCTGGGAGCCAAAATATGGAAGTTCTATTTCTTTCACAAGGTGCTGTGTCTGTTCTACCCAGTGGTGGCTGGTTTGTCTTGCCCACTCAGCCCCTCCTGCTCTAAGTGTCATGGTTTACCTAGCGAAAATGATCTCTCATTTCTCTCACAGAACCTGTGCCGTTTGTCAGCATTCTGCTATGTGCAGCCTCCCTCATAGCGTCTCATGACAACACAAAACCTCAGCCAACAGCTGGCGGGTGGGAAGGTGGGTTTGACTTAAATGCCTTTAATACATTGTCTTACTGAAGTGTGCATGCCTATCTATGATATTCACAGAGAGAGTTTGATTCTGTTAAGACCAGTGTCCTCAATGCAGTGTTATGGTCATGATGGCAACATCAGACACTTCATTTGATACCCCTGACCCACCCATTTCCTCCCAGGGATGCCTATTCGGGGGAGGGAGGGGGCGTCCCTGCCTTTTTTCTGTTTTACTGTATTTGTTTGGAGGTGTTGTTTATATAAGTGTTGCTTTCTGGAATTGGTGCAGGTTCTCAGCATCTCCAGTATTTTGTAGTGTCCACAACCCAGGGCCGGCTCTATGGGTAGGCTGGGTGGTGTGGGGCGGCAGGGGGGCACTGCGCGGCGAAGCCTCGCAGAAACCACCAGTGCAGGAAGAAACAGGGTGGGGCGGGGTGCCGGAGCAATCTGCGCACCATGGCGCCAGGGCGCCTGACCTGCTTAAGACGGCCCTGCCACAACCATTCCTTAGATTTCCCCAAATAACCCCCTGCTTGAAGGAATTGTGGAGTGACTTGCCATTGTTTCTCAATGAGAAGCAGACAGTGCCAAGATGTGATTGTACATTTCACTTATTTATTTTATATATGTTGCAAATGTATATCTTTCCTTTCAAACAAATACTCAAGGCACCTTATGTTCAAGTAATGAAGACAAAGTCCTAAAAATAAAACAAACAGCACAGAACTCCAAAGGAGTCATAACTGCATTAAAACAATTAGCAACAAAGGGCAAAAGCAAGATCTCTGTATACAAACACTAGAGCATCAGTCAGCACCAAGAGCCATATTATGACCATATGCCTCGCAAAATAAATATGCTCTTCAGCATTCTCCCAAACCCAGAAAGTGGTGGCCTCCGGCAGATTTCTCTTGGTAAAGCAATTCATAATTTAGCGAGACAACGACAGATCATAACACAGATGGGTCTGTGCTGCACATACGGACAAACTCCCTATTCAGTGAATAATACAGCTAGGGATTGTGGAGAAGAATATCTGCCATCGCAATCCCCAGAGAAGGATTTGAGTGGCGGGACAAACTTGTTTGGATCTCCACTGTGATAGTGTAGGGTGAGAACTCCTTGCAGTGAGGATCTGACGATTCCACATTCACATGGCGGAATTCATCATAGCAGTGGGAATGAAATGCCATTTTTGTTGCAGTGAGAGTATGTGCAATTGACCGTGGGAGAGAGAGAAAAGATGCTTAAAGTCTCCTGTGGGTGCTGTGGAGGAGGGCCACTGGCAAAATGTGGAAATGACTCTGCATTTGGTTTATGGTGCTGCTCCATAACTTCCAAAGCCATCCGGAATCCCAAGCTTTGGAGACCCCCCCCCCCTCTCTCTCTCTCTCTCTCTCTGGCTTATCCTCACTTCCTCTTGTCCCGCTGCCTTCCCCTGGGGAAAATCGTTCTTTAGCAAGCAATTGGAGCAAATGAGAATTCAAGTTTTCTCTGGAATGTCATTTGCTCTGATTTAGAGTGAAAAAGCAGACTTCCCCTGGGAAAGGAGTTGGGCAAGTGCAAGTAGAAACTGCAGAAAACTGCTCTGGCACCTGCTTTCTAGGCATGGGGCAAGCAGATATGTGGACGAACCCTCAGTGAGAAATGCCAAGTATGATGCTTACCAGAGCCAGGGGGTCAAGGAGTCCTCAGTGCACCTCTTTCTTATGAAGGGAAAAGGCCTACCCATGGCACGAACTTGTAAGGAGTGCTGCCACCAACCTGCTTATAGATGCTTCAAAGTTAGTGGGCTGCAGAGACACCCACATCACTCAGATACTTATCTTGGAAATGGGGAAACTGCCAGAAGACTCTCACCAGTCACTGCTGGAAGTCAGCCCATCCTTTCCCAGCTTCCTTGTTATCCCAAACTTTGGAGCATGATGCTGGAGGCTTGTGGAAGATAAACCTTCATGATCTAAAGCACCCAGGACTCCAAAATGATGAAGAGATTCTTTTAATAAGTAGGGGGGGGAGAGAGAGAGATAAGTAGAGTACTAGAATAAAATAAAACATAAACTTGGCATCAAGCTAGCTTGGTGTGTAGAGCAAGTTATGAGGTTCAGTTTACATGCCTGGAGGATGGACGGTTCTCAAAGATGTTCCAGTGAAGTGAAAGACTAAATAAAACAAACCACGTCACCTACATCAACAAAACTGAAGAACTTGGGCCAGTGATACCAGATGTAGAAAGTCATTTACACCTCCAGCAACCTTCTGCCAACCCTTTGCCTCTTAGCATCCCTCTAGGTACCCACCACCCATTTTGGGAACCACTGTCTTAAGATATCTGGAGCCTGATCATCCCCCTGTGTAGTTATTTCTTTGATTCTGAGGGGTGGATAAGTTCTCACCTTTATATGGCAGTTCTTTCCACTTCTATCTCTCTTTGTGCTGAGGTTTCATGATCAGGGGCATTAGAGAAATGGGTGAAGCATGGGGAGTGGACCAGTCAAGGAATTATCCCATAATTAAATATCCCATCTCCTTCACAATTCAGTAGGGATGCTCCATTTCTGCCCTCCATATGAACCTGTTTTAAGTCAAAGGTGCCATGCAAATTCAGCACAGAAGAGGAGACTGGAAGAAGAGTGCAAGTGGTTGTCGCGAATCAGTATTCCTTGTCTACAAGCCAATGCATGAACACAGTGCCACATCACACTTCAAGTGCAAGAAGGAGAGGAGAAGCATGTGTACACTCATCTAACAGGCCAAAACGTATTACCTCCTAGGGAAGTGCCTGATGGTGCCAGACTACTACTGTGTGACAGGACCTGCCCTTACCAATTGCAGCCATTGACAGGAACAATTTGTGAGGATCCCAACATCTCTTTTCTGAAGCAAGCATCTTTCTACAGGGCTGGCCCAAGACATTTTGTTGCCTGAGGTGACAGCCACCTACTGCATTCCACGTAACAGAAACCAACTGAACTGGCAATTGCAGGGCTCAGTCTTGGGCTGGCATATTTGAGCAACTGCTAAGGGTCCACATCCTAAGAGGGGACCCATTGGAACGACTCATCCTCATCCCTACTGCAACCTTCTTGTTTGGGCATAGGGCAGGCACCCCCAAACTTCAGCCCTCCAGATGTTTTGGATTACAATTCCCATCTTCCCCGACTACTGGTCCTGTTAGCTAGGGATCGTGGGAGTTGTAGGCCAAAACATCTGGAGGGCCGCAGTTTGGGGATGCCTGGCATAGGGGGTTGAACAAGGAAAGAACTACAGTGGTGGTGCTGCAAATGAGGAAGAGCTTCCTCTGCCTGCTTGCTCATTGGCTTTGGCAAGAAAGAAGGTGGTAGCAATGATAATGAGGCAGAGGAGTGGGAACAGTTGCCAACAATAGAAGTGAGGTGGCAGGCTCATTGAGTGAAGGGAACCAATTGAAGGTGTCTTGCCCAAGTTCTCCTGCCTCCCCCAGCCCTGCCAAATCCCTGGAGCCTCCATAGGGCAGTTTCAACACTGGTAATGATGGGGAAGCATCTTCTACCCCATCAAAGAGCAGAAAGGTGTTTCAGGGGTGCAGGCCAGGCCACATGACACACACAGTTCTGACTTCCAAGACCTTGCCTCCAAGCATCTGCCGCCTGAGGCAGTTTCCTCCCTCTGCCTGATGGTAGGACCAGCCATGTCAGTTTGTTAAGAAAATCACTGACTCTACTGCTTGCTTAGGCTAGCAGGAGCCTGAGTGATTACACACATGTGCTTGGATAACAGCCAGCGCCAAAGTTGTCCCCTCTTCAGAGCTGATGTTTTCCCTGATAAAGGGAGAAGCTTTTCAAAGGCTAGAGAAAGCTCTCGGAGACAGGGCAACTCTTACTACTCCCGCTGGGACTATGAACTCTCAATAAATTACCCTCTGAATGTTTTTTGATGTCAGCTTTACCTCAAGGCCCTACCACAGCTGTGGCTAGCTTATAATAAAGTAACTTTGTAAGGAGCCGGATCTCCTGAGATACTGCCAGGGGTGGGGGTGGGGGTGGGGGGATCTACTGAAACCATGCAGTACAATGGACAGGAAGCAGGGCCTATTTTTCTGACCGTGCAAGTCCCTGGTTCTTAGGGAATTATGGTTGAAACAAACATGTTTATTATTATTGTTATTATTATTATTATTAAATTAAATTTCTATACCGCCCTTCATCTGAAGTTCACAGGTCAGTTTACATTGTGTGGCAATACCCGAGGCCTCCCTGGAAGAAATAAAGACACAAGACACATAGCTTAAGGTTAATGGGTCTAAAAGGCCACAACTTTATTGATTACGGAAGTAGGGAGGTATTGGCATAGGCATTGGATCTAACCGACTATATCTGACTCCATCCCGCTCTGCTGGCAGTCTGTGAAGGGTTAACCACCGTTGGATGGGTCCTGCGATGCACATCAACTAGGTACCCATCCTGGGGCCACCACTAGGGGGCGTGCCCTCTGGCCCTCACCTACCATGGTTTCGGACTTGGCAACGCCCCTGGACTCCTTAAGGGAGTACCCTTCCGCATTTTGGGGGAGGTGATGGCAGCAACCTCCCCCCCCACACCTGGACCTTCTAGAGATAATCCAATGCCTACCGCCAAAACCAAAGTTGTGACGATTTGCCACGAGGTAGGCGAAAACCACCTGGCCTGAGCCAATTTGCCAGGTGGGAAAATTCCTACCAGGCCCCTCAGCAGCGACCGACTTGAGTCCGTAGGCAACGTCAAGAAGGAAATCCTGCCTGAACGGGGGAGGTGGGTGGGAGAAACGTGTGAGCTGGGTCCGAGGAAAGAGGCCGATCTCCTGCCGTGGACTCACCTATATCGGTAAGCCACGCCCTCCCGGTGCGCCCCGATTGGACGCACCGCAGGCGTGCCGCAGCAGGGAACCGACCAATGGGGCTGGGGGGGAATGCTAACCATTCCCCCACCCCCACGTGAAGGCCTCATGAGCCCACAATATCTCCTCCCCCTGAGTTGGGAAGAGATCATATGGAAACACAAAAATACATACAGGCAACTCCCCATTTGCACGGGGGTGATGTTCTGAGGTACCACGCATTTAAGTGAAATCATGTACGTTGGGAACACCATTGAAAAAGCCAGTGAACACCCTCTAAACATCTGGAAAGCCTTGAGAAACCCTTTAAAAAATCCATCAAACTCCACCACAATCACTCCCTCCAAACCTCCATGCTCAAACTCCAACTCTCCACAAGCCTCAAAGGTCAGTGCAAAGGCTCCTAGGTTTGCACTTGCAAAGGCTCACGGGACAGCTAGATGCTAATTTTGCATCATTTTTGCCATTTTCATGCTCTTTTGGGGCCATTTTTGCCCTTTTTTGTGCCACTTCCAGGTTTGTTGCAATACGTGCGCCGTTGTGTGTGCCTTGAACGTGCATAAATGGGGAATTTCCTGTACCATCATAACAAATATAAACAATAACCCCATCCACAGTTTAAAAGGACACAGATTGTTTCATTTGTCAAAGGCCTGGGAGAAGAGGAATGTTTTTGTCTAGTTACTAAAGATATGTAATGAGGGCATCAGGCGAGTATCTGTGGGGACTCTACAATCATCTTTTACTTGTGCTATTTTATAATTATACAAAAAGTTCATTATAATTTCTGGCTAGTCTCTATAAACAGAATGAGCAATAATACCCTCTCTTCGATGATTTTTTTTTTAAAAAAAATCACACACAATTGGTGTGAGCATGTGTGTGCGCATGTGTACACCTATGCCTGTTTAAGAAGCTGGCTATGAAAATAATGGAGCAAGCCTTTCATTACCTAACTGAAATTTCAGACATTTGTTAAAAGCCAGACATACCCTAGACTTTCCTGGAGCGTGCCACAGTCACCAAGTGTAGCTGAGGTGTTCATGAAATAAAGTCTCCCCAGTGCCCTGCCCTTGGTTTTGTGTATCCCCAAATGTGATGAAACAATACTGACACCTTACCAATTTATTTAGGGTTTGTAGATCCAATTGTTTTATTGCTTTTTTCCTTATCTCTCTGGAAGCTCTGTATCAACACCAGAACAAGCTAACAAATGGCTCAGTGCTTCCAGCTGTGATGATCATATTCTCTGCTCAATCAGTTGGAAAGAGCCAAGGACCAACCCCAGTTCTTTTTAAAACCACCAAATGTGCTTTAAAACTTGATGGATCTTAGAGACACCTGCGTTATTAGCCCCTTGTTAGTACACACAGAGTGGTGGGAAACCCAGGACTCAGTTTTTTTGCCAAGGGTCATATGAACTTTTGTTTCACTTTTGGTTCATGTAACTTTGCTCTGCATGCCCACCTCGAATTTTGCTAGAGTGGATCCCAACATGCAACATAAAATGAGCAATCTAAACTCAGCCTGGCTTTGGGCCAGACATCTTATAAACTGCAACGTTGTAAGAAAGGAGGAGAGAATTGAAACATATTTTTAAGGAAGGAGACTGCATAGATTTGTAGATTCTCACCCACTGGAGTCCAGAAGACAGTCTGATGTGATGCCTAATTCTGGCATAAACTCAGAACTCTTTATCTAAGGGTCAGGTCTAGACAAATGTCTTTTTCCAGAGCTATTAGAATGAGCACATTTGCAATGTACCAAACCAAAATCATAGTTGCAGTGCTTTTAAAATTTGCAACTACTTTGTGAAGTTATACAAACCTATAGGAACAACCTGGGACCTGGGAGACTACTGAATAAAGAACTAAAAGTAACAGTTCTGTGAATTCACTTATCATTTCGCTACCCCATGGCCCTGTGGAAAACTATCGCCAGCTCTCAGCTGTACTTTGTGATGCAAAGGGTTAACTTCAGCAAAAAGACCAAAGGGGCATTGCTTATTGCCACCACACAATCCCTTGACTAAAATTAGGCAGGCATCATCCTGCAAGGTGTCGGCCTCATGGTGGGAGGCACAGCAATCCATCATCTACCACACACAGAGAGAACTTGGCAGGGAAAGGGAAGAGTTAAAGTCTCCCTTTCTCCAACAGGTGAGTAAGGCAACCAGCAAAAGATATCTTTAAAGAAAAATAAAGGCCATCAATGCTATTAATAAAGTATGACACCAATATCAAATATTAAAACAAAGCATGAAATTGAAAGAGATGAGATGAGTTGGCTCTCAGATGTTGTAATGTCCAAAGCTGGATTTCTACAAGCCCAGACTCCAAGGCTAGTCCCCATCAGGAATGCAGAGTGGCTGTTGCCTCCTTCAGGATGCCGAATTTATTGGAAGAGGATGTGTGTTCTGTCTCAAAGGTGGACGTGCCTTGTTCAGGCCACAGGAGAGAGAAGAGCTCCCTGTTTCATTTGTGGAGCCAGGCACCTGGTTAGGTTTACATAGGGCTCATTAAACATTCAAAATGTGTGTCCAGCTCATGGCCACCCCGATTGTTGTTGACAGGTGTTTCCCTGGAGACAGTTTCATTCTTCGTGGACACAAGCTCGGTGTGTGTAGCTAGAAGAGATCAGTGAACAAGAAGAACAAGTCAAATGCTTATCAGGCTTCTCATTTCTCAACGCTTTTCATTGTTGCATTGCTTTACTAAATCTTCATTCCCTGTGCACATGGAAATGGAAATGTTCCCCTTTCCTCCAGTGGGAACTGGAGGAGCTCAGAAAATGCTGGGAATTTGCAATAAGCGAGGATAAGATAAGAATTCCTCACAGAGGTTGCATAGAGACTGAGGAATGTGATGTACGGCATAAGTGTTTATGTTAAGTCAACTGTATAAACCAACCTTTATAGAGGCATCTGCCCAGGAGAGGAAAGATTATATAATGGAGTAAGTTTAGTATAATATTTAAACCTTCTCCTCCCAAGTAGCCTGGTGGTCACTTTCATGGTGGTTCTGCATCTCCTGACTGGCTTGCCGTTGCCTCTGCTCCTGTAGTTGTGGGGAAGATGAGAAGGGCTCTGAAGGCCAACCAGGAACTTAGGTAGCATCCAGTCCCAGGGTAGAGACATCTATATATATGGTAGTTGAGTCTTCAGAGTCATTGTCACTGTGAAGTTCTACTGGATGGTCCTGTTCCCTTTGCTCTACCTCTTCCAGGTTCAAGATCTGGGCAGGGCTAAATGCTGACATAGGCTAAGTAGGCTGAAGTCTGGGGCCTCTAATTCTAGGGGGCCTTGTCAGCCTGCCCGCTCCCCAGCAGGCAAACTCCCCTCTTCCAAAATTGCAAACCCAAGACTTCATGTAAGGGCAGGGCATCTCAGGCCCAGCAACTATGAGACTCAGAGCTAGCCAGTGGGGCCCAATTTGAAGCAGTGGGGCCAAACTTGAGGGTTGTTTTTTTTTTCTAGGGCCCCAGTTCACAGCCAAAGTCTGAAAAATCTTATAGATATAAATAAAATCCATCTAGATTGCCCTGGTGCGGGGCCCCCCTTAGGAGCGGCCCGCGGGGGCCCAATTGCTCCAATTGCCTTAAGGTCAGCCCTGATGAGACTGTGGCAGGGGTTGGACTGACAAGCCCTGCACCTTCTAGGTCCCTGGTGTCACCATTTAGAGTACAGTGGTGCCTCGCTAGACGAATTTAATTCATTCCACGGGTCTATTCTTATAACGAAAAATTTGTCTAGCGAATCCCATAGGAATGCATTGAATTTTTTTGAATTTTTTTTCTGCCCATAGGAACGCATTAATTGAATTTCAATGCATTCCTATGGGAAACCGTGATTCGCTAGACAAATTTTTCGTAAAACGAATTCATCTAGCGAGGCAACCTCCACTAGAAAAATCCTTTCTTTAAGCGAAAATTTTGTCTTACGGGGCGTTTGTTAAACGAGGCACCACTGTACAGACTCAAGGACTTGTTATAGAAATAAAGGGGGGGCACTTATTTTGTCACCTCCTCCCCCCACCAAACCCCGAGGCAATGAGCTCAGCCACCTTTTATTCACAGTCGCATAACGCTACACTACAACATGGCCATAAACCTGTATGTATACACCCCTCACCCTTGCTTTTTCCTGTAAGACCAATTGCAGTCATTAACAGTCATCAACAGGTTTACCACACCTATCAGCTGATCATCCATTCCCACCACCCTTCTGAGTAATACCCCTCCCCACCCTCTGACTATACATAAGGGTCTGGTGACTTCTGTTTCAAGTGTATCTGAAGAAGTGTGTATCTGAAGAAGTGAAGAAGTGTGCATGTACACGAAAGCTCACACCAATGACAAACTTAGTAGGTCTCTAAGGTGCTTCTGGAAGGAATTTTTTAATTTTGTTTTGTATACACCCAATACGTACCAATGGAGATTTACGTTACTGCTTTATGAAGGAACACTGTGTTTTATGAATGGACTCTGTATTTTTGGAATTACCTAAGAGCCACCAATTGGGAGCTCTAGAATCTGACAGCTAACCAATTGGGTATTACCAAACAGCGACCCCTATTGCTGAAAGCAGGTAACAGCAGGGAATGCTTCAGCTCAGCCTTTGCACTGTTGACTGAACACCCCCTGCTGTGCAGATAATGGAGAAAGCTTGTAAATTGTATCCCTTCTGGCATCCCGGCCAACTCTATTATGCTGGTGTAAACCCTGGTGCACCAGAAGCCCAGAAGAGCAGCAAATAAAACCTGCTCATACATCAGCAACTGATAAGACTTGTCAACCAGTGCTTCCAAAGTCTTCCTAAATTATAAAGCTCCAAAATACAGGCCAAAAGAGAGCAGGTCTGCGAAGAGCGACCCAATTTGAATAATAGAATGCCTGGTATCTGGTGGGCAATGTCCTCCTTTATTTTCACACTGTGGCTGCAGACCAAATCACCAGTCAAGAGATCTATGAGATTCAGGTGAGGGTCATATGCCTTTTCAATCCCAGCAGGTATATAACAGGAAGACCTGGCCTGTGGCCTGCCCAGGCATTTAACAATAACATCTTATGTCCTTTAGAGAAGAAATTGTGAATTGCAGAATTTTAAATACCTGTCATCATCTTTGGCTTCACTCAGTTGTGTTTATAATACTCTTCCATTTTCTTCCAGTTGTGAGGGTTGGGGATGGGGAGGGGCCTCACAAGTGGAGTAGCCTAGGGCCTCTCTTCATCTAAATGTGACTTTGCTTGTGATGTTACTGTAGCACAAATTAAGCTAATGCGGATGGTGGGGCAACACTTTGCTATGAGGATGGTTCACTGATTTGCCATTGCAAACAATGACTTTTGAGAAATTAGAATTACCACAAATATGGTGCCCTTCCCTCCTCCATACCCATATAACCTAGTGAAAGCATACCCTGTGATAGTACTGTCTTTTACCCACACACATATGTAGGCCTCATCAGCCAATATATTTAAAGCAGTATCATACCACTTTAAACAACCATGGCTTTCCCAAGCAATCCTGAGAAATGTAGCTTGTTAAGGATGTTGAGAGTCATTGGGAAGCACCTATTCAGAGCTACAGTTCCCAGAGTGGTTTAACCACCAATCTATCTCCCTCGGCGGCATAGCTAGCCGCCTGGCCACCCGGGGCGGCAAACCCGAAGGCACGATGCATGTGTCGCGACGCACTGCACATGCGTGCACAGGAGGAATACGGCACAGCAAACCCCTTCTCCTCGATGGCGGTGATGCAAGCGAGATTGCCTCACTCCGCAGCTTGCTCGCGGGGTTTGCCGCGTCACTGCGTCGTATGCCTCCTGTCCAGCCTGCTGCCCCCCTCCCAGCCTGCCGCCCGAGGCGGCACGCCCCCTGCCCCCCCATTACTACGCCACTGATCTCCGTAAGGCACTATGGGAACAATAGCTCTGAGAATGTTTTAAGGCATGTTTGAACATGTCATGGAGTTCTGCACTATACATTTAAAGCAGTATATTACCACTTTCAACAGTCATGACTTTTCCTCAAGAATACTGGGCATTATAGTTTGTTAAAGGTGCTGAGAGCTCTTAGGAGACTCTCTTTTTCTGTAACTCTTTTTCTGACTGAGAAACTGAGAAAGGAGTTTGGTTACTTATAGGCTTGACTGGTTCTCTGCTCTCCAGTGTGCAAGCCATCAACTCACACACCATATAGATAGGCTCCCTTACACTGTATGTTGGCACTTGGAGACCCTTTGTTGGAGAATTAGGGTTAAAACCATCTATAAATTAGCCACTGGCTAATGGAGCTCATACTTGTGGCTTTCCTGAACTCTTTTTTTTCTCCAGGCAACATCCTGAACCAGGTTATAACCTATATTTAGAGCTGATTTTGGTCAGGAGATTGGAATTAATAACTTTCCTTCCTGTAAAGAAAACAATCATGGGGATATTTAGAAATTTCCCCCTTCCGTGGCCTCCGCTAGAAAGGCATTTATTCTGACCATGAAATAATACAAATTAACTTGTTAGCACAGTATTTACCAAATAGGCCCTACACTCTGTGAGGTCTGACAAGAGGTTCAAACAAGTTCCCCTAAAATTTATGAAACTCAAGGGACCTTTATTTTAATGCTTTGAGTAAGTGCCTGCAATTGGCGTGTGCGCCTGCCTTCCATAATGTCAGCGTCTCCTGGCTCCATTCACCCATTTTCAAAAACTAAGAGCAGCTCTCGAGTATTGCTCATTTTCTTTCCTTCTCCACAGAAGACGTGGAGCCATCATCTCGAAGATACAGTGAAGCTAACAGGCTACATGACTTGATGTGCAAGAGCAAAATAATTTCTTTCCTGCTGTCAGCTGTTGGATACATTCATTTTCCCCCCACCCAACCCCAAATATGCTTGTTTAAATGTGGAACCACAAACATCAGTCCTCCCCACCCACCTACCAGTCTCTTAAAGCAATATGCAGCCTGAGAGATAAGGGGCTTAATATATATAGGCTGCCCTTTCTTACTTGTCCGTGGTCCATCAACAAACAACCACTTCCTCCTTGGGTTACCGCTTCCTGCCATTATAGGGCAGGGTGTGCCCTTCCTTCGTTCCATCTACCTGCCTGACTCCTGCTCCCAGACCAAACACAAACATCTGACTAGAGACTGGACAATGGAAGGCAATTTCAAGGAATGACATGCATTTAATGTCCTTCATCCTCCCCTTTTGAGGGTTGCGCTGCACCGTTCTCTCCAGAAACTTTTGCTCATCTGACATTCTGCCGTTGATCTACAGTGATTCTGCCAAGACTCCATGACCTGGTTCAGTGTGCATATGTGGACATCTTGTAACACATGCAAGTACAGTATTAGAAACTGAATGTATTTGCCCCAGAAGTTCTTTGGCTCACAATGTTAAAGGAGATTGTGAATGTGCATGATCAGCCTTCATTAGACCAGATATTCCAACATTCTTATTGATAACTTTGGAGCTACAGGTCACAGTCCCTTGGTAGGGACTTGCACAAAAGTTATTTTAATGATAACCCATTATTTTAACTGGAAACACATATTGATTGCTGTAACCTGCATGATTAGACCTTTTGTTTTCTGCTTGGGTCAATGATTCCTTGAAAGAGTTTACATTGCTGTAACTTCCCCATCCATATTTAAAACCCACTCTGGTTTCCAGGTGTGTGTTTTTGTTCATTTAGTTGACAGGGAGGACACTGAAATTCAAAGTATGGTAGTTCTCCACCCTGGGTGGTGGTGGTGGTTGGGTACAGGTCAAGTGAAACCAAAGGACATGTCCCAGGGTGCAATAGGATGCACACACAAAGCCCATCAAGACACACACAATTAGATCTGACTGGATAGGGCTGCAGAAGTCTATAAAGAAAGGTTGACAGCAGTGTATCTGTGAGTGTTAGCATTCAGGGAGGCCCACTGTAAACAAGCAAGATGGAACTGCACTGTAGCTGTTAAGAATCCCCTAATTTTCTGCAGATGTACATTAACAGTACCCATTATGTTCATCTTCTGTCTACACAGCATTCCCTGAATGAACAGCTCGAGAGATGAGACAGATGTTACTGTAAGCGGGGAGGGAAGAGAATATATTGGGTGTGATTATGTCAGGCCTTGGGCAGGGGGGGAACATGTTGAATGTTCTTTGAACTATGGGGTCCTTCTGCTACTGACCTTAGATCTGTCCAAAAGAGGCACTCCAAGTCCATATTAATTCTAAGAGGGTTTCATTTTTTACAGCCCACAAGCCCTAGAGACTGATGCCTTCTCTCAGTCTTAGATCAGGATCAAAGAAAGTTCAGGTTAAGTCAAATGTCCACCACTGTCAAGCTGTCCCGTTCCCCCACCCACCTGGTTGCTGTTAAGATGCTTAATGTTTTTTCAGTCAGTTCAGATTTTGCCTTTTCCACACAAGTCCCTACTGTGTCAGCACCCTGACCGGAAGTATCTAGTTAGGGGTTGACAAACAGGAGCTCGGGTTCTCATAGGCTGCATCCCTCTGGCAGTGAAAATGAGGCTCCTTGGTAGGTAAAAGCACTGGCGGAGGAACGAGGGGGCGGGGGGAGTGTACTACCCCCGGCATCATCGGGGAGGAGGGTACCATCACGGCTGCCCCCCCCGGACATGTGCCGGGCACCCCCCTATTTCAGACACCATGCCCCCGCAGGTGGCGTCCCACACCCCTGGGATGCACGCCATGCCTCCAGGGCACGCGGCAGCCACGCCCCCGCCTGCTCTCCGCACCCGGTGCAGGAGCATGCAGCTTTGCCACTGGGTGAAATGTAAAGGTAAAGGACCTCTGGATGGTTAAGTCCAGTCAAAGGCGACAATGGGGTTGCAGCGCTCATCTCGCTTTCAGACCGAGAGAGCCAGTGTTTGTCTGCAAACAGCTTTCCGGGTCATGTGGCCAGGATGTCTAAATCACTTCTGGCACAACAGAACACTGTGACAGAAGCCAGTGTGCCCAGAAATGCTGTTTACCTTCCCGCCACAGTGGTACCTATTGATCTACTCGCACTGGCGTGCTTTTGAACTGCTAGGTTAGCAGATGCTGGGACAGAACAACAGGAGCCCACCCCATCACAGGGATTCAAACTGCTGATCTTCCAACTGGCAAGCCCAAGAGGCTCAGTATTTTAGACCACAGAGCCACACTCGTCTCCTTGGTATTCACCGCCCCCGTGGTATTTGTGGACCCCTGTCTTCCTAGGTTTACAGGATTTGGCCACAGATGGCTCTTGTGGTAAAGGTCGATAGACAACTCTGGTTTTGTCAAAAGAAAGCCTGAATTAATTGGCCAGAGCAGTACCCAGCACAAACCTCTCCCAATGGGCTAGTGAATAAGAAACACTGGCAACTCTTCTTGTTGGGTGGGGTCTCTTGCCCATATCCCAAGGATATGTGAAGCCCATTTCCCATAATCCAGTTTTCTACCAGATCCTTAATATCATCCAAAGAAACCCCGCTTCCTCATAATTTTTCACAGGACTAACCTTCTACAGGAATTCCACGGAGAAGGACTAGTCCAGACACAAAGTCTTCAGCCACATAAATATGAACCTACAAGAGAAGTCAATATTAATGCAGGCAATAAATATGTTGCCACATGCCCATTGGCAGAGTCTGGTAGGTGAGAAACAACTTCTTTATACCCCAAAGCAAAAAAGGCTTGATTGGACAAAAAGGGGGAACCAAGCAATTTCTCTGATCAATGTTATTTAAAGGCACAAACGAGTGAAAATGCCTAGTGTTTTCCACGCAGTGGCATGGGGCCATGTGGCTCCAGAGGAGCACAAGTAGCCTGTTTTGTTCCAGGAACAATTAGTGCATTCCATCTGAGCCACCGGGCAGGGTGCAGAAGGAGAGAGGCTTCCTCATAATAGCTTTGGTCAGAAAGCTCCAAGTTGGTGGGAGTTCCTCCAGACACAGTCCAGAAAGCAGGCTGCTAAGCTGAGAAGTCCTGGATTTCCCTCCCCCCCCCACCCATGCCAGCAAAACTATGCTGAGAATGCATAGGCTTCAGATGAAGCTGAAACAGATACTTGACAACCAAGGGGGAGTAATGTTCCCAGCGGAGGACAAGGAACACTCAAGAAGGGAGGGCTGTCTGGAGCTCAGAGAACAATCCCTATGTGTGAAGCTGAGAGATATTTGGAATGGATTAGATTGAAAGGGGGAGGGGGATGCTCCACACTAGAAAGGAGGGGAAGGGGTGGCTGTATGTGCAGCAAATTTATTTACTCACTAATAAGAGAGTATGGCATAGCAACTGGAGTGTTGTTTGGAGGTGGAGAAGCCAGCTTCAAATCTTGCTCCCTGGGTGGTTTGAGCAAGAGACTGTCTCCATGGTTAACTTATCTCACTTGTTGTGACCTGAGTTCTCCCCTTAGGAAGGGCACAGAATACCAATAAAATAATAAGGGTACTTAGGATTGCAATTCTTCAAGACATTTATTAGCGAGTAAGGAGACATTTTGTACGGTACACAAAGCTCTCTCCCAAAATATACAGTTAAAAAATGCAGCAAAGCTTCAAAATTCACACCTCTAGGAATTTTGCAATACAGTGCAACCATAAAATGTGCGCAAAACTTGTATATTAAAGGAATATGTGCATGGAAAAGGTACATGTTAATATAAACAACCAAGATGTATTATCATATTATAGAAAGTTGTTTACAAAGTGTGTATAATAGGCAGAACTACATAAAAATGTGTACATAAGGAGAAAAGCACACTTGGCAAACTTGCATGAGAACTTTTTTCTTAACTCACAAACAGATGCAGAAATGTGGTAGGTTGGTAAAATGAGAAAGAGAGAGAAACTAAAATGGATAGATTTGTCTATGACTACTAGGGAGTATGCCGCATTGAATCTCCCTGAGCTTGCTTCTGAGTAAAGCTGTGTAAATCATAGAATCATAGAGTTGGAAGAGACCACAAGGGCCATCCAGTCCAACCCCCTGCCAAGCAGGAAACGCCATCAATGCATTCTTGACATATGCCTGTCAAGCCTCTGCTTAAAGACCTCCAAAGAAGGAGACTCCACCACACTCCTTGGTAGCAAATTCCACTGCCGAACAGCTCTTACTGTCAGGAAGTTCTTCCTTTTAAAAAAAAAAATATTTTTATTAATTTTCCAATTAAAACCAATTATATCACATTCAATATTTCAAATTATACACATATATATATCAATCAAACCGAATGTTATGCCAAATCATCTAAAGAATTTTTTATTTGGGTTCCCATGCTTCAAGAAATTGGGAATTCCTCGCAACTGTCCACTGCCGTCTTTTTTCTAAAGTTCAAATCGTCCTCCAAGTTCATAATAATCCAGATCTTCCCCTTACAGTCACATAGATGTTTTCCACTTTCATCCGATTGTTTCCCAGCTGCTGAGATAAATATCAAACAAAGTTTCACAGATGTTCTTTCTCCTGTGTGAGTTAATCAGTCCAGCCTCCCCATAAATCTTCTTAATGGAGCTCCCTGTTGCGTCGAAGCAGCTCGAAGCAGCGCCATCTTAAAAAGCTCAAATCACTTTCGTTTTCTCTCATAGCCATGAAGATTTACGATCATTATAGAATTTACAGCTTTTCCAGGCAGGAGACCCAAACATCAAACCATAAACTCTTGGTAAATTAATGGATCTCCTTGCCCTATAGCTGAACTTAGCTTCAGGTCGCTGCTCCAATTTAAAGTGCGTCACAGCTCATAAATCCTCCGAACGCGCCCAGAACTCCTTCCGTCCGACTAGGGGGGGGCTTTTCTCATCGGCAACTCCACATCTTTAAAAAATATGCTCAGTAACAACAGTTATAAAGTTCAACTCACACAGTCTTTTGCTTCTCTTTCACTCCAAACAAGCCAGGACATCGCGTCCGGGAAGGTACGAGGCAACAATATGAAGAAAAAAAATAAAAACTCACTTCCCTTATCGCTCCGTCCCCATCAATCCTTCTTCCAGATGCAATACAGTCTTTGACTCCTCTCCCTCAGCAGCATAAATTTCTCAGCAGTAAACAGCGCTTCTTCCCCTCCTTCTGAAGTATGTCCATAGATTTAAGCCTAATTATCTTCTTTAACCATGGAAATCCCCGCCATGCAGATTAGCGTCCGGGAGTCCTGGCCCTCGTAAGTGCTCAGCCCAAGCTCCCCCCACTCCAAAAACAGTCGGAGTGGGTCTGGGGGCATCGCGGGCCAGCGGCCCCTCTCCGTAACCCCCGGAGAGGGTAGGGGGTTGCCATTTACTCCCCTAGCAACCGCCAAATTCCTTACGAAGGTCAGAGAGATGGAAAACAGGTCCGCCATTCCTGCAGGCGGAAACCGGAACCCCCAGTTCTTCCTAATGTTTAGGTGGAATCTTCTTTCTTGTAGTTTGAATCCATTGCTCCGTGTCCGCTTCTCTGGAGCAGCAGAAAACAACCTTTCTCCCTCTTCTATATGACATCCTTTTATATATTTGAACATGGCTATCGTATCACCCCTTAACCTTCTCTTCTCCATCCATTGTTCCATCTCTTGTTCCATCCATTGGATTCTTTGGCAACATGGCCATGATTTACTTGGCTGGAATCTATTCAAATGTATTTGGATATGGAAAAGCTTCATCATTCTAGGCAACAAGTATACATCTTAGTTTTAATAGCTTTTTCCAGTTGTCCAACAGCAGTGCAAATCAGAGGTTAATTGGCAGATTTTATTGTAGTGTTTTGCTGGCTGCTACCCAGTCAAGCATTAGCTGCTTTCACGGGACAAATGCCTAGGCACCGAACGAGTGGACAGAAGAGCAGGAATATATCCACTTTCTCTACCCTCTGCATCTAGTGTAATGTGAACAGAGCTTGCAGGAATATACAAGTATGAACATAACCAGGGTTCCCAATTCCACAGAGAACAAGCAGTGATCCCACTTCTCCATGCATGTGTGAAAAGAACAATTGATACTTTGCTAGCAGAAATGCACACACTATGCTGTGTTTGTGCATTAGTCGGAGGTTGGATTAGCTGTTCTTTGAGATCCCTTCCAACTCTCTGTCTTTAAATAGGTTAATTTTGTGAAGCTGAAATACATACTGCATTACCATGGCATCTATGCCATCTGTGCTGCTCAATATTAATTCTCTTACATCTCAACTTTCAAATACAGTGGTACCTTGGTTTATGAACACAATTGGTTCCGGAAGTCTGTTCATAAACTGAAGCGTTCATAAACTGAAGCGAACTTTCCCATTGAAAGTAATGGAAAGTGGATTAATCCGTTCCAGACGGGTCCGCGGAGTACTCAACCTGAAGCGTACTTAACCCGAAGCATGGGTGTAATTGGTTCCGGAAGTCTGTTCATAAACTGAAGCGTTCATAAACTGAAGCGAACTTTCCTATTGAAAGTAATGGAAAGTTAATTAATCCGTTCCAGATGGGTCCGCGGGGTTCGTAAACCGAAAATTCGTAACCCGAGGTGTTCATAAACTGAGGTTCCACTGTACTATTTAACATTGACTACTACTGCATGAGGGATGTGGGTGGTGCTGTGGCTTAAACCACAGAGCCTAGGGCTTGCCGATCAGAAGGTTGGTGGTTCGAATCCCCGCGACGGGGTGAGCTCCCATTGCTTGGTCCCAGCTCCTGCCAACCTAGCAGTTCAAAAGCACGTCAAAGTGCAAGTAGATACATAGGTATCTACAGCGGGAAGGTAAACGGCGTTTCCGTGTGCTGCTCTGGTTTGCCAGAAGTGGCTTTGTCATGCTGGCCACATGACCTGGAAGCTGTACACCAGCTCCCTCGGCCAATAACGCGAGATGAGCGCTGCAACCCCAGAATCAGTCATGACTGGACCTAATGGTCAGGGGTCCCTTTACCTTTTTACTACTGCATTATCACCATGAAATACAGCTAAGCAGGATACAACCTATGGTATATTGTCTGGGGATTTTTGGGTTGTTTGGAAGCTTAGCAGGTTCCATAGGGAGAACAACTGAGAGACTGTTATTCGTCCACCAGTTCCCATTTTCCTTTGCTAAGTGATGTACACTAGCTGTTAGTACTGCATTGCATGCCAACAGTCAAAATAAGCCAAAATATTAACTGTCAGATATCAGATTCTGAAACTGCATATCTGTGGGTGTCAAATGCAAACATCCGGAGAATATCCAGAAAGAATATCCAACTCCAAATATCTTTGGCTCGAAAGTGAACTGGCTTCACATCCTGATACTGGACACTTACAGGCTGGAGCAATAAAATAAAAACAGTGGCAATTGTGTTATTTGGTGGTTGTGAAACTTTACCTGTTGATTACTCCCCAGAACTCAGTTCATGAGAGCAAAGTTAATTTATGAATGACAAAGAGAATGGACACTGTACTTTCTTCCCTTAAGTGTGGCCCAGTCTCTTCCCTTAGACGAGGGCCAAGCCTGCTGTAGCACTGTATTTAGATTTCCTACTTGGGAGCGTACATAGATCCTGAGTCGCATGTCAACTTACCGCAGGCTCTCAGTTGCACACTTCATCATGGGCGTGTGGCCTGGACTGGAGTCATTAGACATCAGTATCCTTGAGGCCTGGGGGGACTTGCTTGACTTCTTCCCTTGAGTCTACTGGGGCTCATCCACTGGCACTCAGACTGGAAGCCAATCCAAAGGCCCCTCTAGAAGATGGTTCAAAAGCAGCTCTGAAGAGGCTGCTCCTGAGATTTAGGAATCCCCAAGGTGGGCAAAGGGAATCCTTACCTCCGCTCAGTCATCAGTCAATGGAAGGTCAGTTCTTCGTTCAAGAGGTCAGCGTCTGGCTCTGAGTCACAGCATGGCAGTTACCAACACCTGTATGAAGCCCAAATTCAGTAGACATGGTTCAATAGAGCAGTGTTTCTCAACCAGTGTGCCTCCAGATGTTTTGGGACTACAACTCCCATCATCCCTAGCTAGCAAGACCAGTGGTCAGGAATGATGGGAGTTGTAGTCCCAAAACATCTGGAGGCACACTGGTCGAGAAACACTGCAATAGAGAACACAGCTATTCCCCACTTACTCTCTCCCCAATTCCCCAACTAAATCAAATAGTTGATTTCTGGGACCTTAAAAATATATATGAAAAATTCCAAAGTCCCACCCCTTATAGTGCACCTCTGTGTTTCTCCCGCTGAGAGCAGGGCTTCTTGCTCTCCAGCCCCCAGAACTCAATTTTGTTTCGTAATTTGTGGAGCAAGGCCATTTCAAACCCATAATGAGGAGCTGCTGCTTGTAGTCCTCCTCCTCAGAACTGCAGGTCTGAATCCAAAGTCTTAAATGTAATGGGAATCTAATTGTGCCTTCCATTTGATTAGATTATGCTGTTGCATTTCCTAACTCATTTATGTTCAGTTTGCAATCCATCATGAACCCAGTGCCTCCACTGATATACTGCCAGTTGCTAACATGAGGGCCATTAATGTCTGAAATGATGTTTTTGAGAGGCCGGTTGTGGGCAAATGCATCAGGGTTTGTTTGCCAATTAGCAGGTTTTCAGGAACCAAGCTCTAAACTGAGTGATGAAACACTAGCTTGTGCTAGGATGGATTTAGGAGCTGGGACATGGACCTGTTTAAAGCGCTCCTGTAACTACCATCATTCTAAGAACAGAATATCACTAGCTTTAAGGCCATAGTTTAAAGATACGGGACAAGGCTCTCATCTATATATATATAAATGTAAAATGTCCATGTTTGTGTGTGTCCACTTTTCTCCGAAACCACTTAACCGATTGCATTGAAATTTGGACACAATGTCACATGCGAATAAGCGAGTGTTTTCATACACTTTGTGTAGACAGATGTCTCACCTATGGCAGGTAAAACTCTGTTTTTTGAAAACACAACTCCACACAGCGCCATCTATTGGTTGTCGACGTAACAGACGCTATACTACATGCATCACACAGTGGAGGCTGCTGGGAGCGACTACCCAGCAACTCCTGGCAACTCCTTCTCTGAGGGCGGGGGCCAGATCCTGACACCAGCAAACACAGCATGCTGGAACCGCCACCACGGCGACTCATGCTCCAAGGCCGACGGCCAGATTCTGCCCCTTGGCCCACCAGGACCCGCCAGGAACATGAGCTATATGAGGGGGGGAGGGAATGCTGGCGGATAGTGGGCGGCTCCTGTTCTGAGCCCAATGGTCGGATCCTGTCCCTTCACCTGCCTGCCCCTCCAAGAGCATGAGTTATGCAAGGGAGGGGGAGAGAGAATGCTGACAGAGAGTGCAGGAGACCCACAGCTTTCGGGGACCCTCAATGGGTCGGGACGGGTTGGGGGGATTTACCAGAACGCCCTTGGGGGACTATGAAACAGGGTCAGGGGTACCTTCTCTACTTTCACTACAACCCTCCTATCTGTGTCTTATCTACAGACGAAACGCACATCCATTCTTAGCCTCAGCCACAGCAACGCATGGCCGGGTACAGCTAGTTCCCAATAAAGAGAATGATGGATTGCTACAATTCTAGTGATTTAATCTTATGGAAAAGACTGCTGCTGGGAGAAATGCTTCATCCTAAACAGAATAGTTGTGTTCAGAGAGGGAACTCATACTTTTTCAAAGATAGGACACTCTGGCTCTATTAATACCTGGCCAAGATCCAGAACTCTAACCTCACCTAGCCAGCCTTTCATAGAGCTAGCCTTGAGAAGCAGATGCCAATATGATTTCTGTTTACTCTCTGCTATACCAACAGGTCTACTCCACAGATTTCAGTAGAAGATTGTGCATGCAGGGCAGCCTCCTCCCATCTATATTAATATGGAAAAGTTTGTGTCTGGGGGAACTTCATCTGCACACCCAAACCTCTACATGTATCACTTGCAATGCCCAATGAATCTAAACATGATGAGTTTGAGCTAAAATAAGCAAGCTTGGGGCTCAAAATTTGCTTGCTAATGTGCTTTTGATTTCATTCGGATCTGAAATATGTGAGCTAGTGAGAATCTCATCAATGTTATTATTTCTAAATTTTGAACCAATTAGAAATAAGTCTTGAAAGAAAAAGTTAATTTGTTGAGGAAGCTTGGAGTCCTTATATCCAGCCATTTATGTATGTGTTAAAACAATACTAGCTTGCAATGAGAAAGAAATTGTTTCTTCTAGCACTGTTGAAACTTCTTGCCATTATCTTTCTAAGCTACACCAGTGTTGGATAAAGTTCTGTTATCTCTGTAGCCGGGTAACTGACTCTGGCCTGTACATTGGCCATGTAAAATCTTCTTGTATTTTTCCGGATTAAAGTGAGCATTCATGCCAGGTTGACTAAAGGGGTTAGCAAGCATGAAACGGCCAAAAGTGCAGAGACCTAAGATTTGGGTGTAGACTGTTTAATCATGGCCCATTACACGTTTAACCTCCATCTGAGTCACTGTAGTGGGATCACCAAAGTTTGGACTCTCTGGCAAATTAACCCTGACTCTTCAAGCCCACACGTCTCAGATATACTTTCCGTAGATACTGGACTTTCAAGTGCTTGCATCAAAACTTCCATGCTTACGATGGAGCTGTTTGTGCCACTGATTTATGATTAGCTGGGTGACTCTCAGAAGAAGTCTACCTTGGTGAGATGCATTTATGTTGCAAAATGTGGAGAGAATGCAATTCTGCTCACAGGCCTGGCTTCCCCAGAGAAAGACTTGTTTGCATTAGACGGAGATTGCTCTAATCCACTATGTGGAAAGAAAATGCTGTAAACATGAGGCTGGGATATATTGTGCTGAAGCAGAAGGCTCAATGGCAGTGCTTGAGCACTATGCTCTTTGCGACTGGGTGGATCTTGAACCAATGGATTTGTGCTGTGATCAGAAATTAAAGCATTAAAACTACTCCCCACCCACCGCCCAAGGGAGGGGCCCATCATTATCTAAAAAAGAAACTGGATATACTTGCAGAATATAAATATTCACCCTGCAGGGGGCTTGTGATGTCATTGCAGGGATGCCTGAAATCCGTGTTCGTGATTTTGTTTTACCTGTGAAAATATTCTTTGTAACTCCCTGTACTGCAGCTTGACGGTCGAAGAGCAGACTAAATGTAAAGAGGCATTTAAAGTAAACAAGAACATCTTTTCTTCTACGGCATGAGGCTGACACATAGCCAAAACAGAAAGAAGTAAAGTGGAGGGGATCTAATGGATGCATAATGACATCTTGGTGCAGAGAAGGAAGATACCACATCAAATAATTATACGTTCTGCCCTTAAAGTATTTGAGTGACTGCAGTAAATGCTACAGGACGGAGCACTTAGCGTAAATGCATCATATGGGCACCAAATTTCTCAGGGTAACACAGCCTGGAATGCTTGCAAATTCCATTTTGAAAAAGCAATTATCAGCTGTGGAGTTGTGAATAGTCACAGGTGCCATTACCATTAATAGCACAGCTCCCCCTAGCAAAAAGCCAGAGAACTTGCTTTGCTAATGACTCAAAGGCAGACAACCATGTGCCACAAGGGCTTCCCAACGTGTGAAATGGGGCTTCTAGGGTGGCTTGTTCTCCTTTTCTGAATTCTTCCAGACCTTTTTCACAGGCAGCTTAATTGGGCCTGGCGTCGTTGTAGAATTCTCCCCTCCCTGTTTTAACCACTTGTGTTAGTAGGGGTTTCTTTTTGGGGACGGGGACGGGCGGGTTGCAAATGGCTGAACGACTCCTAGTTTGTATGCGCCTGTCCTGGAAACATAATGCGTCCAACCTGCTCTCTCTGTTTTTTTAATCTGCCTGACTCGAAGATGAGAACATTGCACCCCTGACTGAGTCTGGCTTCTGTCAGGTTAATTGTCTGTAAGAAAGGCAGAACAGCTACTCATTGACACTCATCTCAGGACAAAGATCAAGCATTCTGAGCACTGGGAAGGGCCTGTTGATTTCTGAAGTATGTTGAGATATCTTTGGGGGAAATCCCACATGTGCGTCTGTACGCAAAGCTCAGCATCGCTCATGGCAGCAGCTAATATTTCAAGAGAAGACATCAGCACTTTCCCTTCACTTCCCCTGGAAACATTTAAAAAAGGGTGGGGGTGAAAGGGACCAGCTCAATTTCAACAGCATGGTAGCAGGAAATCACGCCCCCCCCTGTTAGTTCACCAAGGAAATGGGCGGCAAGGTTGCTCTCGAGTCTTAACGGCTTTTGCGGTTCCCTTCTCAGTTTCCCGGCCCTTCTTTTTCATAACCTGAAAAGCATTAAAAAAGGGGCTGTTTTCATTGGTCCTGGCCCCAGAAGAGTATAAAATGTGTCTGAGGCCCAAGTGGGGGAGAAATGTAAATGCAGGAAGCATGAAGCTGCAGAGATATATTCCTTCAGGACCAGCGACGTTTTTATCTGCTGATTCATTGCTTCCCTTTTTTGCATTTGGCTTCCTCTCCAGCCCTATACCTTAATTTGTTGACTAATTAATTTGCTATTTGCAGCTCTGTGTGCTTGTGAAAACTGCCAGCCCCCCCCCCCCCCGTTTGCTCTATGTCTCAGAATTGCACTCGGTCGCCATTGATAGTACGCTGTGTCCTTTTCCCATTCTTATTTCTGCGTCAGATCTGGAACAGCCCACTCCCTGAGACTATTGGTGTTGCAAGTAATGTGTATAACATGCTCTGCATTTTACAGTTTTTTGGGTGTTTTTTTTTACCTGTCCAAGGGTGGGGAAGGTATGTCTGACTGCATGACTGGCCTCTGCAGAAGAAAGAAGGTCTCCCTTCAGATGGATTTTTACCTGATCTTGGTGCAGAGTTAAACTCAGAACTGCTGTTCATGTGGTATTCTCCTCCTGTCCCATATAGCCTCAAATGTGTACTACCAAGCCCAGTGCTTTTTTAATGGGGGGAAGCAGGGGTATGCACACCCTTAAACATTTTGTGAATTTATCGGGAGAAGAAACTAAAAGTTGTAAAAATAAAATAAAATAGTTTCTTCTCTAGCACGGTGAATCGTCAGTTCCGTTGTTACCCCCGATGGCGGCCTCATTTCTTGTCATGGTGTTTCCTGATTCTCAAACGGAAGTGAGCATTTAATGTGTCAAGTAGGAGTTGGAATTTAGCACGGTGATTGGTCAGTTTCGTTGTTACCACCTCCAATGGCAGCTTCCTTTCCTTTCCACATGTAATGCATGCTCTTTGTACTTTTATCCATTTACTGTATTCATTTTTCCCAATTTGAACTATATAAAATTAATATTTTTCTTGAGTCAAAATGAGAGGACCCCTAAACGTTTTTTTGGAAATAAAAGCTCTGACCAAGCCCATTTCAAAGTTTTAGTGCTGTTATACAAAGCCCTGAGCACAAGACTCGTCATTGTTTTTAGGGCAGGGGAAGACTTGTCTGCATGACACAGGAAGCATGAAAGCGTGCAAAGTCCACCCAAAATGAAAAACCTCCAAAATACTAAGCAGAACGTCAAGATCTGGAGATGTTGTATTGGTGGGTGGAGGAAAGGATGCTCAGCAGTAGCTCCGAAAGGCACTTTCGAGGGTGTGCTTTCTGCTGCTGTGCTATGCAGCAAGGCAATCCACAGGAAATCTGCCAAGGGAAGGGCCATAGCTGAACACATGCATTGCAGGCCAAAGGTTCTGGGTTCAAAATCTGGCACGTCTGACATGGTTGGGAAAGATGGCATGAAACTATAGAGAGCCACAGCCAGTCAATGCAAATACTGAGCTACAAGGGTCAGTGATCTGCCTCTGCTGCAGCTTCTATGGAATCTCTTCCTCCAGACTCTGCTCAATATGGAGCCAATATCATTTCTGCAGGGACTTGTGTGGTCTTTCCATTTAATGTATTGAATCAGTTGTCTGAGTGAGTGGGGGGGTGGGCTGGCTTTAGGCTCCGATGATGGGTGGGGGAAGACTCCTCAGATCTGGCATTGATCAGTCAGTGGGATGTTTGTTTAATTGTTAGGCTGTGTAAATAAAGACAGGATAACATTCCCCGTAGGGCGGAGGCCCACAAGAAGGCCAGACAACACTTATACTATCCCCAATGGGATAAGGGTGGAGTAGAAGTTGAGATGAAATAAACTAAACAGAGGTTTCCAGATGGCCAGGGCTGTCCTGGACAGTGGAACCAAGAGGCTTACAATTGCATTAGATTTAATGCTTGAGCAAGTTTGTCACAGTTGTCTGACTGTTATAATGTGCTCCTGTTGCGGAATTTATGGTTTTTAGTTTAGGATTCCAGAGCCTGCAGTCCTGATCCATTGGGCTGAGATGCCAATGTGCAGCATAGTCTCATTGGCACTCAAACCAGTTCCATAGGGTTCAAATGAGAACCACAGGACAGGTGTGGATGTGCCTTGGAATGAAGATCTGTACCCGCAACATTCACAGAAGTGGCCCAGAATTCTCTCCTGCTGGATCAGGGTCATTGACATAAAGAATATAATGGCAATATTAGGTGAAAGTCCAGCGCCTCTCTCCTTCCTAGAGGAAGCAGGCACCCAAGGAAGCTGTGCCCATACAAGCAAATGATGTCTGCGCCCATGCAAGCTGCTAGATATCCCTAAATTGGGGCTGGGTTCAAAAAGGGTGAATCTAGTGCTTCCACTTCCTTGCTTGGCCTCCCTTTAGTGCTGACAGGGAACAAGTGTGACCCTGAACCTCAGCAACAATCACATTGCCCAGCCCTTGGAAATTAAAAGCCCTGCTTCAGGCTAGCAATCCGGTGTGAAAATGAAGGCGGAGCGCTGAAATACATTCAAGTGTTCAAGCCAAAGTGGGGCCACACCTGACAACCATTTTGCGACATTTATTTCTGAGTCACCCACATGTGGCTTCAAGAAGCAGTTGTGCTGACTCACACTTTGTCGAGAGATGCTGGCAATCTGTTGCCAAGGGACTGTGGGGTAATTCATATCCCATGATGTCTCGTGATATTTCTGTCCCCTACACATGTCTCCTCAGAGACGTCAACAAAATGGGCAAACCTTAGGATGCTCTCTGGTCTCCCCACCCAAAACTCTGAAGCAGGATATAGTCTTCTCCTTTTCTTTCAGACTCTGACCACCAACTGCTATCAACAGGGTCAATGTAGGCATTGGAGCTTCACCTCACCTTATCTTTCCCCTGGAGTACATAAATGGCTAGTTCCCATGCTCGAACCTTTTCTCAAGTCTTCTCGCTCTCTTTGTTAAATGCAGACATAGCATCTCCAAAGTGAAACTGCCCGTGCACTTCCTCTAGCAACAACAGCAGCCCTGGGACCCACAGCAGCAAATTCCTTAAACAGGAGCTACGGTATGTCTCGTGAGAGAAAGGGACACCCCAACCCTTGAAGATGACTGCTCTCTGCAGCCGATGGCATTTTTTGAGCATTTCTATCCCTTAATCATAGAAAATGGTAGGAAGCAATAACCCCGCAGGCCTGTCTATTCCTTCTTCAATATAAAGTGCTGCAGGAGAGCAGCAATAGAATATTGTGGTTATATTCTAGTCTTCTTGCAACCACCAGCACACATTTGTACTGCCAAAATGCATATACCTCTTGGAGTTGCAAATGGCGATATCTTCTCCAGGAGTTGATTTGGCTATGGATGTCTGCAGGACCCATTCCTTATGTATCCATTAGCGAGTGACTCAGCAAACGTTCAACTCACTTATGATGTATCAGCTTCCTTTTGAAAACCAAAGCCTACAATTATGCTAACCGTGTGTTGTCACTTAGGAGGGCTGTTTGGACAGCTCTTTCCAGCCACAGAAAGGTTGGACCTTTTGGGTGTGTTTTCTGCCCGGCCAGCTAACTTACAATGGTGATACGTGCATCAACCAGGGGTGGGGTGGGGGGAAGCATCCTTTTCAGGCAATCAATAGTAATTGGATTCATTAAGGTGCCAGGAGCCTTGCTTAGGGGCACATGCATCTGTAGAGCAGCTTCAGCCACTCCTGAACTTGTTCCGGGGGGGGGGGGGGAGAGTACAAAGTGGCATGAAATAGCCCTTTGCTGTTTCCCAGAAAATAAATGCATTCACCCTTCCTACATTTCTTGTGTCACATTGCAACTCAGATGTATTCTATCTGAAATAAATGTTTAGTCCTCCACCCATTACTACTTCCATAATGTTGTAAACATATAAGAACCACACACCCCTACATATTTAATGTCTCCGCTTTAATCATTCTGAATTGACATGAGACTCTTAATCTCAGGGTTGTGTGTTCAAGTCCTGGGTTGAGCAAAAGATTCTTGCATTGCAGGGGGTTGGACTAGATGACCCATGTGATCCCTTTCAACTCCACAATTCTTCAATTCTTTGACACATGATTCCTCCTTGTTTCTCATGGGCATGTATATCAATGGGTAGGCTCTCTCTCTCTCTCTCTCTCTCTCTCTCTCTCTCTCTCTCTCTCACACACACACACACACACACACACACACACAGAGAGAGAGAGAGAGAGAGAGAAAGTGAGAGTGCTTCTGTTAAAATTGACATATTTAGGCACAAACTTTGTCAGTTTCACAGAGGTCAGAATCTGGATTCTGGTGAAACTAGCAAGCTTGGTCTGAAACCTTTTACATCTTCATATGAGAAAAATAAACATTCAAAAAGGCCTTCAGTCAAAATACCCTCTTCAGACCCAGTTCAAATGGGGAGCCTTCAGTGGTGCCATGGGAAATGTTGAGGTGCAGCCTCTAATCACGATAGACTTCACAGCTCCACACCCAAGGAGACTCGAAAAATGCAGGCAGCTGTGTTAATTCTACACACATAAACACCAAAGAGCTTCAATACATGGCACAATATCAGCACCAGCAGGATGTAAACACTATTGAGTTTGGTGGTGCTTCCTTCTGAGTGCATGGGCTCGATTGGTAAAATTATATAATAATTATTATAAAAATAATTTTTTTAAAGCAGCCAGCTCAAATGCAACCCTTAGCTTTCCATTAGAAATGCTAAGAAGTGTTGCCATTTAAATGGCAGGTGTAAATTAGAAACTCCAACAAAGAAAAGAAGAGCAGTATCTGCTTGATTATTTTCCTCATCCTAGGAGTACCTCCATGTGAATATGTCGCAAACAAACTCAGAAGTCTCATTATCACCTAATTCATTTGCCAGAGCAAGTTGAGCCCATCAATTGCCCTGGTGCTCAGTCCATAGCTCCTGCTCTGAAAAGAAACCCCAGAATTCCATTGCCCTGCATCCCCCCCCCCTCTCCACTACTGGGAGATCCTCATGTGATATACAGCCTTTTTGCCCAATTGTGTTGGCTAAGAAGGTACTCAAGCTACTCCTTGTTTGACTGCTCCTTCATATAAAAACTCTCCATCTGGAAAACTTGCACATTTGGGGAACAGTCTAAGGAAGAGGTGAGCCAAGATAGAGAGCTTCTTTTTCATGCATATTCATTCCACACACAGAGACTTCCTCTTTTCTTTTCTTTTTTACAATCCTGCCAAATTGCCCCACAACCTGAGGACAATTTGAGCACGAGGGCAGCTCCACACAAACAACTGCACATTCCCATGACTTCAGCCCTGCTGCATTTGAGCTTTAAAACCGAGTTGTCAATAAATTGAATCTGGGGCCTAATACAATCTCCTTAACTAAGCAGAAAACAAATAGAAACAAACAAAAACAAGCATTTGCTTTCATTCCTTGGAAATGACAGAGAAGAAATAAGGTTCTGCTTTTTTTTTTTACAGAGATTGAAAAATGAATGTTCAACAGAAGGAAGACCATTTCTCCATCCACTTGGATTGTCTTCAGAATCCAATAATTGTGTCCATTTTCTGTTAACTGTGGGTTAGGGCAGCTCACCTGACTTGATTTCTTTTTAAAAAAAGCCAGCGCTTCTGGTGGATTGTTCTACAAGACAGAGCCATATGCACCAATGTAACATGCAGCATTTTATTACCGAGAGTGTAGGATGCAATAGCATCTAGTATAGAATTTATTTATTCACTGCCCAAGCTGTTTTTAGCTGGTGGATTAGCTAAATGTGGGATGCTGGTATGCCATCCATCTCCTGACATTGCTAAAATCCAACCCAGGTTTCCAGCCTAGAGGGTGGCATTCTTTGGATGGCAGCAGAAGCTTAGATCAGCTTGGCATTCCATTCCCTTTGCTTAAGAGACCAGCATGAGCTTTTGGGTGACAGAACTGGGTACCACTCAAACCTTCTCCCCTGCATGTTATACAAACACACACACACACCTCTCAGGGTTACAGTTCTCAGCAACCCTTAGCAAATCACAGGATCCAGAATTCTTTGAGAGGAAGAGCATGCTTCAAATGTATGTTAAAGGTATAGTATGCACACAGCATACCTAATGTGGGTTGCCAGACACCTGGGAGATGGCCTTGCTAGAATCTGTAGGGAACAAAACAGAATGTGAGAGCACCAAAGAGGCAGACACAATGTGAAAATCATGAACCTTAAGCGGGTTCACAAAGCACCTCACTGCTGGCGGGCTGGAGAAACCCTCAAGACCGCAAACTCTGCAAAATTCCACGGCACCTCTTAACTTTCAGGAGCTGCCACTTTGCTGGGCTCCTGCTATTGTTTTGCACAGCTCCCAGCCACATCCCTGATTCCATGCAGCTCGCCTCTATTCCCCTCCCTCCGTGGGATGCTGCCAATCCCAAATTCCTACAGCCCGAGAACAGAGTTCGGCTGCAGGACAGGACAGCACGTGCGGCTTCTCCTCTCTCTCCCCTGTTCAGGAGGCCAAGGCATGCCAGGCATCGCCCTGTCTGCCTCTTCTTCTTCCCCCCTTCCCTTTCCTCATGCTACCGTGTCTGCTGTAATGGAAGCTTTGACATTCAGGCAATCTGCAGAAACCCTGGCCGGGCAGCCGCAGCCACCTTTATTTGGGCGTGCAGCGCTTTGACCTCAGAGCGACACACATCTTTTGACCAAAACAGTCTTGTCATTCCAGCTTTGCCACTACAGAGGATCCTCCGGGTGGATCAGATGTTACAACCATAGTAAACAGAGCAGAGGGAGGGAGGAGGGAGCAGGCCAGCCGGCCCTTTTTTAGCTGTGCCTTGGGAAGCGGCATCGTATGGACTCATCCAAACAAGGCAAGGCTTACCTCCCAGTGCTGGCTAAGCCCGCCCAGGGATCTGCAGCCCACTTCCCCTGTAGGCCACTCAGATCTTGCAGGTTTGTCTCTGCCCACTGGTTGCTCACTGTGACTTGTTGCCTTCTCAGAGCACCAGCAGCAAAATTCTCCTGCAGGCAAATCCAGGCCTGCACAATGACTTCTGTGTCTGCTGCATGGATCTCCCCAGCACATCAGTTCACTTCTGGGGCCCCTTTCCATGCGCTCATATTTCAGAGACAGGCAGGCAGCTTTTTACAGGGATACGATGCAAAGTCTTGAGGTTTAACGATGGAGTTGCGTGCAGTATTGTCAGTTGCCCTGGTAAAAGAATTGTCACCAACCAGGTGGGGAAATAGTAAAAGGAGAAGTCCCACCCCAGCCTAAAATGTGGCTAGGTTGTCCTTTTTCTTGGTTCAGATTGAATCTGCTTTTTTTGGGGGGGGGGGACACATCAAACGACAGCATTTCACAAGAATAGATATGGATTGTGTGGGATGTTGTGTGTACACTGCTTTGCAAACCAGCGGTGGGAGCACCCTGGATGCCGAGTGAACTGGGAGTGTGCACACAACCTGAATGTGAAACATGAAGCCAAGCCATGAAGCATCGAAGCTAAGGGAAATTCTACCGCATCAGAATGATCATGGTGTGTTATGGAGGTAATGTCATAAAAAGCAAAGCATAGTGTAAAGGCCAAGTGACTTTTCCCAGGATTGGCCCCTTGTACATGTTTGTGCAAATACCAGACTATAACAGTAGCCTGCTTGTGGTCATTGGTCTATTGGTACTTTGTAATAAAATAAGTTCCTCCCCTTTTGGTTACAGGTAGGTAGCCGTGTTGGTCTGGATCGAAGTAAAATAAAAAAATTCCTTCAGTAGCACCTTAAAGACCAACTAAGTTTTTATTTTGGTATGAGCTTTCGTGTGCATGCACACTTCTTCAGATACAGTGAAATGGAAGTTTCCAGGCACTTATGTAGAGAAGGGGTGGGGAGGGGTGGGGATGGGGAGGGGGGATCACTCAGAGGGGTGGGGATGGGGAGGGGGGATCACCCTTCTGAGTGATCCCCCCTCCCCATCCCCACCCCTCCCCACCCCTTCTCTACATAAGTGCCTGTAAACTTCCATTTCACTGTATCTGAAGAAGTGTGCATGCACACGAAAGCTCATACCAAAATAAAAACTTAGTTGGTCTTTAAGGTGCTACTGAAGGAATTTTTTTATTTTCCTCCCCTTTATCCATTTTGAATTGAACTTGGGAGTTGGGTTGCCCAGTGTACCAATCTTATGCAGCGATGAGGACCTGGTTTCATTAGTTTTTAGGAGAAGCGAATAAGCTATTGGAGGCCAGAGTGATGTTTAAAGTCATGGTAGCAGAACATACACATGACTATGGAAGAAATAATTGGTCTCTTGGTTCCTGCAACAAGAGGAGTAAATGTTTCAGAGGAAGAAAGACGGGGTATGATCCACCTGTTGGCCTGTGGTGTGCTCTTGGGCTCGCTTTGAGAGCCTTCTTGAACAATTCACAAGAATGGTTACAAACGATGGAGAACAAGCTCTTTCCTCGTTCAGTTGACAGCAAATGCAACCCCACGGAGAGCAAGTGCCACGGAATGTCCTATTTGGGATCTCATAATCTAAAGAAGGCTGATTGCTGAAGAATTGATGCTTTTGAATTATGGTGCTGGAGGAGACTCTTGAGAGTCCCATGGACTGCAAGAAGATCAAACCTATCCATTCTGAAGGAAATCAGCCCTGAGTGCTCCCTGGAAGGACAGATCGTGAAGCTGAGGCTCCAATACTTTGGCCACCTCATGAGAAGAGAAGAATCCTTGGAAAAGACCCTGATGTTGGGAAAGATGGAGGGCACAAGGAGAAGGGGATGACAGAGGACAAGATGGTTGGACAGTGTTCTCGAAGCTACGAACATGAGTTTGACCAAACTGCGGGAGGCGGTGCAAGACAGGAGTGCCTGGCGTGCTATGGTCCATGGGGTCACGAAGAGTCGGACACGACTAAACGACTAAACAACAACAATCTACAGTCTAAGATTTTTGTTTGGGTGGGAGTAGGGTTGCCATCTTTCAAAAAGTGAAAATCCAGACACAAAAGTTGTCGAGCTTTTTGTAAAATCTTTTTTTAAAAAGTGAATTTTTTGAGCTTAAGGGAATTTGCAAAAAAAAAAAAAAAGCTACACTTCCAACATGGGTTGCCATAAATCTTGATTTTTCTGGACATTTCAGCATTTTCTGCCCGAACCATGTTTCCGATGGCCGAATCCCAGTAATGTCTGGGAACTTCCATATGTATGGCAACCCTAGGTGGGAGGAAGGTTGATGGAGATGCTTTACTACAGAAAGTGAAGTGCACCAAAATGATAACTCCACAAACTGCATAATATGGCAATGACTACAGCTCTTGAACAGACTGCTTCCTAATGTGAGAGATGGATAATGTACTAGCAATAGCTTGGGCAGCCTAAGTGTATGGTGTAAGAGAAATGTGTCGTTCTTTGAAGCCCCAGTTTTTCCTGGGCTGAAAATTCAGAGTGCTTTGAGGTTTGTTTGAGATAGGGAGCAACATTAAAACAACAACCCTGCATTAATTCATTTAAAAGCATACTGTAGTTGTTTGAAGTCAGCACCATTTGACAAGCTAACATTCTAAAGCAGGGTAGACAAAAGATGTTGTTCAGCTACAACTCCCATCATCCCTGACTGCTGGCTGGGGCTGATTGGAGTTGAATGACATCTGGATGGCACCACATTGGCTACCCCTGTCCTAAAGGAACATTATCTCCACTTCCCAAGGACTGTTCTCTGACCAGGACAAGTCACAAAGACCATCATCTTCAACAGAATGATCGAGGCGCAAGTGACTTGATATGGCACTGAACACCCTACTCCCAAATTGGTCTTTCTGTCTGTTTAATAGCAGTATTTCTGACAAAGTGGCCATTATGTATCCTTTCCTCTTCAGCAGTGAAATCCTCTTTCTGACTCAAAGTCACACACAGTTGCTGTATCCTGGAGAAAAGGAGCAACAGCTTCCGCAACTGCAGCTGAGAGACAAACACTCATGACATGCCTTGTGGGCCTATTAATAAACTCTGCATCTTGTCCTTCCTGGTTAGACTGAAATCACATGGGTTGAAGCTCTTCAGACAATAGTGCTTGCTCTTGCGTAAATTACTGACAGAAATATAACCTTGGTCAGCAAATTCAGACTTTGGATTAACCTCAGTCTAGCCCCAAATCACTTCCTTTGGGGGCCCAGCCATTCATTTGTACAAGCCTTTCCCGATCAAAAGTAGGCAGGGTATTAGGTGCCAACAGCAGTTCTGCTTCATGGGTCAATTTAACCTGCTTGGCAATATTTTGAGGCTATGCAACCATCCTTGAGCATGACTTACTCTGGGCATGTGCTGGTCACAGTTCTGAGACACCAAAAGCCCTTCAAATACCGTATTGCAGAAAATATGCAGCTGACTCACAGTGGAAACACTATTTTGCGCTAATTGTGTGTAAAAAGCAGCAAAGATGTGGGAACTTACAGCAGTGAGTAAGAGCAAGGGAAGCCCCATTTAAGCAAGGACAGATCTGAGCTAAACAAAGCTTATGTGTATGGTGTTAGGAGGGGGGTGATTTCAGCGGGGAAACAGCCTGTGGGGGACAGTTAAGTTCTCCTGTACTGGCTTTCTACTTTAGTTTGCAACTTCTGTGTTTGCATTTTGGAAATGCAGGGGGCCAAGCACGGATTGGCTCAGGTGCCAAACTGCAGGCAGATTGAGCACAATAACCTTTTCTTCTCTTCTCATTTTCAACCTTAAGGCCAAACAACACCAGGGGTGGGGAGCCTCAGACCTGGGGGCTGAATGCAGACCTCCAGGCCTCAAGACTCCCCAGGCAACTCCCTATCCACAGGCCCCACTCCTTCTTCTCTGGCCCCATCCTCTCCTCCTCCCTGCTATGGGGCCTGCAATGGCACCCACCTAAGAGGTGCTGGAACTGCTTTCCGGTGCATTCCTGCTGAAAACAAGCCCTGCCTCTTTTTTTTCAAATAGATTTTAATTTCTTTCTTTAAAAACATAGACACACAACACATATACATACATTCGATTTTCTTCTCCTCTCTCATAACATTTTACAAAACAGAAATAGAAAAGGAAAAAGTTAAGGTAAAGAAAGAAAAAATATTAAGAAAGAGGGAAAAAATACTATTACCGAAAAAACAAAACACTCCGCCCACCCCGTATCATGGTCCAGATTACAATCCCTCCCATGGAAGGAAATCTGCTATTGTGAGCTACACTGTTCTGATCCTGAGCAGGGTGCTTTTTATTTTTTTAAGGCATGTTTGAATGTGATCATTGCACACTTAAAGCACTCTTCGGCCACTTTGACACGGTCTTGCCTTTTCCCACAGAATCCTGGGAACTGTTGTTCGTTAAGGGTGCTGGGAGGTGTAGCTCTGCAAGGGGTTGGTTTCCTAACAACACTCAGCCTCATGATTCTTTGGGACAAGCCAAGACTGTGTGGCATTAGGGTGTTTTAAATGTATGGTGTGGATGGAGGTATCTCTCCTCATCAGTGGAATATATTCCCTCAGTGTCCTCTGATATGAAGCTATGTTCTGGGTCTCTGCTTTATTACCCTTGCAGCTGATTTTCACTTTGAAGAAGCCATGGTGCTGCAAACTATTCGACCACAGCAGCAGTATAAGAAACGCTTCCTATTTTAGCAGTCACATCATAGAGTGAAACTACAGTGCCCTTGAGCTGCTCCTGCAGATGCATGATGTGGGAACACCCATCATCACATCCTTAATTCTGACACAACCAGTGGGTGTAGTGGAGATCTCACGAGGTGGGTGTACTGGAGATCTCATGGATCCATATTTACATCAAAAGTCATTTGATGCACACCCTCTCTGTAGGCGTGCACCCACATTTTGTTAAGCTTCCAGAAACAACAGAGCATGTGCTTCTCCAGTGTCTTTATTATAGATACATTCGTACTAGCCTCATCTTACCATCACTGCATAAGTACCCAGGGCGCACAGGACGACAATTCTATACCTCCCTGCTGCTTTCAAATACCAATCCTGCTACAACATACAACGTTGCTGGATTCTGCACAGCAGCGCTCAAAATTTGTCAAATGATGACCTGTGCCACAAACTAGATATAATGAGCACTCGTATTAGAGTGCTCTGTAGACTGATACCTATAGTCTTATATATACTAACCTTTTACACTCTTGTCTAATGTTCCTAACCCTTCTTTTAGACTCTCTTAGCTTCTTTTGGATTTTTATAGACTTTTATACATACTTTCTATTTTAACTTTTCTTCTTTTTTGAGTTTTTTAAATGATTGTATCCCTTCCTCCTTATGCTGGTCTACGACCATAATAAGTAGTAGTAGTAGTAGTAGTAGTAGTAGTAGTAGTAGTAGTAGTTAAGCTTCCACACCAGACCCCCTCCTTGCCCAAAGAGGTCCTCAGTGTTTCCTTTTCCTCATATGGGAGTAGAGCTTGCCATCCTGAGCACACGACCTATTCAACTCACTGGGACTGAACTTTTGATTCAACCTGCTTAGACTCATGGCTGTGTTATCTCCCAAGTCAGTTCTCAGAGTGATGGGTGATGGGCATGTCCAGAAACAGGCTGCTTTGAGCGCTATTGCTCACACACACACACACACACACACACACACACACACACACACAATATGCCACCAGTGCTGGGCATACACAAAGCACTTGTGTGTATGCAAAGAGCCATAAACACTCCCTTTCACACTTGCAGAGCTGGGGAAATGTATAAAAGACTTATTTCTGCCTCCTCCACCTCGCCCACTCCAAGCATTGACATCATACCAATCTCCTACAGAGGCAATGCTGCCTCTGAAATGTGGAACTGTGGCAGACCAGTAGGGAGTGTGAGGAAAAGGACGGACTTGGCATCGTTGCAGCCATTTGTGATGTGTATGTGTGAGTATGTGCATTTTCATTTTAGGTGCCTGGAACCCCTGGAATCTTGCACTGCTTGGAGATCGGGGTGGCATGCAACAATATGAATCTAAAGCCGCACCTTAACAACACTGTCACTGCTGAGAATTAGAATTAGATGCATGGCCACTGCATGTGAGGTTAGCTCTGCAAAGACAGGCTTCCTTTTGTTTCTGAAAGGGTGTCTCCACTCAAGAGATACATGAGACTGGCAAGCGTGGAAGCATTACAAAGTGGCAATTGGAATGGATCTTAGAACTATTTATACTCCTAAAAATTAATGTCTGAAATTGCTGCCAGCCTGGAAAAGGGGAGAGACACTGGCATTCAGTGAGGCACAAAAACTAGAAATGGCGACTTCTCTGACTGCCACTTGGGCTTCTGGGCAGCACCAGAAAAGGATGGAAAATCCGGGTAACATTTCAAGCCTATGATACCTAAGTGACAACAAAGCCTACAGCAAAGATGGCTTCAAATGCACTTGAAGTTGGGATCCCCAGAGCAATCCAAGTAGGAGAAACAGCAGCTATGGATCATTTTTCTATAAATAAAAACTGTTGTGTTTGGAATGTGTTTCGAATCCATTCCCATAGGCGTATAGACCAGTGCTGGATTTACATAAAAGCTAAACAAGCTATAGCTTAGGGCCCCACTCTCTTGCGCCACCCCACCCCCCAAAATGTAAGGGGGGAAAACTGGATGCACATTTCCAAAATATAAGATAAAAAACAAATAAAATAAAACCTACATACAGCAACAGTGTTTTGTGTTGTGTAGGCTCCTATGAGGTAAGTAATGGGCCCTGCCTGCTAGCCTGCTCCCTAAAATATCACTGGTTTGCTCATTTCTATATACTGTATAGAGTGCCCACATTCTGCATGGACTGGTTGCATGGCAACATGTGCAAATGGCTTAAGATACCTATTAGGTCCATAAATTATGATATAGCATATATTCAACACAAAAAAACAGCGACAATTTGTTGTTGACAAAGGAAGGACAGCTGGACATATAAAGGGCCCTATTACCTTCAGTAGCTTAGGGCCTCATCAAAACTAAATCTGGCCCTGGTATGGACAAGCCCTCCTTACTGAGTGATGTCGGAAAGGGAACATGCACATGCTCAGATACTCTTTATTACCAGACATTTACATTCTGCACTGACTCTGCCCTTCATCCAATGAGCTCAGAGCAGCATCCATCCCCTGAACCAGTCTATTATCACATCAGCACTATGTGGCCAGGTGTTTGACTGATCCAGGCCTACCCATGAAATGCTGTGGCTGAGTAGGGATTTAAACCTGGCTCTCTCCACCATAAGCCACTACATCAATACAATGTCCTTAGAAAAATCCAGCATCTTTCTTCTTGGCTGTTTCTTTATCCAGGACAAATGTGCCCATCCCTGTTCAATAAGTGTTACCCTTGAGCCTTCCAACACCATGCAGGGCTTAATGTTGGACCAGATCCATCTATAACTAGACCAGATTCATCCATAAATTACTTGGCAAAGCAAACCCTTGGCCCTTAATTACCACCAAAGTTATTGCTGTTCTGAGCAAGGAAGTTATAAACCATGCTAATTTGGCTCTCATGTACAATATCCATCTGCCCTAACTGCACAATATTGAATTCTCAAATTGGCTGCTTAAAAATACAGACTTTTCGCCCTTTCCTGCAGGTCGTTTTCGTTTGCCTCTGTATGTGTGTATGTGTAAATCTGACCACATTGTCATTGGTGTGAGGTTAGTCGATATATCACTTATACAAGGCAGACAGCACCTGGATTCTGTTGGTACACCAACAGGAACATCTGGATTCAATCTACCCAGACATAGCACAACAAAGCCCCTTTAGAGGAGAGCAAGAGCGGGACGGGGTGGAGAGTCAGGCGTTTTATGTTATAGTAATCAGTGGGGTCTGCCACTTTTGTACATACCGGTAGTGTCAGTCAGGAGTGCTGACTTACACTTTTTGGTCTTTCCTTCTTAACCCTTTGCTCACCTTTCACTGTTCATTTAGCATAACCACCAGACATGTTACAGCTAGGTAGCCGTGTTGCTCTGACGCAGTAAAAAAATAAAATAAAATAATTCCAGTAGCACCTTAGAGACCAACTAAGTTTGTCATAGGTATGAGCTTTCGTGTGCATGCACACTTCTTCAGATACACTGAAACAGAAGTCACCAGACCCTAATATATAGTCAGAGGGTGCTACTGGAAGGATTTTTTTATTTTGTTTTCACCAGACACGGTTGGACAACAATGAAAGTGCAACGTTCTGCCTTTCTCTTGGCCGGTGGCAGATCAATCAGAAGCCACCCCCAAAATACTGGGGTCTGGGGGTGAGGTGGGGGGAAATGAATGAAAAGTGAATGTATTCAGACATTATTTAGGAAGGTTAGGAAGATATTTCTCATATAAGAAATGGCAGAAAACAGGAAGAGACTTATTGTGAAGTCTTCCCTTCTTTATCAGGTTTGTCCTTCGTTTGTTTGTTTCGAAACATTATCTTTATTCAGTTTTGGGAAATGGCAACATGCATTAAACATAGCCAGCTCAAGGGCTGTTATCATAATACAAAGAATGAATTAAGTAACCAGCACACAAGACTGAAAACATTGTCAGTATAAGGGTCGCCATTTAAATTGATCTGGGCACAACCCCTCTAACCCCTGTGCTCAGGAGAGTCCATAAAAGAGAAGGAGGAAACTAGGCCATGAGGAAACTGTTGGAAGCACAGCAAATGTTCAGTTTGCAACTTTGCGGGGGAGGGGGAGGTACTTTTGTAATTGGCAAGCGTGACAGCAAACTGATGAGTTGGAGACTCGAGTCAGTTGGAAGTTGGCTGGCAGTGAGGAAGACTGCTGAGATTATGGGATTTGAAACACAAGAGCAGTCAAGTACAACTCCCTAGAGTGGACATAAAGGGGGATGTCTGGACCAGTCAGTCGGAACTTCCTGTTTCTCCTAAGCTGGGCAGACTTTCTCTACATGTGACTAGAGGTGGGCGTGGCCTCACCTGTGCAGGTAACAAAAGCAAAGGACTGGCCACCATCTCTCTCTCTGTCTGACTACATTCGTTAAAGAAGCAACATCTGCTTAGCCAAAGATGCTCTCTTGGCTTCTAGCTTCTAGCCAAGAGAGGACAAAGGGGCTATCTCCTTATGGGATGGTTTCCAGGTGTATGTTACTTTTCTAAGCTAAGTCTGCCTTCCGGGATCCTACTGTGAACAGAATGTGAGTAAGTAAACTCTTTTTTATACTTTTATAGAAGACTGTGTCATGTCTTATCTTTTATTAGGGAATAAAGAGGGAAATACCAGGACAGTTGTTATAGAGGCTTTAGCGATCCTGAACAAACACATCTGCTGAAAGTTAAAAATGGGAATGTTACTCTGCTAAATTGTGGAACCCGTTAACACAAGTTGGAAAGGCTATAATCAAACAATATATCCTCTCCTGCATCCCTGAACATTCCCACAGAGATTTGACCATTTGAGGAGCTAGAGGGAAAAGCAGTTCTGGATGAGTTATTCCTCTGTGTAGACCTGGCCTAAGGAAGACGAACTTCTGTGTTCATTTCTCCTCAAGTTATACCCTGTTTTTCACTCAGTAAAGTAACAAATGGCCAACAACAGTTACGAGCCACTTTGGCTATATTCCACCTCCACAGTCAGAAGCAGTATGCTGGGATTCGCAAGTGGGCATCAAATGAACAGAATGCTGGACCAGATGGGCCTTGAACTGATCTTACAGAGTTGTTTGTGCATTCTTATTTGCCCTCACAATAAATGTGCAGCTGCCAAGTCTCTGCTTATAAGCGACTTCCATATAGCATCTTACATTCATATGCTTAATAACACGTGAACCTTCTCAAAATCAAGGGTGCAGGCAATTGCAAGCACTAAGTATAGGCAGTAGGATTCTATGTACATAATAAGGGCTGCATCCCTACTGACTTCAGTTGCCAACCTCACCAGCCCTCTCCCCCTGCCTTTACAGCTCACCCAAAGAATGTGTCAGATCTTGCCATACCTCTGAGGGTCTCCTGGGCCACCCACCTGCCTGCATCTCTGTCCTTGGGTTCCCACCTCATCACCTCACTTGGTTCTCTTGTCTGGGCCTCCTGCTTATCATAGAATGTAGAGTTGGAAGGGACCCCAAGGTTCATCTAGTCCAGGGGTCAGCAAACTTTTTCAGCAGGGGGCTGGTCTACTGTCCCTCAGACAGACTATATTTTGAAAGAAAAGATAATGAACGAATTCCTATGCCCCACAAATAAGCCAGAGATGCATTTAAAATAAAAGGACACATGCTACTCATGTAAAAACATGCTGGTCCGCGGGCCATATTTAGAAGGTGATTGGGCTGCATCCAGCCCCCAGGCCTTAGTTTGGGGACCCCTGATCTAGTCCAGCCCCCTGCAATGCAGGAATATTTTGAACCTATGGCCCTGATAATAAGAGTCTCATCCTCCACCGACTGAGCTATCCCAGCATTTCTATGTCTCCCTTCTCCAGTTCCCTCCTCCTCCTCACCTCACCTTGGCCTGCCTCTCTACCCTCTGGAACATTCCCCCTCTCCTCACCTGAGCTGCCTACCTGCCCACCAGCTTGACACACTGTAGTTTACAGCGCCAACTGTCTGCGGCCAAGCAAACTACAGTGTGACCATATCCTTAACCATTTTTAATCTCAGCAAGATACGTCACTTGGAAATTGTGTCAAACACTTGAAGGCAAAATAAAAAAATAAAAAAAATCCTTCAGTAGCACCTTATTTTTTTTTAAAAAAATATTTTTATTAATTTTCCAATTAAAACCAATTATATCACATTCAATATTTCAAATTATACACATATATATATCAATCAGACCGAATGTTATGCCAAATCATCTAAATAATTTATTTTTGGGTTCCCATGCTTCAAGAAATTGGGAATTCCTCGCAACTGTCCACTGCCGTCTTATTTCTAAAGTTCAAATCGTCCTCCAAGCTCATAATATTCCAAATCTTCCCCTTACAGTCACCTAGATGTTTTCCACTTTCATCCAATTGTTCCAGCTGCTGAGATAAATGTCAAACGAAGTTTCACAGATGTTCTTTCTCCTGTGTGAGTTAATCAGTCCAGCCTCCCCATAAATCTTCTTAGTGGAGCTCCCTGTTGCGACGGAGTAGCAGCGCCATCTTAAAAGGCTCAAATCACTTTCATTTTCTCTCATAGCCATGAAGATTTACGATTTATTTATCTTTATAGAATTTACAGCTTTTTCAGGCAGGAGACCCAAACATCCAACCATGAACTCTTGGTAAATTAATGGATCTCCTTGCCCTATAGCTGAACTTAGCTTCAGGTCGCTGCTCCAATTTAAAGTGCGTCACAGCTCATAAATCCTCCGAACGCGTCCAGGACTCCTTCCGTCTGACTAGGGGGGGGCTTTTCTCATCGGCAACTTCACATCTTTAAGAAATATGCTCAGTAACAACAGCTATAGAGTTCAACTCACACAGTCTTTTGCTTCTCTTTCACTCCAAACAAGCCAGGACATCGCGTCCGGGAAGATACGAGGCAACAATATGAAGAAAAAATAAAAACTTGCTTCCCTTATCGCTCCGTCCCCATCAATCCTTCTTCCAGATGCCGTACATTCTTTGACTCCTCTCGCTCAGCAGCATAAAATTCTCAGCAGTAAACAGCGCTTCTTCCCCTCCTTCTGAAGTATGTCCATAGATTTAAGCCTAATTATCTTCTTTAACCATGGAAATCCCCGCCATGCAGATTAGCGTCCGGGAGTCCTGGCCGTCGTAAGTGCTCAGCCCAAGCTCCCCCCACTCCAAAAACAGTCGGAGTGGGTCTGGGGGCATCGCGGGCCAGCGGCCCCTCTCCGTAACCCCCGGAGAGGGTAGGGGGTTGCCATTTACTCCCCTAGCAACCGCCAAATTCCTTACGAAGGTCAGAGAGATGGAAAACAGGTCCGCCATTCCTGCAGGCGGAAACCGGAACCCAGTAGCACCTTAAAAGACCAACTAAGTTTTTATTTTGGTATGAGCTCATACCAAAATAAAAACTTAGTTGGTCTTTAAGGTGCTACTGAAGGAATTTTTTTTATTTTGGTATGAGCTTTCGTGTGCATGCACACTTGATGAAGTGTGCATGCACACGAAAGCTCATACCAAAATAAAAACTTAGTTGGTCTTTAAGGTGCTACTGAAGGAATTTTTTTATTTTGTTTCGACTCAGACCAACACGGCTACCTACCTGTAACTTGAAGGCAAAGCATTTCCGGGGCAAGGATGGGTGGGCAGGAGCTGGCATGATCAGGCACAGACCTGTGGTCCCATAACCTATTGTGTGTGAAAAGGCCTCTAATGTTTGACATCTGGTTTCATACGCTCTCCTTCTGGTCAGTCTTTCCTTCTGCACAGGATATCCCACATAAATGAACCCTCCTGTCTGGATTTCTAAAGAAAATGACCCAAATATAAATATTAGTTGCCGAAGGATTTTAATGTGGACCAATCTGAGGAGGCTATTTGCACCGTCTTGCCTTTCCTGATACCGGAGGCATCGAGCAGCTTCATTGGCAACACACGGAGAGGGACTTTTTTTTTGGAAAAAATGACAAAGTTACCTGGCGCTAAGGCTCCCTCTGGGGAAAAGCTGCTTATGGGGACCAGGCCACCATCAAAGAATTCCCTGCTAACGTAAAGGGGACTCGTTGCTATGCTGAATCGTGACACTGCTGGACTTTGTTCAGCAGCCACACCTACGTCTTGAGACCCGTAGCTGCGCTTCTGCTGGGGGATGTGAGAAAGGCTGCTTTCCCTGCTGCTCAGTCCTTGAATGCTTATCCGAGGTGCTGCCAGCAACTTGGAAATTCTCAATTTGTCCTGCTCCGCAAGCTTCTTGACCACGGGAGATGTGTGACTAGTGTAGGCTGGATACTGGATGCGGTGGATCAGATGCGGTGGCATGCCAATATTGCTTGATACCAAAGCCCGATCTAAAACCCAAAAGGTAGAGAATATATATTAGTTTGGGGATTTCCGGCTTCAAGGATTTTGATTCCAGAAAACAAATCCTTGCCTATCTGTACCGGTTTGTGCATAATGCTAAGCTGTGTTTTGTTTAGGCCATAGTTTGTTTAAGCATGAGTTGTCTCACAGATGATTGACCAAACCACATCTTGTTTCTCTAAAACTTGCTTTGTTTTCTAGTTGTTCTTGCCCTGTGTGTGGTTTGATGAGTGCCTTTCTGGAGTGCGATGGTGAAACAAACTATAATTGAAGATGAGTGCTGGGTCCGCATGTAAAGCTAAACCATAGCTGAAACAATCCAAGATTTGTATATCAACAACAAACTATGGCTTCTGGTGGAAAGGATTAACATATAGCGCTATGTCATGGTTTAACAAAATATTGTTTAATAAGCCACGGTTTGGCATCATGTGCAGAATAGGTTTCTCCAAGGAAATCCCAAGGAAAGAGAAATTCTGGCCTGCAAACAGGAAGAGGACAGAGAAGTTCACAGAAATAAGACACAAAATTAAAGAACCATGAAGAAGGTGCTTGGAAATCCTGGAGCACCATTGTAGTGCTGGATCTAAAAATAAATAATAATAATAATAATAATAATAATAATAATAATAATACCTTTATTGTCAATGTACAACCTGTGTACAATGAAATTATGAAATAAATCATAAACCAGTAGTCTTCACCAAGACATACAAACATTTATTTCAGAAGGATCTTTCCCAACCCACATGACTGCTATCATCACACACCGGCTGTTAAGTATTGACAGGGCAAAAATGCTCTCAATTAACAAGATTCAGCAATTCGTATTGGGTGCAGTGGTCCATAAAAGGCACACTGCAAGGCCAAGAAAAAGTTATGCGCCAGTAGCTGCATTTCACAACCTCAAGCTGTGCCTGAATCCACTTTGGCAGACATTGGAGAGAACTGGCCAGACGGTTTTGTGCTGGGAGGATGACACCTCAGTGTAACAGCCTAACAATTATACCTGCTGCCTTTGGACTCCTTGGCTCAGCTGCTGTGAAACGACCACTGACATCTTGCCTCACATGGGGTGCAAAGCCCTCTTGGATTTCTCTCCATTGTAAGTTGCACATGCACCTTCCCTGAAAGAACACGTGGAGGTACAACCCCCCACCCCACCCCAATGTTCTTGGATGAGCTATTTTGTAGTTTTGTGATTTCATTTCTCTTTCTTTCCCCTGCATTGGCCCTCTCAGAACTAGCTGACAAGTCCCACTCTGACTCTGGCAAGAAACCAAATTGGCCCTCATTCACGTTATTGGATCAAAATCTAGAAGGAGCTTTAGATACAATGCAAAAAGGTGCAGCCACGGTTTTCTTGTTTTTGTTTCTTGCACCACCTGACACATTAAGCTGCCCAAGCTACACTACACTTAATGGAAGGAGAACAACAATCCCCTCCAGGTGACTGTGCAAGAGGTTCAAATGAGGGAAATGAAATAAAAGGTATTGGCTTACAGTAGGTGAATAGTATATGCACAAAACAAATGGATGGAGAGGATCTAAAGTTGGAAACTGGCGTCTGAGATGGAAATTGGTGTCTGAGCAAAAGAGGAGTACTTGAATTCCAGCATAAAGCTGGTTCCATTTGATAGGATATTCTGTTGTTGTTGTTGTTTAGTCGTTTAGTCATGTCCGACTCTTCGTGACCCCATGGACCAGAGCACGCCAGGCACTCCTGTCTTCCACTGCCTCCCGCAGTTTGGTCAGACTCATGTTGGTAGCTTCGAGAACACTGTCCAACCATCTCATCCTCTGTCGTCCCCTTCTCCTTGTGCCCTCCATCTTTCCCAACATCAGGGTTTTTTCCAGGGAGTCTTCTCTTCTCATGAGGTGGCCAAAGTATTGGAGCCTCAGCTTCACAATCTGTCCTGATAGGATATTCTACTTTGGTCTAATATTTGGGGAATTTCAATTCAGGATAAAACTAAGAAATAAAAGTATGAGCTTTCAAATGGGTGAAAGTGGGTAATTTTTACATGACTGAAAAATTCCCCGTAGATTTGAGTGGGAAGGGATGGGTCAAAATTATCCTATATTCAGTGAGCAGTTCATGGATGTTTAAGAATCAGGATTTGACATAAATTACATCAGGGTTGGGAAAACTAAGGCTCACTGGATGTTGTTGGAAGCCAACTCTCGTCACCCCCAGCCAGCATGGTCAGTGCTAAGGGTGATAGGAGTTTGAGTCCAGAAACATCTGGAGGGCCACAGGTTGCAAACCACTGTATTGAAGCTCATGGAATCTTGTGCTGAGTGAAAGTAATAGCCAACCCTCCCCTTGATCTCAAAATGGAGGGCTGCATATTGAAGTAGAAGAAACATTTCTGTGTTCTACTCAATCCTTCTGAATGACAGCATTAAAAATGCAGGATCTTCCCCACCTCCTCTCCAGGGAAGAAAGACATGACCATAGAAGGAAACCCAGTGAAGTTGCCAGTGCCTTTCTGCAGAGAACACTTTTCTTCCTCATAACCTGCGTGCATCTTTGATGGCAAACCATCAGTCAGCTTTCGTACCCATGTGGCTCTGTCGTTTCCATATTTCCCCTTCCCTTTCCAGTTGCCTTTTTTTTTTTTGCCTCTGCTGATATTTCACTGAACAAAGTCCCATCCTGCCTTGAGACCTTTAACACTGTGCCTATAAAATCCGAACACTTGGCTAGCTCTCTGCATGCCTTTTCTCTTCTCCATGGTTACCCCAGCCGAGAAACACTTTGTTTTTGTGTCACTTCCATTAGGCTGATTGAGTTTACAGGGGGAAGGGCAGGAAACCATTTGATGGGAATAGAAATTCCACAAAACAAAACTCAACAGATAAAAATGTTCCTCTTGGAAGAGTTTTCCCTAGCACTGGGCAGCCCTTGTCAAGGAGTTTGCCACAGCAGGTCCACTTGCAGCTTTCCTATGACATGCCAAGAGATTTTGTGACCCAGCACTACAAAAGAGAGGGGGGTGGGGTTCCAGATTCCCCCAACTGAAGAACATTGCTTTTTATGAAAGAAGGCAGGGGACATATTTGATGGATTTAAACCATATATCCAGACTCACAACTTCTAGCTGTGAACACCAATAAACAGATGAAGTTCAGCTTCAGAGGTTTTGAAGTAATTCTTCTTTTATTTTAATAAACTAAACATATATCACTATAATATACAGACTGTGTGAGTTTCAGTCATCTAACATAAGTAAGAACGCATCTTTACCTCAGAACACACTCTCCAGAACGGACAGTTAGGAATAACAGTTACCAAGGAAGACTCCTCCCCCACCTCTCTCTCCACTGAGTCAGGAGATGGACAGAAAAGGGAGGGATGAAAATACTAACAATATTACTATCATGGCAACCTATCCAACAGTACATGTTAAAATGGATAATTGCTTCTAGTTCTGGCAAGAAGCTGACATGGAGGCAATTTCCACACTCTTCTATTTAAAGACCATTTGCCTGTGGTAGGGAAGAGAGATGGGAAATAAAGTTAAACCCTGCTGGCTGTAACTCAGCATGTTCTGACAGTGTATAGAATGATTAGTAAAAGCAAACGAGGGGAAATAAAATTATACACTGAAGATGGGAACTTCGCAAATGGGTGGGCTTTTTATTTGAGAAGGGGGCTGCAGAGTTACAATGTCTTTTGCTCTTTCTTGTTTCAAAGCTGTGTGTTTTTAGCCCTTCCTCGCCACACATGCATAAAGGTTGTAGGGCCCCAGAGCTCGTCTCCTATTTATTTTGCCATGTGGTTTCCATGTACACTCACTCTGGGGCCTCCAGTCGGAAGGCTCTCTTACGGTACCTCAAGACGCTAGCAAGGGTAGGGAGAGGTGTGGCAAATGCTTTTGTTCACTTTGCAATGGAGAGACAAACTAATGCAAAACACTTTTCTTGGAGTGAGCATGATAGCTACCCCTACACAAACGTATTTGAATTTCAGTCTTTGGCTGAGTACAGTCTGGCCTAAATAGCAAGTGAGTATGTTGTAGCTCCCTGGAAGGACAGATCGTGAAGCTGAGGCTCCAATACTTTGGCCACCTCATGAGAAGAGAAGAATCCTTGGAAAAGACCCTGATGTTGGGAAAGATGGAGGGCACTAGGAGAAGGGGACGACAGAGGACAAGATGGTTGGACAGTGTTCTCGAAGCTACGAACATAAGTTTGACCAAACTGCGGGAGGCAGTGCAAGACAGGAGTGCCTGGCGTGCTATGGTCCATGGGGTCACGAAGAGTCGGACACGACTAAACGACTAAACAACAACATGTTGTAGCTCAACTGGTTGTCATCCTCATGGTGCTCTTAAATGAGGGAGGGGGAGAGATAAAGCAGTTCACAAAGGGGAGGGGAAGTATAATAAAGACTCTGTAAGGGAACAAAAAGTATGAGTTCACGTTCTCACTAGAATTAGCAGAGGTTCAGATACACAAAGTCAGGCAGTTCAGGGATGCTAGTCTCATTCTGATACCGGTAGTATTCATGGCTTGCTGTGCCCAGAAATTGCCATCATTGTCAGTTTATGATGTTATTATTGGAGTTTTATGATTGGCATGTGCTTTTTGAAATACTGTTTGATGTTTTTGGGGTGGGGGTAGCCATTTTTGCAGGTTGTTTTGTTTTTGTTTTTAGAAATGAGGAAAATAAGTTTTAAATATGAAAATAAAAAGGTAAAGGTAAAGGGGCCCCTGGCTGCTGTTAGGTCCAGTCTCAATCACTCAAATCCGCTTATTGTGAGGACCATGCCTGTACACAAATATCAACACAACAAGAATTAAAAATATTAAAATTCATTGCATACTAACCCAACAAAACCTTCATCCCACAAAACAGGAAGAGAAGGAAAACAAGCAACGAGTTAAACAGACGATGAAGGGGTCTTTACATTGTCATCCATAAATCTTTCCCTGGCTTTCATGGCCTTCATCACAAAAACTGCTACTGCATGGGTAATACGTGGATTTGCATCAACTGAGTTGTGGCTGCCACAGCTGTACACAGAAACAGCCCCCTGTGCCTCCTGCAATGAAGCTATATTTTCTGTTGTGTTTGTACAATGATCATGACTCGGCTGCTACTGTTGTACTAACAGTAAAATGGCTGGGGTGGAGCAGGGTGGGTGGGGGTGATTCTGCAAACTCTTAAGGCAAGCCCAGGAACAGATTGAGTAAGAGAGCTGGGAAACTTTTCCTGGACCAGTTTTTTTTTTTTTACTGGGAAGGCCTATCGAGGTCAGTGACCCTGGCCTCAATTCCAGTGTTTTCACATATGCCTTTCCCCCTTGTCCGGGTGAGATAGCTTTTCTATGAATGGACCCTTCTGCCTGGTGCCGACCACAACATGCTATGGAGGAGCAAAGTTAAATACGGTCCCTTGGCAGGAAGGCACAGCTCACAGATATTTGGGGGTGGAGGAGAGAGCTTGCTTATGTGAAATGCCAAGGCAACAAATAGTTGACATTAGAATTGCATGCAGGCTGTGGGACTAGGCTATTTCTTTCAGGCGCTCACACAAAGGGCCCCTTTTTTGTCTCGCTGCTAAAGACAAGCAACAGAACGAGAAATACAGAAACGATATTGATAGCTAGGGAAAGGCCTGTGGAATTTCTGGGGAGGGTTTGCTATCCAAAAAGCACAATGGCCTGTGCTTTGAAATGCACAGACCACGTAGGATGCAAAAGGCCACTGGGGTCTCACGTGACCATGGATTTGCCTTCCCCACCTACCCCGGCTGATTCCCCCTCACCCAGAACTTGGTGAGAGTTCTTGCTGCTCTCCAACATTTATGGCAACAATCCTGCCACACATTTAGGCAGCCTGGCTGCATACCCTCCAGCATTTCTCCAGTGAAAGTAGGGGTGCCCTATTCCATAATAGTAATAATTTTATTATTGATACCCCACCCATCTGACTGGGTTGCCCCAGCCACTCTGTGTGGCTTCCAACACATATAAAAACATAATAAAACATTAAACATCGAAAACACGCTTCCCCATACAGGGCTGTCTTCAGATGTTTTCTAAAGGTTGTATTGTTACTTAGCTCCTTGGCTTGGAGGTTGCATAACTCCTAAGGAAAAGCGGGACATTTCGGGATCAATCAGAAACAAAAGATGGCTTCGGTAAATCCGTTACTGTCCCTGGAAAATAGGGGCATTTGCAGTGTCTGTGACTGTGCACAGAATGGTGGCCTAGATTGCCTTCCACTGATTCATAGAACCAAAGATTCATAGAATTGTAGAGTTGGAATGACCGCAAAGGGTCATCCAGTTCCAACCCCCTGCAATGCAGGAATTTCAGCTAAAGCATCCATGACAGATGACCATCCACAGGCATACGTGCCACTGGGGTGCAAAGATCTGCCCAGTGCCCCCAAATTTAGTTTAGCCCCCCAATTAACTTTTGCATCACCGTTGTGAGCGCTGTCGTTGAGTCTGACAAGCGGCACCATTGTGAATGAGCGCACAAAGTCAAAAGTCCTTTAGTGAAACAGTAGGTATACATTTTGGTAATACCTAGGTATTTTGTTTTTCTAGCTTGATCAAAATTATTTATTATTTCATAACAGGTAGATAGTTAAGCGGCTTCAGCGGCAGGCGCCTGGTGCCCCCCAGAATTCAGCGCCCGGGTGCCCTGCACCCCTTGCACCCCCAGGTAAAGACGGCCCTGGCCATCCAACCTCTGCTTTAAAAACCTCCATGGAAGGAGTTGTTCACAACTGTTGACAGGTGCTAGGCCAGAGAAGCTTAGGTCTAGAGTTACACATGAGGTGTCCAAGTCAGGTTTGCAGACTTCAGGTGTTGTGTCTTTGCTGCAAAGCAGAATCCAGTGAGGGATATTTATAAAAGGAAGGGTTGAAAGAGGTCACTTAGTTGTAGCAGTCTGTCCCTGCCTCCTCCTCCCATTTTGCCCCAGCCTACAGTTCCAGACCCATAGTTCTGTCACAGTGAAGAAGCACTGCCCAAAGTTTGGAAACATAACTTGGATAAATAGAGTGTGGTTCTACTCTAAGGGCCTTCTCAGATGATAATAGACACACAGTTGTTACTCATTTGTTGGGGAACCAGATGGTTTCCTTCTGTGGCAGGGATAGAGCATTTTCCAAGCACTTGGGAGGAAATATAGCTCAATGTGTGTGCTGGGTTCATATGATCAGGAAAGCACCGCAAGGCAGGAAGAAGACTTTATTTTATTTTATTTTCAAAAAGGCAGCTAGAAAGGCCTCACACAGACACCATGCAAAATGCCTCAGCAGTTTAGCATTTGATCAATAGCTAATGGTGGAAGAGGAAGAATTGCTATACAGTGAATGAACCACGTTAAATGTTGGCGGCACTGCCAGCCAAAGGAACAATCCTAACACCTAAGATTCATCAAGCTAGACCTTACAACTTCATTGTTTCCCTAGCTACTAGGATCCCAAAGCGTCCTAATTCCCAGAATGAAATCTAAACTGGAATCTAGAAACATATTAAAAAATGCTGTGAAAATGCTTAAAAACAACAACACGTTTTAAAAAATGTATTAAATTTGCCATAAGCTCACCATAGCCACCTAGTGTCACATTTGTATAATGCACTTAAAACATTATATTTGCAGCTGTACAGCGGAGTCCCAAGGTTAGTCAATAACCAATTACTTAAACTGGAGTGCATTTCACCGGGGGGGGGGCTGTTCTGAATCATTAGATGCAGCTTGTGAACCCTGTACCGTGCACAACTTCAAAATCTGGAATTACACAATATGGGCAGCTGGGTTTAGACCACCAAGGAGTTCAGCCCCCTCCTACCTTGTGTAGGAGGAAGACATCGCTTTTAAAGCCCTTTTGAACATTGCCACCATTTCCATGGCAAATACATACCGGTACATACTGGGAGATAATATCAGGGCCATTTAAGACAAGGCCATGCAATTGAATGGTATGCATGGCACATCACTCTGGCGCCAAGTGTGGCAGCAGAGGGGGAGTTAGCAATGCAGCTTGAGTATGGCCCACAGTGGGATTGGGATTGTAGATAGTGCAAACAATCATGGGCTTTGTGGATAGAGATGAAGGAGGCACATAATAGCATGAACGTATTCCAGAGGGTGGTAACGTAGCCAGTTGACCACCACCAACACCCTGTGCTTTTCCAACTCTAACACCTGCATGATGCAGACATTCTAAAAGTAAATGTCATTTCCACTTGAGACCTTTTATTACTACAGCTGCTAGTCAGAGCAGACAACACTGATGGACACAAAGGCTGAGTTGCTCTGTGCTTTGATGCTCAAACCAGCCCTGCCAAAGAGCCCTGCCTTTCACAGAGCAAAGCCTCGCCACTTTCAGCAGTGATCTGCCCCTAAAGCATCATTCAACAGCTGTTTTGCTCATTTTCCCCTGAAGTGGTATTGCTGTTGCTGTGCAGACACTCCTCCATGCCCATCAGACAGTGAAACCTTGGATATAAGTGACTACCCAATTTCCAAACAGTCAGAGAGAGAGATGGAGAGAGGGAGAGGAAGTGCTGTAGCAGCCCGAACAAAGGCCGCCTTTGTGAGCTTGGAGAACAACCCAGGAAAACACAACACGGCATTAAAAATTACATGCTAGGCTGGCAGGATCGTTCAGAAGGGGATCAACCAATCCAAACAGCGTTTCCCCAGGACTCCAGTGAGAAATTCCGGCACTGCTGTTTCAGAGCAGAGCTAAGTCTGAAGATGTTTGAGTTCTTCTCAAACTGTTCTAAGAAAAGCGCCGCAAATTCTGGAGCGGACACATGGCTGTCAATCCCAGCTTGTGTGTCCTAATAATACATATGCCAGGTTTGAAAAGTCTGTGGAATCTGGTTGTCATTAACTCTCCGCTGATGTTATTGAGGAGGAGTGAATGGTGAGCCTCCAAAGGGCACAAGATTGAAAGACCCAACGGTTCCTCTGCTATAAAAATTAGGCGGCAGCTAAATTTATTTGCCCTGAAATTACCTGTGAGCAAATGCCAATTCCATGTGGCGGCAGATATCACTAGGTAGCACTGTTGTGAAATTTGCCTTTTAAGCCTCATTTGACCTAGGAAGTTGACCATGTGCATTTATTTAGGGCGCCGCTGTACAGTGAGTATTGGGATTCAAGAGCATGCCAGAAAATGGAGGTTTCCGCAATTAAAGTGGATTAAAGCGCTATGTCGCCTAGCACAACAAATCCACTTTTTACAAAAGAAACAGATATCTTTGCAGTTCAGAAAGTGATGGGGAAATGGACAGAAAACGTGGAATGAATGAATGATTAATTAATTCATGGGAATACATGCCAACACCCCGCAAGCAAATTAGGAGGAATGCAAAAGGAATGTTCATCATCGTATAACCTCCTTGCAAACAAATCAAAATGAATGCTCAGTAAAGACTCAGTATAATCAAACTGTGTGATCTTTGTGCAAGAAAATCAGGATGAATGCTCACAACATAGGTTGAAGCCTTTCTTCATTATTGCAGTTTAGATTCCACCTTCATTCAAGGTAGGTAATAACCACCAACCCCATCAGACACCTTTTCTTTTTAAAAAACTAAATCGGGTATCTGGGCTACAAAGCCCACTGAGAGATTTATGCACACTGCGGAACTTGGCCCTTTCCACACTACTGATTTTAAACCTCCAAACTGCCCCTCCCAGCTGCTTACTCCAATGGGCTTTTGCCAGTCGTACCCTGGAACTCAAATGCCTTGGCTCCCAAACAAATCAGCTCCCAAACAATCAAAACCCAGAAGTGAGTGTTCTGGTTTTCAAACTATTTTTGGAAGCCGAATGTCCGACAGGGCTTCCATGGCTTCCAATTTGCTGTAGGAGCTTCCTGCACCCAATCAGAAGATACACTTTGGTTTCCAAACGTTATGGAAGTCAAACAGACTTTAGGAATGGATTCCGTTCGACTTCCAAGGTATGACTGTTGAGTACAAGTTGAGGGGGAAAGAACAGGCTCATTCAGGTGGATCTGCTACCCCATATCAGATCTCCAAAGAAAGGCCTGACAGTCCTCAGGTGATTTGAGCTAACTCATGGCTCAATCTTTCTCCCTCTCTCTTGTCTAAAGGTAAAGGTACCCCTGACCGTAAGGTCCAGTCGCAGACGACTCTGGGGTTGCACGCTCATCTCGCTCTATAGGCCGAGGGAGCTGGCATTTGTCCGCAGACAGCTTCTGGGTCATGTGACCAGCATGACTAAACCACTTCTGGTGCAACAGGACACCGTGACGGAAACCACGGTGCATAGAAACGCCGTTTACCTTCCCACTGCAGCGGTACCTATTTAGCTACTTGCACTGGCATGCTTTCGAACTGCTAGGTTGGCAGGAGCTGGGACAGAGCAACGGGAGCTCACCCCGTCGTGGGGATTCAAACTGTCAACTGGCGTTTGTCCGCAGACAGCTTCTGGGTCATGTGGCCAGCATGACTAAGCCACTTCTGGTGAACCAGAACAGTGCACGGAAACGCCGTTTACCTTCCCGACGGAGCAGCACCTATTTATCTACTTGCACTTTTTAGCATGCTTTCAAACTGCTAGGTGGGCAGGAGCTGAGACCAAACAAGGGGAGCTCACCCCATCGTGGGGATTCGAACCACCAACCTTCTGATTGGCAAGCCCTAGGCTCTGTGGTTTAGACCCCAGTGCCACCCGCGTCCCTTCTCTCTCTCTCTTGCCCACCTCTCCCTATTTCTTCCAAAACGCATCACCTGATGTTTCGATGCAAACACATCCACCACACCCGCCCACAAACTTAACTGTGTGTGCATGTGTCCTTGTGTGCTTCTGAACACTCAAGAGATTCTTCCACTTATCAGGAGACCATCTCCTAACTTCAGCTGATATCTTATCAATGGGAGCTCACTATTACAGCCAGCAATCTGCCTAACAAAAGCAACCACCACCCAGCAGCTAATAATAATAGGAATCAAATCTTTATGAAGCCCCCTGAGGATGCAGCAGTGCCTGAGAGTACAATTTTGCAATGTGAAGGAGTACCCTTGGGCACTGAAAAATCCATGAAGGTATGATCGGGGCTGCAATACCATTTACTTGGGCCTAATGCTCAAGGAATGTGCTTCTAAGAAATGTGATTAGAGGTGTGCTGCACATCACATATGAAACCATGAAATGTAAGACATGCTTGTAAAGAAGTGGATGTTGACTTTTCCTAAGCTACTTAGCCACTTGCACAGCACTCAGTTGTTAAGATTTCACACCTCAAGGGGACTGTCCTTGGAGCGCTCTCAGCTGATCAACTCAGGACCATTGCAGACTATGCAAAAATACTACCAAAGGACTGAAGTTCTGAAGAAGAATGCTTAATACATCCCAGGTCCTATTTTTCCTGAAATTATTAGGGAAGGAATGGGATATCAGGTATCAGGAGGCCAGACTATTTGTCCTCCTAGGATGGCATTTTCTACTCTTGCCTGCTGACAGATTTCCAGCATTGGTTCTCCAGCCTCACTTGATACCTGATTAAATTTTATTATTATATGATGAGATTCCTGCATTGCAGGGAGTTGGACTAGATGACCCAGGAGGTCCCTTCAAACTCTACAATGCTATGATTGTATATGGGATCTTAAAGATTGAACTTGGGACCTGCCGCATACACAGTATTTTTTTGCTGCTACCTAGCTAGCCTCCAGACCCCCATCCCTGACAACATTACATAATGGGATAGCAGATACAAAATAACCATTGAAATCACTTTTCCTACTCCAAGGGACAACTTTAATATTCTGGCCAAAATAAGGTGTTTGGTGTAAAGAGGTGTGCACTGGGCTCCTTGTATTTTTTATTTTTATTTTATTTTGCTACAGTGGATTGATAATATGGCTATTTTCCAACTGAGCTCTCAATGGATTGTGCATTCCTACAGCCCCAACTCAGTATCCATGCATTAAGTCCTTGAATAAACTGAAAGCATATTTCCCCGGTCCCTAGAAAAACAAAAACAAAAGCCAGGCATCCCTTCCTCTCCAAAGAAGCCTCAGGCTTATTTCATATCTGCCATCATCTTAAAATAACTGAGCTTTACAAGCAGGACATGATGCCATCCGTGATTGGGCTTATGCTATGCATCACCAATAGGTCACTCTCTGGCTCAGTCACAGTATAAAAGCAGGACTGTGCACCAAACCCCCAATGGCCACTCCAGGACGGGAAACGCAGGTTCATGAGAGGTCAATTTGAAGCAGAAAAGTGGCAGGGGGAGGGTGTGCTTAACCCTCCCTTCATTAGTGTTTCCACTGAAAACTCTCCCTTCAAACGACAAGATGCATGCACGTGCACACACACAGCTGCTTTTCATACCAAGAAGTTCTTCTAGCTGCACATTTACTCCATTCCAAACCAGATGTGTAGGCCTCCCTGCAGTGGAGGAGGAAGCCGCTTTGTCACTACGTAATGACGCATGCGTCGCTACGTAACGAAGCTGCACATGCATGCTATGCAGAGGGGAATCCCCCCCCCGACTTCAAAACAGAGCCTAAACGGAGCCTCCAGCCTCCTGGTAGAAAGCCTCGCTCGGGTGGGTGCCACCCTGGAGCTGGAGGGGGGTGACAGTTGGCGCCCCCAGCCTCCCGGTAAAAAGCCTGCTTGGTGCACCGTGCCGAGCGGGCTTTTTACCGGGAGGTTGGAGGGGCTCGGCTTGGGAGTTGCAGGGTGGAGCACCGACTGTCACCCCCCCAAAGAGTGGAACCTGGGGTGGACTGCCCCTACCGCCCCCTTGCTATGCCCCTGCCTCCCTGTCTTTTTAATAAAGACAGTTCCATTTGTAAAAGAATTAGTAAGAAGACGCCTGTGAAATCTGCAAGTTCTGATGTGAGAAAAGAGGATTTAGCCAGAAAGGGAAGGAAACAAACACAAAAATAAATGGCTGCACCCTGCGAAATAGTTTCACTGGGCACCGCTGATCACGCTGGCTCCTCTACTACGAAAGCCCACTGCTGTCTTTGGCGCTCTGCTTGTTTTCACTGTTTAATGAAACAATAATTCTGTTTTAACCATTGGCAGCTGTCTTATGCACTGAGGTTTTGTGTAAATTTGTTATCCTTCATGGTGAAAACCATATAAATAAACACTGCAGCTTTTCCTTCCTGCCCGGACTCCCCACAAGAACCAGGCTAGCGGCTCTGGGCTCCCCTTCTCTGTCTCTCTCGCTTGCTTGGCTTGATAGCCTCAGACGCCAGCAATCACAACCCTGCCTCCCACTGAGTGAGCAGCAAGCTTTGGTTTACATCAGCTTCTCCCTGGAACTCGTAATAAACACAGCGCAAAAGTTTTGGAGCCATCAATGAATGGGATTGGCCAGGCTGGTCCAGTGTTCCCAGTGTTAATACTGCGGTGGCTTCAGCCCAAAGTCCAGCTTAGCTTGATAACGTTGTCAAAGCTTCCTGTTCTGGCTGACTACATCTAAATAGAACCTGCTTACATGAGCTCAAATCCCAACATGTGCTGAATGCTTCAGTGCCTCCTGAAAAACTGTCCCAGCAAAGCTCAACTTGTTTCTTTCAGGTCTGCAAATTGGGAGAGACCGATTGGAACAAGTGGGTCTTTCAGAGGCCCAGATTCAAGAACAGAATAGTCCTTTCAATTCCTTTGACTTTTCCAATTTAAAACTGCCCTCTTCAAATCCCGCCCCAGTGAACCTTGACTAGCTTTGATAGGGGAAGTTGGTTAGTTTGAAATGTCTCAAAATTCTAAGTGCCTGGCTCTTGGATTTTGGAATAATTTAGAAATATATATATATACTGTTCGTTGTTTGTCGGCTAATTAAATTCAAAATTGCCAACTATTTGTAAATGATGAATAACAACAACAATAAAATTGACTATCAACATAGCATCAAAGTTCCTGCTTTGATGAGAATTCAAATTTTGCCAAGTGTGAGGAATTTATTCCATTGACTGCTATTCCAATTCATCTTGCCCTTGCTGTTGAAGGCCATCCCACTCAAGCATGGCAATGTTAGAGAGGGCTGAGGGTTGCCCATCATGACATACAGTGTGAAAGTGTGTGTGTGTGAACACACAAAAAAGAATTTGAGGCTGACTGCGTTAATGTGAGTGATTAAGTGTGCCTATTTCAAATTGCTGCACACTGAGGGCAGGTCCATTTATTTAGAAGATAAACCAACCTTTTAAAATTATTTTTAATAGGGAGGCTTTGCACAAGACAGAGCTTGCACAAAACTGCTCTATTAAAAAATTTTAAAATAGAAACAGGCATCGACAGTTAAACATGAACTGGGAGTGAAGGGTTGTTATGCCCCTCCCTCCCTCCCTGCTGCCTCCATTGCACTTAGGCCCCATAAAACTCATATTTTGGAGTACCACCCTTCACTCACTGTCTCAAGGATGTAACACATGTGGGTCATCTTAGGGCTGCATGTTGCTCTTGAGCCTTCATGTGGCCAGGTCAGCATGAGTAGAAACATGAGACATTTTTTAAATTGTCGCCATGTGGCTACTTAAGAACCACTCTATTGCTACCATGAATACAGAGACAAAGCAGATGCCTGCAAAATGTGGTCTAGCATGTCTGAACAGTTCCCTAGATGATGAAGTTCAAATAAACATAGCTGCTAATATTGAAGTGCTCTTCTTCTTCTTTGGTGATCACTCGTAGCTGAGTAAGATTGTCTTCCATAAACACGGTTTTAAAAATGAGTCCGTAAGTGACTGTGGAGGCCAATTCTGGATCCAAACGTCTGTCTACAGTGGGGACATTGGTTTCCAAGCGTGCCTTCCTCTTAGCACGTTTCTCCCTTGCGTCTCGAGTTCGAGTGTCTTTAAAGCCCATGACACATAGAGAAAGGCTGTTCTCCAACTGGAGCACTCGCAGGCCAGTGTTTCCCAGTTGTCAGTGTTTATACTACATTTTTTTAGATTTGCCTTGAGACAGTCTTTAAACCTCTTTTGTTGACCACCAGCATTACGCTATCCATTTTAAAGTTCGGAATAGAGTAGTTGCTTTGGAAGACGATCATCAGGCATCCGCACAACATGACCAGTCAAACGAAGTTGATGTTGAAGAATCGTTGCTTCAACACTGGTGATTTTTGCTTCCTCCAGTACGCTGATATTAGTTCACCTGTCTTCCCAAGTGATGTGTAAAAAATTTCGGAAACACCGTTGATGGAATCTTTCGAGGAGTTGGAGATGGTGTTTATAAGTGGTCCATGTTTCACAAGCATATAGTAAGGTTGGTAGTACAATAGCTTTGTAAACAAGCATTTTGGTTTCCCTGCAAATGTCCCAGTCCTCAAACACTCCGCACTTCAATTGGGACTCTGCCGCACTCGCAGAGTTCAGGCGATGCTGGATTTCGGCATCAATGTTGGCCCTTGTGGAAAGATAACTGCCTAGGTTCTGCAGATGTAATGGGATAGAGCTCAGTCTGAAGAGCATGAGACTCTTTATCTCAAGGTCATGTGTTCGAACCCCACGTTGGGCAGAAGATTCTTGCATTCCAGGGGGTTGGACTAGATGACCCTCAAGGTCCCTTCCAACTCTACAATTCTATGTTTCTATGTCACTTCCGATATTATGCTTATGCCAGCATACCTATTCAAAGTCTCTTTTCTTGTGGATTCATAAAAAAAGCTCTTAAAAACCTTGTGTTGAATTATTCTGCAGCTCTCCCTCCATCCCAGTGAAGGCCTGGGATTATCCTCACATAATATGTGGTATATTCTTGACATCTTTTTGGGGGGGAGGGGGAGAGACCTCCCCCCCAAAGAGATCCTTGGAATTCTGCTATGGATGCCCGAAATGCTGAGTGCTCTGTTCCTTAATCACCCAGCCTATAACTTCTCTGTTTCATCAGCTGTTAAATGTTTTCACTTAAAAAATTATAGCATGGAGCAATGTGATTTTTATAAATACTGTGAACACAGGATGGAATGCCAAGCTGGTAGATTTACAAGCCCTTAATAACTTGGGTCCAGGATACCTTAAGAATTGCCTTACAAATTAGGTTGCACTTCAGCTTCCATTAGCTCCAGCCAGCATGGCAAAAGGTCAGGGATGTTGGGAGTTGGACTATTTTGGTGTTAAGCAGTATAAAAATTAAAGAATAAAACACCTGGAGGGCCAGAGCTTCCCTATCCCTGACTTACACCAAGGAACTGCACACTCTGGGATGTAGAGGGCACATACAAAATTGTTGTTTTAACTGAGGATTTGAGCTACCCATTCATCCTCTGAATATGCCAGATTTTCAAAGTTTAGTGCACTCTGCTGCTCATTTCTAATAGACAACTGCTGAATGATCATCCATTTGTTTTTGACAGTAATGACTAACCCTGCTCTTTATACTGCTCCTCTCTTATAGAAGTCCCAATGAGCTCATGCTTCCATGTCAATTTGAGGATATATTGAATTTGTTTCCAGGAAGACAATATAGAATTTCCAATCCAAAGTTCATGGGAGTGTTTAAAATGTGAAATGTCCTGATCTCATATTTGGATGACATTTCTACCTTTCTTTCACTTCTTGGTTGAAAAAAAAAGCCACAGCTGAATTTAGAGGTTACTTTGATTTGTTTTGGCCTTAAGATAATAGTGGAGAATTTAATCCTGAAGCTTTCTTTTAAAGAACCGATTTTCTTCTTCTTCTTCCAGAAATAGCATTTCCCCCCAAATAGGACCCACTAATTATAATTCAAACAAGATCATATCTGTCTACACCGGGGTGAATCTCCTGGTTCCCTATGACATATATTAGAGGAGGCCTAGTCTTCATGATATGCCCCCCTTTCCTTATCTCTCATCCTCTTCCTTGTCCGCAAAACGAGAGAGAGAGATGGAGAAACTGCTGCAGTATAAATTCCCCATCCAGATGTTGATAACCTACAACTCCCATCCCTCCTTGACCATTGGCCATGCTGGAGTCCAACAACATCTGGAGAGCAATAGGTTCCACAGCCCTTTCTAGATATGTTATTCACTTCTCCGTGAGAACTATTCCAGTGGGTGAACCAGATAAACAGGGACAAAACGAAGTGGAATAATTATAGATGTTTCTAGAGCCTGGAAGTGTCCTGTAAGGCTTTTTGGTAAGGCCTGGCTTACAAGCTGGCTTACAAGTGAAAGGGGATGCCCTCCTCCTGCTTTGCTCAGAACATCACTCTGCCTTAGGAAAAACCGGGTCTGCTGGGCTACAATAATTAAGAAAGTAAGACAAACCCAACCTGCTGCTTCCCACAACAGCCAACCATTGTTGGAGATGCCTACAGACACCAAGCCGATAGCCTCACCCTGTTATTTGCCACCCAGCAAGTGGTAATCAAGGGTACGCTACTTCTGAACATAGGAGTGCCACCCAGCCACCATGCCTGATAGATAGCTTTATCTGCCGTCAATTTACCTAATCTAGGGACCCAGGTGGCGCTGTGGTTAAACCACTGAGCCTAGGGCTTGCTGATCAGAAGGTCGGCGGTTCGAATCCCTGTGACGGGGTGAGCTCCCGTTGCTTGGTCCCAGCTCCTGCCAACCTAGCAGTTCGAAAGCACGTCAAAATGCAAGTAGATAAATAGGTACCACTACAGCGGGAAGGTAAACGGCATTTCCATGTACTGCTCTGGTTTGCCAGAAGCGGCTTTGTCATGCTGGCCACATGACCTGGAAGCTTTACGCCAGCTCCCTCGGCCAATAATGCGAGATGAGCGCGCAACCCCAGAGTCAGTCACGACTGGACCTAATGGTCAGGGGTCCCTTTACCTTTACCTTACTTTTAGGAACAGAGAGAGGCTGTCTTACACCAAGTGAAGGTATTATTAGTCAAGACAAGTGCACTTTTGTTTATTCTGACTGGGAGCACATATCTAGGTTTTCAGGCAGAGCTCTCCAACACTAAAGCAGTGTGTAGCATAGCGGTTAGAGTGTTGGCCTAAGACCTGGGAGACCAGGGTTCAAATCCCCACTCGGCCACAAAGTTCACTGGGTGGCGTTTGTCACAGTCTCCCAGCAGTCTCTCGTGCCACTTTAGGTGCCAATTAATATCAGCGAGTAGGGCTTAAAATGCCTACCGCAACAGCACGATCCTACACCTGTCTCCTAGTCAATTCCACCCAGTTCAACAGGGCTTATTCCCAGGTAAGTGACTATTGGATGACAGTCTAAATTCCGAAATACCAGGGCTGCCACCTCCCCCTTCTGCAACTGCAGCACGGATTCAGAAATCTGAAAGATTTTAATGCCTAGTAAATTCAGACACAGATCACAGTGTTCAAAGTAAACACTTCAACCCCTCATTCATCACCCAGGAATGCTAATCCACCATGGCCTTGAACTCAGTAACTCTTGCTGAGATTTGTGGCCCAGATTCCTTTTAAGGCTTGCATCGGGGATGACTAAATGGGGGGGGGGCAATGTTTCAGAGTTTGTTTCCCCACTGCCACTCTTTATCAGACAGAAGAGCTGTCTGCTTGCCATGATAGAGTGACACTCTTTCCTCCAAGATTGTTCCTATCTGTGTTTCCTCTGAGGCAAAGGACCAGCAGCCTCCAGCCAGCATGCTTGGAGGGGTGGCTTTTGTAAGATTTTCTCTCCATTCCCGGCTAATTAGAAACAGGTGCTTGTTGACTGGGAATGACAGCAACCGGTTCTATAGGCTCACACCCTTAGCTGTGAGCTATGCCAAATAACCTGTTTATTGAGTGCCTGGCTTGTGCTTTACATTACGGTGAAGGAACACATGTCATCATCATCATTATTAAATATTGTGAGAGCAGTAGGGCAGCTCTAGAGGCACTCTCGCCGAATCCAGTCCAAATGCGCCTTTCTCAAGCCCTTGGGGAGAAATGCATCTGTCAGTTCAAAGCAGGAGCCCAGGCACAGAGTTCAAAGCAGGATGCCAGCCTGCCTCAGAAACTTGCTGCTCATACTGGGCACAATTCTGCAGTTTTTTTAAAAGCAAGTATCCTTCTTTTAATTGGCAATGAATGGATAAGTGCACAAACTTTTGTGTGAGACTCTGCTAAAGATACATGAGGGCGATTTGCAGCCTGAAGCATATAGGGAGGGAGAAGACTGGTGTCTGAAATAGTGGCCTGATTCAGACATAATGCTAAGACAACCTATGGATTAGTGTGAATGAGCAAGCATGCGCCAATGCAGAGCAAAAACCTGGCCTTGTGCTGCTACCACATTACCAACAGCAAAACCAGTGCTATTTTTTTTTGGGGGGGGATGCAGTGTTACACATACCCCTAAACATTTTGTGAATCTTTGCACTTTTGTCCATTTACTGTATTTATTTTTCCTGATTTGAACTATAAAATGGTGGTTTTCTTGAGTCATAATGAGAGTACCCCTAAACATTTTTTAAGAAAAAAAAAGCACTGAGCAAAACTATGTTTTATATAATCTGTAAGCCACCCAGAGTGGCTGGGGGAACCCAGCCAGATGGATGGGGTATTATTATTATTATTATTATTATTATTATTATTATTATTATTATTATTATTCCCAGTCCAAACTGGAGATGCTGGGGATGGATGGGACCTGGGACCTTCTACATGCAAAGCAGATGCTCCAACACAGTCCTTCCCCTCCCTATTTACCCACCCAGAGCAAGTGGGAGCTGCTCAGCTTTTGCAGCCTCCACTGCAGGCTGAGAGCCAAATGCCTCAGACCCTGAGGAGTGAGAAGGAAGCTGACATCAGAGCTGGCAGCATGCATGCATACAGCTTATCCATTGGATCGCCATCGGAGCAACATCTGTTTTCTGTGTCTTCTTGGGCAGGACGCCAAGCTTCTAACAATATTCAGCCTCATAGACCCATCTGTGCCCGGGATGTCTTATTTGCCTCCTGAAGCTCTCAGATGGCAACAGCTCCATGTGGGGACCCTGCAAGCAGCAGCAGCAGCAGCATCTGCCACCAGCGCCATCCTGCCCTGCCCTCTTTCGACGGAACCCCTCGCAAGAAGGCTCATGAAAAGGAGGCTGCTCTGAGCAAAAGCTAATGATCTTTCTGGCTCAAAGAGCATCCTCTCCCCAAGGTAGAGGCGGCGCTTCCGCAGCCCACAGCCGCCAAGCCCAATCGCTGTAGACAGTGTTTTTGTAACCCCCACCACCTGGGTGGCAACCAGCACATCTGCTGCCTGGATGAACTAAAAGCAGAGCTTGACCCTCCTGTTCTTCACAAGGCAGCTCAGTCGGCTGCTAAAAGGAAGAGGGAGAGAGAAGAACTGCAAATGCAATTCAGATTTCTCAGCCATCTGCTCCTAGAACTTTAAAGAAGTTCCAGGTTTCACCTCGAAAGAAGCTCAGGCACCCACAGCTATGTCTACGCAGGGAGCAAGCCACCCCACCGAGTCTGAGCCAGCCCCTCCTATGTAAGTCATGGAAGAGGTAGTCTCTTTCATTCCACCAGGCACAGGCTCTGGAACCTGCTCCCTTCATCTGGATGCTGTCTGACAGCTGTCAGCAGCTGAGCAAAGTGAGCCAGGAGTTGAGTCAGAGCTGAGGAACCAAGCCAGGAAGGCTTTGCTGCTCAGACAGCATCCCAGCCCAAATGGCAAGCCTTTTATAGGTCTTCCTGTCCAAGATGACCCAATGGCCAGGCTACCGGGTGGAGCCAATCCATAGCCTACTTTGCTGCAGGAACTGTACTTCTCAAGGGTTACAACATGGGGCAGCTAGACACAGATTTCTGGTCCTAGCCCTAGAAGTTCTTCCGGCCAATGTGGCACCCTTTAGAGGCTGTGGACTACGACTCACAGCAACAGCATGGTCTATGAGCAGGGTTGATGGTGGGGGCACAGGTTCCCCATCCCTGTTTTAAAAGCAGGTGTCATATTTTCTGGGTCCCAAACTGCTCAGAACTCAGGACAAGCCCCTCCAGAGGTCAGCAGAGAGCCCAGCCAAGCAGTGCCAGGGCTCTCAGACAGGGAAGACCCCAGCGAGATGGTGCAGGAGGAGAGGGATGCTGACGACTCAGAGCAGCCACAGGAGGTGTCGGGAGCGTCAGAGAGCAATGCCGGGGAAGGGGAGGTTTCTGGGGTGAAGCAACTGAGCAGCTCAGGAGGGGAGGGGAATGTGGTCCCTCCATCCCCCCAGTTACGCAGAGGGGGAAAGCGCCGGGAGCAGAGGAGGAGATTTAGGGTGCCAAGGATGCTCTGCTGGAGGAAGTCACGTCGAGCGGCACTTCCGGATTCTGACTCGGACTGAACGGTCATGGACTTTTTTGCTTTGACTTGTACATATGTATATAATAAAAACTCTGTAAAAACTGAGTTTGGAGCCTCTTACTCGTGAGAAGCAGAATCAGAATCAGGCTGAAATTCTGAACATTTTCATTGCCTACTCGAACCAAAATGTAACACTTGGAAACCTCTGAGATAAAAATAAATAAACATCAAAAGTAATATGAGTTTCCCCAAACCTCTACTTCAAGTGAAACTATTGCCAGAAACCTTATCCAAAAAACACACCAAGCTTTCTTCTGGTTTTGTCCTTCAGACCTCAGTGAAAAGGAAAACATTGCTCTAACATGTGGATTAAGAGGGAAGGGTTCGCTTTTGAGCTTCAGCAACTTTTGCAGTAATAATAGTGAACCCTTTCTTCTAAAACAAACCACCGTGCTTTCCAATATATAAAGAAAGAAGGAAATTAATTCTGGCTGCAAGAATAGTGGTTGATTAAGGAATACAAACCAGGGTTGCCAGATTATCAGGTTGGAACTGTCAACACAGAACCTTCAAATTATTGGATTTTGCTTCAGAATTCCCATGCCCGGTGTTGGGGCCTAGGAACTGGGAGAAAATTAAATTCAGTTTGCTTTTGAAGATGAACCAACATCATTTGCACTTTCCAAAACAATACGTGAACTGAAACACAGCAGCGCTTCAAAATTTGTGCTCTCCATATTGCACAATGCATATTTCCATCCTAGGGCTCACCCACACTTCCGCTTGTCCCACCACTTTCCCCTGGGAAAACCTGCTATTTACTGCTGAATTGGGACAAATGTCTATGGCACTTTTTCATGTGATCTGCTGGGTATAATTATGCAAGGAAGTGGGTCTGCCTGCACTACACATTCTATGGTCGTTCTCCACTTTCTTGTTTTCTTGAACGCCACAAAAAATAGGTGCGAAACATTTTTCTTTAGTTTGGATAGGAGCCATCTTCCTAGTCATAGTTCTATTCCTTCTTCAGTATGAAAGTCTTTCAATGAAAGTGAATTTATGCCTTTGCATCCATGACTGTCCCGTGCCTCTGAGAATATGGTAACTTCAGTGGCGGAGCTTCATGCTCCGGCACCGGGGGCGGAGAGCAGGCGGGGGTGGGGCTGGCACACATTCTGGGGATATGGCGCACTGCCCATACGGGCATGGCATGCATTCTGGGGGCGTGGCGTGCCACCTGTAGGGGCGTGGCGTGCCACCTGTAGGGGCGTGGCGTGTGTTCTGGGGGCGGGGCACCCAGCACAGGCGGGGGGCAGCCACCATGGCGCCCTCGGGGTCGCACTGCCCAGGGCGGAGCGCCCCCATCACCCCTCCCTTCCTACGCCCCTGGGAAACTTCTATTAATTTATTTTGCCATAAGCTAAACACAGGTGCTATACAGTCCCATCTCAAGGATCACTCTATTCCCCAAACCCACCTTTAAAAAATAAAAGCAACACTTCATCCAATATATTTGAATATGCCGGGCTGCAACTGCGCAAATTCACCATGTACCAAGAAAACTTTAAACATGTAATTCAATGAAGATGTATGGGGAACACATCAATACCAGTAATATAACACCACTTGGGTGTTCCTTTTGATTAAGCAGTTCATAAGCTTTCCTAACAAAATAGAGGACAGTACCCCAACTCTTCAGTAATTTTGTTCAGATTGGGATTTGGCCACAATAGATGATTGGCTCTCTGGTGGTGATATAGCAAGCCAACCCAGAATGCCTTACCTTTCAATGCACTCTTAAAAGGGACTGCCATGGTTGTTTTCATCCGTGTCAAGTGATTGAATATGTCCCTCTGAGAAGGCTCCAAGAGATCCTTTAAGAAAATATCCATTTGTCAGGCTTAATAAGATACAGGTTGGCACACAGCAAACAGGATGCATTTCTGTTTCTTTTGATCTCCCAGAAGCTAGGTGCAGTTCAGAAAGTTGCAAATGCCAGCCAGTAAACAGGGTGGTTGCCATAGAGCTGCTATATTGAAGTCCTGCTCAAGGAAATAAAGGCTCACGAGGGACATTGCTAGGTTCACAGACTATCTAAAATGAAGAGGAGTTTTATCATTCACTTCCATAATTATGAGGCTCTTCAGTGCGAAAGTTTGTTTCACACAAAACAAGGCAGTGTGATGACCTGAGCATCTTTTCTATTAACAGTTGTAGTCGATGCCTCATGCAAAAACTATGATTCCAGAATGAAAGTTTATGCACATTGACATAATTAATCAAGCTGCCCTTTGGGGACCAATGCTTTTTCAGCATTACTCATGGACCCGTACTAAACAGACTGTTCTTTACCCTCCCTGCATCTCTTTTTCCATGCCATTTACCACCTCTTTTTAGTTCAGTTGCCATGTTGGCTAATGGAGCAATGCAAATTAAAACAGAGCAATGTAGCATGAAGCCCTTGGCCAGGCAGAGGGCCTTCGCGGTGGTGGTGCACGCCCTGTGGAATGGCCTTCCATCAGATGTCAAGGAAATAAACAACTATCTGACGTTTAGAAGACATCTGAAGGCAGCCCACTTTAGGGAAGCTTTTAATGTTTGATGTTTTATCGTGTTTTTAATTATTATTATTATTATTATTATTATTATTATTATTATTATTATTATCATAGACTGCTAGTGTCATCTGGCTCAGTACTGTCAACACCAGGATTTCCAAGACTTGGGTCTCCAGCTGTTTTTTGGACTACAATTCCCATCATCCTGATAGCTAGGGATCATGGGAGTTGTAGTCCACCAACAGCTGGAGATCCAAGTTTCGGAAACCCTGGTCTGCATGGACTGACACTGGATTTCCAAAGTTTGAGGCAGAGGCCTTTCCCAGCCCTGCTTAGGGATTTCAAGACTTGAACCTGGAACCTTCTACATGCAAATCATGTGTTCTGCCACTGAGCTACAACCCTTCCTGGTGTCATGAAGTATATGGTACCTAAGGAAGGCTCTCTCTTCTTTCCTGACCATCAGGTGCAATGGGAACTTCAAGTCCCTCTGGAAGAAACCCTCTCATGTGTTATCATGCTAGTAGGAGTAGTTTTCTCCTGCAAATAGATTTAGGAATCAATACTCATGCAGCTGCTGTTCTGCCCTGCTCCTTGAGGCTCCCGTGGTGTAAATCATTGTGGCATCCTCACATCACTCTAGCATTGTAGATTATTGCTAGGAGCCAGGATTATGACATAGTTGGCACAGTAATCCAGTTATATTGTTCCTCCATTTTAGGGATCTTGCATGCTGCAGCTCTGCTAGCTAAGTTGCCTTCAAGCCTTGGTGGAATTAAAAGATTTACAACTGAGAACATGTGTCAGCTACCAGGCAACAGCAGGGCGGATACATGGGAGAGTTGGGCACATGGGAGCCTAAGTGAGAGTGTGATTATGCTTTCTAAGGATGGGCCTGCATGGAAGCTTCCTGCACTGTCAGTCTGCGGTAAGTTAAAGCGTACAAAGCATCATTTGAACAATCATACCCTATTGAGAAGATTTCGCAGAATTCCATCAATGCAGATGCTGCAAATGTTCCCTTTCTCTTGGGTTGATGAATGGGGATCAGCCCTGTTGTTTTGCAGATTGAGGTGGTGGTGGTGGGGTCCAGCCCTATGAGCTCAACAAAAACCCAATAACACTACGCCTTATGTAAAACAGCTGGCAATTTCTTCCAAGTTTGGTCGGCATTGGCAGAAAGTGAAGATGAGGAAAGGAGAGAAACAGAGATGGGCAGGAGGCAGAGAGCAGTGAAAGGGAGATTAGGTGGATAAGAATTAGACAGGTGGTGTGGTGGGAAATTGTTGATGAAGAGCCCCAGAGGAGCGGGCAAAAGCAGGTGAAGAGAGTGTGCCAAAAACAGGCAAGAGGACAGTGAGAGAAAGCTGGTGCATACCGAGTCAAGCCACTGGTCCATCCAGCTAAATATTGACTCTATACTTACAGTGGCTCTCCAGGGTTTCAGACAGGGGCCTCTTCCAGCTTTATCTGGAGATCCTGGGCATTCAACTTGGGACCTTTTTCATACAACGGATATGTTTTTTTATGGCACACCACAGAGTTATGGCCCTCTCCCTTATGAAAATGGACAAAGATTGTCAAAAATGTATGATTTGTTGTTGGAATGGTATACGAAAGATGAATTGACAAAAGACGTGATGATAAAATGGGCAAAAGATTTTGGGCATAATATTGAATATGACGTGTGGTTGAAATTGTGGAATCAAACATTGAAGTTTACTGCATGTACTGCCCTGAAAGAAAATGTCTTGAAAATGATGTATAGATGGTATTTAACACCAGTAAAATTGGCTAAGATGTATAGAATGAGTAGTAAATTATGCTGGAAATGTAAGGAGAAAGATGGTGAGTTTTATCATATGTGGTGGACATGCGATAAAGTTAAAAGATTTTGGGAAATGATATATAATGAATTGAAAAAGATTTTTAAATATACTTTCCCCAAAAAACTGGAGGCATTTCTATTAGGAATTATAGGAGAGGAGATTAGAAAAGAAGATCAAGTATTATTTATGTATGCGACAACCGCGGCTAGGACATTGTTAGCCCAAAAATGGAAAACCCAGGAGTTACCAACGATTGATGAGTGGCAGATGAAAATGATGGACTATGCGGACTTAGCAAGACTGACTAGCAAGATCCGAAACCAGGGAGAGACAAGGTTCCGAAAAGACTGGAGTAAATTTGTGGACTATATGGAGAAGAACTGTAGAAGTTTAAAGACACTTGCAGGACTGAAATAAATCCTACGAACTGACTAAAGTAAGGGTAATATAGAACTGCAAGATAGGAGTGAATAAGAAAACCGGATGAGGGGAGGGAGGGAAGTCACAGCTCGGCAGAGCAAAATGAACTGAGATGGGTGAATTTAAGACGAATTGTACAAAAAATGGTTATGTTTTGTTTGTTTATTTGGAAAAACTTAACAAAAAATCATTTAAAAAATAAGAAGAAAATGGACAAAGCTCTATGGGAAGGCAGGGGAGGCAAAGGACAAAAGGTTGAGAGCGAAAAGAACCATAGAGAATGGGGCAGGGAAGGAAGCAAGAACAGAGAAGTAAGTTCCCAGTTGGCCAAAATGATGGAACAAGAAGGCAGTCTGTGACCGAGCATGGCAACCTACCCTGGCAAGAGGCCTTGATCAAGAGATTTATATTTTGTCTCATATCTGAGGTTATTAAAAATGCTAGAAACTTACTTTTTTGGTAAAATGCCAGGAAACTGGGGGTTATGGGCCATAGGCGGGGAGCACCTGCCCACTTTATCTCCTAACCAACAGATGCCCATGACAGTACTCTAACCTCACTAACATTTCAATGCTACTATAATTCCTCCCAAACCCCTGTTGGGCTGAGCATTGTAAATGGTACATTTCTGCAGGAGATATTTCTGTTCCTGTTGCTGCCAGGTTGGAAGCAATCCGAGATAAATGGTTTTCTAACAGGAACACTGGAAGAGTCACTGTGGGGGAAGCTTCCCTGAGGTGAAATCAAGGCTGTCAAAGCAAACAACGATGCACCTTTTTTTTTAGCATCCTCGAAAGAAAGAGAGAGAGAGAGAGAGAGAGAGAGAGAGATATGCCTCTTGTAGATCTAGATTAAGTCATCCTCTTGGCAGGCTCACGGCTCACACCGGAATTGTGCATGTGACACTGTACAGTGTGGGAGTCACAAACAACCAAACAACTGGCAGGGAGTCAACTAGGGAAAAGACAATGCAAGAAACCACAAAGGCCAAGGCTACTTGGATTGGCTTGAAATCCAAGGCTCCAAGTCAACATCCCTCCTTGTGTCAGGAGTCCATTGGAAGGCTGCGACTCCAAGTGGCTGGACACTGTGTAACAACATCCTCTCTCCTTTGTTTTCCTGCAGCCTCTTCTTCACTTTCATTTCCTCTCTGCATCCGTTTCAGGGGCATGGTGCAACCCAGCATAGCTGCCAAGTCTCCCGTATTCTCCGGGAAATCCCCATTTATCCAGCTGTTCTTAGCTGAAAAAACAGATTTTTTTTTGTTTTCCCCCGATTCTGGTGCGGTGGCCATTTTGGAACTGGGCGGAGCATGCTCAGAAGTGACTTTTGATGATGCTCTGCTCAGTTCCAAAATGGCTGCAGTGCGACTTCTGGCGTGGCGGCCATTTTGGAACTGGGCAAAGCAGCATCAAAAGTCACTTCTGAGCATGCTCCGCCCAGTTCCAAAATGGCGGCAGCGCTACTTCCGGTCTGTTACTTCTGGCCCTTATTTCTCGGACAGCAACTTGGCAGGTATGTAACCCAGAGACACAGGCACCGGTTCTTTGTTACCTGCTAGCCACCACCACCACTGCTACTAATATTGTTGAACTATTGTGACTTCTCCATGCAGTAGGAAGCTCCTGGGCAAAGCAGTTGCGCAAGTTTGGTTCTCTTTGGAAGGTGGTCACTGGTGTCTTGCTAGCCTTTTGTATAATTTATTTGCAGATACATAGATTGAGTAGACTTGGAGCCCCAGTTGGCACATGACAACAGATAGCCAAACCGTTGTCCACTTCAGATCTCCAAAGAAATTGTGTCCAAAAGGTGCTTACAGAACCCAAACTCACCTCTCTGTCCTCTTGGTTCTCTCAGCCTTTCTTCTTCCTGACTCAAACCTCAGCTTCTTCCGGGAGAAGAAAGGCATGTCACTTTTCATGGCCTTCCAGGTGTTTCCCTTTCAGAACAATGCAGGCTGGTCTTGTATTAAGAAGCAATCATCTAACAATTATCTCCCATGGAGACACATCACCTGAATACATACCCTGAGCTATTAACATTCCAATCCTAGGTCAAGATCAAGACTCTTGTCCAGATGCTGCTGCTTTAAGGCAGGGGTGGGAATTGGATCTAGCTGGTGAGCCAGATCCTGACCTCCCGCAAGTCCCGTGGGCTATTTTGACTGGTGGGTGGGGCCACCACATGCCAATCACTTAATGTCACCATGTAAAGTAAAGTGTTTGGCTTTGCTTACGTGGCATGAAATCCAACCACACAGGGAGGGACTATGGGGTTTGCAGGTGGCACTAGTCATGATGGCCACCTCAGGTGGCAGGACCCACAGGGGCAGCAGAATCTGATTTCTTTATTCCCTCCCCCCTTGTTCCTGGCAGGGAGGGGGGGTGCCATTCTGTGGTGCACCTCAGGTGCCCAAATGTACTGGGCCAGCCTTGGCTCAGATCATAATGACCATTATTTAATCAGGCCACAACTAGCAGTTTCACAATTCTCTATATAACATCAGGCAAGCTGTAACTTTCATCACAGGGAAGAACCCAAGAGGAACCATGTGCTAAGTACCCCGTTTTCCCCGGAAAAACCCCTTTTTTACTTACCTTTTCCTGGTGGTCCCCCGTATCACTTCGTCTCCTGTTTTTCTCCGTTATTTTCTCCTGCCGGCGGCCATTTTTTTCCTTCTGATTTGCCCTTCTATGGGCACCAAAAATGGCCACTGCCGGCTTCAAAAGTCACATCTACGCATGTCCGGAAGTGCATAGACATGACTTCCGGTGTCATCGGCGGCCATTTTTGGTGCCCATAGATGGGCGGAGCGACACCGAAAGTAGCGTCGACGCACTTCCTGACCTGTGTAGATGTGACTTTTGAAGCCGCCGGTGGCCATTTTTGGTGCCCATAGAAGGGCAAAACGACACCGGAAGTTACGTCGACGCAACTTCCGGTGTCACACGTCTGCCGGTCCCGGATTCTGCAGTCTGGGACTTGGAAGGTAGGGCCATGTGCCGCTGATGCATAGATGTGGATGAGCACTGAGTGAGGTGGGGAGCATGTGGATGGATGGAGGGATGAGTGTGAATGGGGTGTGTGTGTGAATGGAAGGTATATGGAGCTTTGGCCCCACCCTCTGTTGGCATATCAACTCTGGAAGGTAACGTATGGCAGGAATGCAGTCCTCAGGCTGAAGAAGTCTCCCCACCCCTCATTTAGAGGATTTTGTATCAGGGATTAACTTAGTCAAAGGGTACTGATTATTTCTGGGAACAGAACCATCTGAAGCATCCACCCGCTGCAAATAAAGCAACATCGCCCCCCCCTCCCATCTATCCGTCGGGATGTGAAGCGTATGGTCTCATGGAGGGAGGCAGTGTCATCAACTGCTGAAGTGCTGCCAAGTGCTCCCTTGACTTCTAGCATTCCTGGAAGTGAATAAGTTTTTCCTTCTCTTCACTGCCATCGTGAGCCGCAAAGACATTTGTTCTTTCCTTTGTTCTGGGTTAAACCGGGGGGGGGGCTAGCAGGAGACAATGCAACAGCACGTTGCTATGAACCGCTGGGCAGTGATACAAACAGGACATGTGCGTTTGACTACTGTTCCAAGGAAGGGATATTTGGCAAAGCCCCGTTTGTATGATTGAAGGATATGTTAGTAAACGATTTGTTCTGAGATCACCACCTACACAGCCAGGATTTCTGTCTGTACACACAGGCGTGACTGGTTGGCCGTACAGCCCTAGAGCCTTGCCTCTTCTTCCTTCCTTCCTTCCCTGGGCAGTCTCCCTTCCTCTCAACCCAAATGCCTCCAGGCTGTATGTCATTGACAAGCAGCAGTTACCTCATGAATCAGACACCCCCGCGTTCAGACCTTGGGCTCTTCCAAAGGAAATTCCTCAGTGTGGAGCACAGTGGGGATGTCTGACTCACATCTTAACTCAGGGGTGATCCTGTGGGGTTTGGAATGGACTGTGGGAAACAATCCCAGGGCACCTGCCATGTTCAGCCAATGCTATTTTCACCCCCGAGTTATGACCTAACAAAAATGGCTCTTTTTTTACTGAGAGAAAAGCCACAAAAGAAATCCCACCTCACAACCATGAGCCAATGGTGACTGAGAGTAAAATTCCCCCTTTGGCCCAGAAAACCAGCTGCCATTTGAAGCTTCAGCGAAAAGACTCTAAACTGAAAGAGGGTGAGCTGCGGAAGCTTGATGAAGGGGAAGACCATGGCGAGCCCTTTTGAAAAGGCCAGAATTCCACCCACAAGGCCACACAGGTACAGGGCAAGGCCTTGTGAGATCCCACAAAAGACCAGGAGGGCCCCTTGCAATTGGAGCTAGCAGCACCATCCCACAAATTGGTCCCCGGTGCGCAAAAGCACACAGAACCATGAGTTAAAAGTATGATGTGGAGGTGACCATAGAGTCAGAAGGGGCCTTGTAGGTAACCTAGTTCATCTCCCTGCTTGATACAGAACTGGATCACCTCCAACAGATGACTGTCCAGCCTCTGCTTGAAGACCAGCTCTCGTGGGGGAGCAGGATTTCAAGTTTTGCAGAGTTTTGATCCAGTTACATACATGAGGATGGGAAAAGACTGAAGTAAACGTGGATATAAAAATGAGGATTTTCTTTAAGGTGATTGCAGATATCTCGAGGTGGATGGAGACTGCAGGCCATTAGTTGACAAGGACCATTAAAGACTCCACAGGCCACATTTCCCCCCGGAATTTCCCAGGATCAAGGATGTCAGACTACCTACTTCCTCCTAAGAAACTTCCTGCATTCCTGAGTGCTTTGGCTAGAGTAGAAACTTGGAAAGTAACCTTCCGGACATGCCCGAAATATCTGAGATTCCCCCACCCCACCCCTCCATTAAAAAGGTGAAAATAGAACCAACAGATTCACCATATAATCTTAATCAGTATTTTAAAATATATAATACTGACCAATATGTAAAACTAGTTGTACAAATATGCACACACATAAGCCAGCAATTAAAATCCGGCTAAAATTTCTGAAAGTTGTATTATCTTTTTCTTTCACAGTATGAATCAGTATGTGGGGTTCATCTGACTTCTTCTCGGGCAATGAGGCTTGCCCCTTTTCCTCACCCCATGTACCCACTGATATTGGCTCTGGGCAGGTCAGGAGAACTCCCAAAACAAAGTGTGAAAGCAGGGAGAAGCTTTCCCTGCAAGCTGAAATCTGTGCGCTGTCAGAACGGTCAACTTAATGCAATGCTGAGTGACCATTGAAAGTTGCCCAAAGAAGGTATTTGCTGCACGATGAACTGTTTTCGCCATAATAATTGTTCAGCATTTGGGACTGGTTTCAATGTGCAGGTGCTACTACTTTGAGGGATAGTCCCGATTCTCTCCCAGCCGTCTTCTTGCAGCTAACCAGAAAAGGGGTGTTCTTTTTCACACGAAGCATCTACAGCGTTTGAGGAATGGCAAGGCTGTGGGAAGGTCCTAAGCAGCCAGGAAAGCTGATAACCACTGGTTACGCTAATCATCCAAATGTCACCTGGGTCACATTTCAAAGTGGGAACCGGGCCAAAAATACGAGAGGCAGAAGAGCATTTTGAGGCTCTGCCCGCGGTCAGTTCCAAAATAGAGGAGGAGGCGTGTTTGTGGCTGTGTAGAAGAGGAAGGTGTCTTTGTTGCTTCGCGTATCATGGTAATCTGAGTAAAAGCCAGGTTTGTGGTAGTCTTGGCTGTGCCAAATAATAATAATTAAATCTACGTACTTAAGAATTTATTTATTTATTTTTTAAAGAAAAAAAATACCAATAGGGGCACCTGAGGCTCATTTATTTCCACATTCCACTTAGATAGTTATGGATATCTATACAGAGGTCTTTGCACTTTGAAGATGCCCACTCTGATACACAGGAGGTCAGTCAGTCAGTCAGGGTATAAATAGCCAAGCCTACCTCACGGGGCTGCTATGAGGATGAAATTGGGGTGGAGAACCATTTATGCTATCTTGAGCTTCTTGGTGGTGAGATCTAAATGGCATAAATAATTAAGAAGGTCTCTAGTTCTATCAAAGCATCAGATTTTTGCCTTACAAAGACCTTTTGAATCCACACACCATCAGAATCTGAATTTTCGAAAGCGGGAGTTCATCACGGTTTACCCTCCCCACCCCATTTCAGCAGTAGTCCAATCTGTTGGTGGGAAATGTGGGCAGTGTAGAATCCACTGGCAACATATAACCCCTGTATAATACCTGAATGGTCATTTAATCTCCATAATGTGTGTGTGATGCAGATTGTAGGGCCATAACTCTTATTTGCTATGTAGCCACTGACCTCTGAGCATATCTGTGAAGATGAAGATTTTGTATACAAACAATACAAAATGGAGTGGCAATGCCAATTGCCAAAAACAGGTGGCTTGAAAGTAAACAGCAAATACAACTCCAAAACGATGAGTTGACATGTTATTCCCTGAACATATGCGAAGTCCAGTGGAACCCAAGCTCAGTCATAACTGAATCCAGTATAAACAGCTTTGTAGAATCCCACTGGGGAAAGCTTTGGCTTGATAGGACACATAAGGAACTAGAGCGTGACTGTTTACCTGGTGTGTTTTACAGTCGTCCCTCCCACCAAAGGCTCCATAAGGAATTGTCACTGTGGCCGAAGTTTTGCAATAAGGCATCATGCTTAGGCAGTAATGTGATACTCTGTCAACAGAGGAGAAGGCCATGGTTTGAATTCCCGGTGAAGATTTGTACTCATGATCTAAGCTACATCCTGGATACTTGAAAATTGAACTTTGCACTTTCAGGAAAGGAACAGCCAACCTAAGTCAAAGAGCCATCATATGAATTGAACCCGCCTGTTAACAGGGCAACCTAAGGTTTCTGCAGTTTCCTCTGTGATAAGGTAAGAAGACAACATGTTTCAGTCAGGCTGGTTCCGACATCATGATGCTAAGGCTGGTTATGCACAAACCTGTTTGTTGCATGGAAAATGTAGTTTTTCCTCAATCAGGAATCATTCATGCTCAACATGCTGCTTTCCATCTAGATTGATTCTAGATCCTGCGATCCATAAGGCTAGTAGAGCTGAGTGATGTCTGGTTTTCAACATCGTGATACAGTGGTACCTCGGGTTAAGAACTTAATTTGTTCTGGAGGTCCGTTCTTAACCTGGAACTGTTCTTAACCTGAGGTACCACTTTAGCTAATGGGGCCTCCTGCTGCCGCCACACGATTTCTGTTCTCATCCTGAAGCAAAGTTCTTAACCCGATGTACTAACTCTGGGTTAGCGGAGTCTGTAACCTGAAACGTCTGTAACCTGAAATGTCTGTAACCCGAGGTACCACTGTATATCACCAGCTAAACATCATGATATACCAATATATCACTTTGTCTGAAATCAGGATGGAACTATGTGGAAGCGAATGGGGCAATGTCCTGGCAACTGCTACTACTTAGGAGTCTACAACGGAGATATTTTTACTTACCTTTAATATGTTGTTACAACTGTTATTTTATAGTATAGAGCAACAGGGGTGGCAGGAATCACGAGAGAAGCAGGACTTTTCCTACATCACAATTTTTTGCATAGCACACACACACATAGTGATTTGCGATATATCGCCATGCCAAATATTATGAAACTGTTACCACGATGTGGACTTAACCAATTTTGGATGATATATCAATACACCACCCAACCCTTAATGTTAGATTTTCTCAATTTGGGATCACTCATGCTTGGTACCCTCCCTGTTTTTTTCAGGATGCACAAGAAGCTTCTGCTAAAGAGTCTAGATGTCAGACAGGAAGTAAGGACTATGGTCACATCTGCACCTCCCCCCCAAAACACACACACACACACACACCAGAATCCTAGTGATGTTGTTGATGATGATTTTATTATTTATACCCCACCCATCTGTCTGTAGTTTGTTAAGGTTGCTTGGAATTGTAGTTCTGTTAAGGATAAACTACAGTTCCCAAGATTCTTTGAGAGAAACCATGTGCTTTAAATATATTGTGTGTCTGTGTTGTGGACCTTCCAGTGGGAAAATGGGTACAGGGTCTGCAAAAACAGATTCCCCTCCGACTGACTCTAGGCCCGATTGATACACACAGAGTGTCCTCATTTCATAAAGAAAGAAAAGCTGCTTATTTTGAGGGAAGGGAATAAAATTCTGTGTATGTGTAAGTTTCAGAATTAATGGGATAATTGCATTAAAAAAAAAACCCTCTCCCACCATGAAAAGTTGGGCCACCATGTCTCCCTTGAGTATCAAAGATGGCTGGAAAGCTACTCTAGGGATTCACAATTCCTGTCTGCATTTGTAGGAAGCCTCTCTCTCGGCCAAGGATGAAGTAGATGAAGTCCTTCATTCAATACCGATATATTTTTAGAATTGTGGGCAAAGAAGATGGTCGGTCTGTTGACAGATACAACCTTGCCTCAGCTCCAAAGCATGATGTCAATTTTATTGCATTCCCTGATAATCCCTCACTCCGACCAGCACATCAGCATTAGCAGCAAGTCAACACTCACTAAAAGCAAGGATGCACTTCATGCTGGGGCTCTGAGATTCCTCTGGCATTTGCTCTGCAAACTAGATTCTTGCCAGCGCTTCTCTTTCCATGAGCTCACACTATAAACATTTTCACACACCCTTCCCCTAATGCAATGATCAGTACAATCAGGCAGAAGGGGGCTCTTTTTCATTGACTGATGCTGAAAGGTGGTGGGTTGGAGCAAAACAGGAATAGTATTTGCACAGACAGGCGGAGACACACACACACACACCCCGACCCTGGGCGACACCCGCGTGCAATAATGACTCAAGACAACATGTTATGGGATTAAAGTTTGGCCACAACTTTATTAAAACTTCAGGTGTCGGGAGACCTTGGCTTAGGCATTGGGCGTGAATCCCTCCCAGTTCCCGGCCGGGATCTGGGGAACATCAGGGTTATCCAGAATATGTGGGGGTTGGGCTGGCTCTGGAGAACATCTGTTCAAGCAGAGAGCCTGCCCCCCCCCCATTTCACCTTTGTCGCAAGGGAGAGCAATGGCAACCTAACGGCGTATGGCCAGTGCTTTCCCCTCAAAACAACCCCTTTAATGGGGAACCTTGGGATCGCTGCCGCAAGGGGTGGTGGTCACTGCTTCATGCCCCCCCCCTAATTTAGGGAAGCTATACTAAAGGATTCTGCCCAAGGCCCAAAACCGCCAAAGTTGTGACGTTTTGCTATGGGGAAGGCAAAACCTGCCAATGCAGGAAAGTTCCTTTCTGGCCCTTCAACAGCGACCATAATGTAGCAGCGCCTGCGTACCTGTGAAGAAGAGGTTAACCTGCAAAAGAAGACTTAACTGAGGGAGGGCAGGGTGGGAGAAGCTCTGAAGCCGACTGAGAACTCCCAAGTAAGTTCCGCCCACTGTTGTGTGGGCTGGTCGATCCCTCCCCTTACCTGGCCAGCTCTCTCTTGGCAATGCCCCCCCCCAAGCTGGGATTGGGTAACTGGCAGAGGTCGGCAGCTACCTCCAGGTGTCCAGCCAGGAGGAGGGGCGGTATCCAGGCTGTAGTGCCGGGAGCCACATGGGATCAGGGGTGGGCTGCATGCGACCGTGCAAAAGGCAACCCCCCCCCTGATGTGGGGAGCGGTCATTTCTGCTCAGCTAACTTGCCAATCAACACTGGAGGCCTGCAGAGCAGGAACATGTCTTTCTAACCAGCTGTGCTTGCCACCTGAGTGTGAATGAGTCATAGCTGCCAAGTTATCCCTTTTTTTAAGGGAAATTCCATTATGCTGAATAGGCTTCCTCGCGAGAAAAGGGAAAACTTGGCAGCTATGGAATGAGTGCAACCTTGGCATCTTCAACTATCCAAGGGGGTCACCAAAAGACAGCAACACTCAGGGAACGGGGCAGCCCCCTGTTACTTAATGCAGCCAGGGGGTGACTTAAGAGAAAGAAGATAATTTGCTTGCTTAAATAAATACAGAATAATACAACACCAGTTGAGTAGCAGAGCAAAAGAAAAGCACAATAGCTCAGGTGGAATGGGATGGAAGATGGAGAAACCTACTCAATTTTGGGCATGCTGTTTGGTGTGCAAACTCAACGAGCAGTTTAAGACAGATTATCCAGTTAATAGTTTGTCTCTCAAAGGGAACTGGATCAAGCAACACACATATTGCTACAAATTATAAAGGAGAATCATACAATGAATTTAGCACCAAGAGGTCTAGCTGCATGGAGAGTTAGGCTGTTTCCATGCTAGAGTCCTCCTTCTTGCCTGAATGAAGCATAATTAAAAGAGGTCGCACAAACTCACCTACAAAAGAAGACTCAGAAATATGTCCTATTGAATTCAATGATGTTTCCTCTCAGGAAAACAGGTGCAGAATATGCAGCCTTAACTTATAACCATATTATCCAGCAATGACCCTTTCCCATAGTAAAATATCATCATATAATGCTTACTCAGTAAATGCCATTCAGCAAAGTTCCCCAGCGATGTTAGTTAACAGTTTCTTCTTTGCAGGCTCAACCCACTTTATTGCTTCCCTCAGCTGAGGGCTAAACTAGATGTATGCGATGAGCATTTTTCTTCTTCAGATGAATAGTAGAGCACTTCAAAATGACCTGGTTTTGGAGCATTCATCCTGATTTGTTTTCAAGGAGGTTAGATGACATTGTGTCAGAGCCAATGCTATCCCACACTTTCCAGCACATTTCCCCATCAGTTTCCTTATTATAAAAGGTCTGATCCTGTGGAGAAGTGGGTCAACCCTAATTGCACAGCCTGTATTTGCCAGGAAGTGATTGAATAGCAGCAGTCTGGAAACATCCCTGCTCACAGGTAGGCCCAATGTCAGTTGGTACAGTTCTGAAGTGGTTCTGGTCATAACTCCAGGGATGGTTCCAGAAGGTTGGCCAGGATTATGTGGGCATCAGGATGAATTCTTTTTAAAGAAATTCCTGCAAAGCATATGTTATCAGTGGAAGTAAAAAGGGCGCAAGCTGGCACCAAAATGAAAGGAAATGTATTTGCTCTCCAAGTCCCCCTTTTGTACCAAAACTGTTCACCTGCAAAACAATTTGGCATGGCATGAATTGAAATAACCACTTACAACTTGGGCAGATTACATATAAAAACAGTTTTAGTTTTGGAAACCATCTAGTCAAGAAGCAAAGAATGGAGAGAGAACCCTTTCCTTTGTGATGCTGGGTGCCCTCTCTGCTAGACATTGGCACTGGAGCTTGGGAGACAATGTGTGCAGCGTCAGACATAGGAGATTTAGAGAGCAGGCAGCAGAGCTGTTAAGCTTTGGGATCATTCTCCCTGTGTCATCTCTGGGACCCATGTTGGTACAGTTTAAGCATTAGCATGACGATTGCATGATTTCATGCCCGAAACTTTTCCCATTTCTGTTTGTTTATGAAAAGAATTCCCCTGACAACACTGTTTCCAAATGAGTGTTCAAGGCTGGGAGGACTTGTTGGACTTCCATCACATATGATGACAGCAGCTAGGTGTGTTCCCGTGTGTGTGTGTGTGTGTGTGTGTGTGTGTGTGTGTGCCTAGGATTTGTGTGAGGGAGTCTGAGAATCAGGAAACGCAGTGAGGAAACTAGAAGGACTGGTGTGTGCTCTCTGGGAAAGGCAAAGTTCGCACTTTGCAAGGCCTTCAGGATTTTTTGTTCCTGGACAGGATGAGATAAACTCATCTCCAGGAAGCATGATTCACCTCTGCGGTGGAAATGTATTTAAAGAGTTTATGTTGATAAATAATGGCTGGTATAAAAATACCTTCCTCCTTAGCCATCTCCAAGCACCACCATGGCTAGCCAAGGAGGAGCAGTCAAGCATCTCTTTTGCTTGTCCAGATCTTTTGCTGAGCATTTTCCAGGTTGCAATTCTCTGCTCTTTAGGGCCTCGAGGCAACTGCTGGGTGGCACATCTTCTTGAATTGAATGTATTGACACAGAGACTGTGTCACTGGTTTCGTTAGGGCACTGAAACAAGACAGAAGTCCCAGGAATCTAATATTCAGCCCTCAAAGTTTCCACACAGGGGCTTTAAAATAGCCATTGAACTTCTCTCACATGTTCCTTATGTGGGGTTGTGCTGTCAGACTGGAAGGCACTGGTCACTCAGATTAATATTCCGGCCAGTCTAGATTTGACATTCATCTGCAGAGAGGTGTAGGCAAAAAGGAATCTGTTGGAAGGTCCGCGTGTGTCAAAAGCACCACTAGAAGTTATGTGGCTCTTGAGACCCGACCGTCCTTATAAGTGCACCATTCATAGGAAATGGTTGCAAAACACATGTGGAATAGCCAAACAGCTCTGTTTACATCTGGAATGCCAGAGAGTTCACATGGCTAGAAAGGCTTTTGTGTGGCTTGTCTGTGGTTCCTCAAACAGAAAGAACGGAGGGCTGGCTGCGGGCGAAGAACCACCACCTTGCTCTTTTACAAAAAAATTGTACACAGTCCCTTTTGCAGGGTTGCTGTCTGCAGAGGAGATGCTGGATTTCTTCAGCCAAAGGATGTGTCATTGATGAGAAATGCTGCTAGCAACTTTGAAACCTAACACCAAACAGAAAGCAATGACCACAACAACCCAGCATAACCCAGAAGGTGTGCAGTATTAGGAAGCTGCCTTATCCTATGCCACACCATAAACCAATCGAGCTCAAGATTGTCTACATTGTGTGTGTGTGTGTGTGTGTGTGTGTGTGTGTGTGTGTGTGTAAAACCTGTGGCCCTCCAGAGGTTGTTAAACTACAACTCCTATCACTCCTGAGCATTGGCCATGCTTGCTTGAGTTGCCAGGCATGGACCCTGGGGCCTCCTGAAAACAAGGCAGGTGCTCTATCACTAACTTCCAGCCCCTTCCTAAAAGGCAAGGTCTAATTACTTAGGCAGCTGGGCAAACGGTTTTTTTTATAATGAATATATCAGGGACGAGGTGTTCTTGCAGTGCAGCTCCCACCATCCCTGAACACTAGCCATGGTAGATGGGATTGGTGGAAGCTGTAGCCCAAGAACATCTCATAGAAGCACAAAATTGCAGCATTGGAAGGGGCCACAAGGGTAATCTAATCCAACCCCCTGCAAAGCAGGAAACTTTTGTCCAACAAGGGGCCCAACCCCCCAGCCCTGAAATTAAGTCTCATGCTCTACTGACTGAGCTATCTCCTACTATATTGACGAAGCACAGGTTCCCCATCCTTTAAACATGTACATTATAGCTCTTCCCAGAAAACAGCATAAGATTCAAAATAACTCAAGTGAAATGCTCCACCACTGTTGTTTTTCTTCTTCTTCTTCTTCTTCTTCTTCTTCTTCTTCTTCTTCTTCTTCTTCTTCTTCTTCTTCTTCTTCTTCTTCTTCTTCTTCTTCTTCTTCTTCTTCTTCTTCTTTAAAATGGCCTTGCTTGAGTAAGAGGCTCCATCCTGAGGCTGGCTTTGATCCTTACAGCTGTTTCAACTCACTGGGGATATACTGGCAGACCTCATGCTAAAGCTTGTCTGCTGTTCAAGAATATGCCATGATTCGATCCCTCCAGTGATTGGAGGAGGTGAATTATTGCAGAGAACATCTGGGCATGCCTGCCTTGCATATGTAGACAGGATTACCATCACACTCCCCAAAACGCCACCAAGGATTGTAAATAGGTAAAAATGGTAGGAAAGGGAAGCAACAGTGGCCATACTGTGGGTGTCTGTTATAGACCTCAAAGCCAGACCGAAGACCTGGATGATGCCTTCCTAGAGCAATTACCAAACATTCAAAAAGGAGAGCTATAGTAGACATGGGAGATTTCAACTATCCGAATGTGTGTTGGAACTCAGACTCTGCCAATAATGCAAGGTCCAACAAATTCCTCCATTGCCTCGCTGACAATTTCATTTCCCAGAAGGTGGAAGAAGTGACAAGGGGATGAACCATCTTGTACCTGGTTTTCACCAACAGGGAGGAACTGATCAACAAAGTGGAAGTACTGGGAAACCTGGGAGGAAGTGATCATGTCCTCGTGGGTTTCATTACACAGAGGCAAGGAAAAGCTGAGTAGAGTGACTGGGGAAACCCAGCCAGATGGGCGGGGTATAAATAATTTATTATTATTATTATTATTATTATTATTATTATTATTATTGTCTGACATGCACACTGAACATTCAGGAGGCTGATTTCAAAAAGCTTAAGGAACTACTGGGTGAGATCCCATGGTCTGAAATACTCAAAAGAGAAGGGAGTCCAAGATGGATGGAAGTTTCTTAACGGTGGAATGTAGAGGGCACAAAGGCAGACACATCTGACAATAAATAAAAGTGGGAGGCATCTAAAAAACCCCAGAGTGGCCACATAAGCAGCTTACAGATGAGCTGAGATGTAAGAAATGAATGTATAAGAAATGGAAGAAAGGAGAAATCAGAAAGGGGCACACACACACACACACACACACACACACACACACACACACCAACTTAGTGGGCATTGCCATTCAAGTGGGGGTGTGTGCCATGTCATGTGATTGATTATGTGGAGCAGGACTTCCCTCTCCCCACCCCCACTCCATATTTTATTCAAGTTAGCACCTCTGGCTATACATAGGCACTCATATTTTCTTGACAGCAGGCTTCCATCTGTTTCTGCTGAGCTAAGATGGATTTTATTGAACAGCCACTGGAAGGCCACCAAGCATCACTTGGAAATACAGTGGAGTTCAGGTGGGGCAAGGGAGGGCCTGATTTGCAACTTGATCTGTGATGATGAAGGAGGGCTGTGAAATCAGGGCAAACATGACTGCAGCCTGAAATGCTTAATAAGATGCGTTAAGTGGGGAGCGAGCCCTGTTTCCTGAACCTGGAGGCTGAGAGTCTAAATGGAGTTCAAAAAAACGCCTCCTAAGTAGAGCCAGGCTGTGGGTCTCAGTCTTGCACTCCTGCACAACTCCTCCTTCACACAACTGCCTGGTTCCAATTTGCTTCTTCCCACTTGGCTCCTTGCTCCAACAAAGTTCAGCGAAAACATATTCCTCACCCCCCATCTCTGCACCGGTGACCCAAAGGGAGCAGTGAGCGGGATATGAGAAAGGGTGGAAACAGCGACTCTTGCTCTGTTTTGTCATGGATTTCCTGTCAAGAACTTCTGCTCCTGCAGCCAAGGAATGTTGACACAGGCCAAGAGTGACCCCGTAATGTGGCTCCACCCGGCTCCGCATCTACTTGTACTCTCGTCTCCCCCCTCTGTTCCCTCCTCTTTCCAGGCAAGTGGGGAAGTGCTGGTGGGGAAGTGCTGCCTTATTCTTTTCCACTTCTCGCACTTAAATTGATTCCTGGAGCCATTTCAAAGGAGTTCTTCCAAAAAGGACTCTGTGCCAAAAGTAGCCATTTTCTAGCCTCCTGCTCCTACCTTTGCAAAGGAAAGAAGGATTGTGGTTCCCTCTGCTGGTAAGACAAGAACTGGCTGCTTGTAGCATAAGATTTTGTAAACAAAAGTCTAGAGTACCACTGATAGGAAAAGAGGAGCAAAAAGTCCCCTTGATCTGGCCTGCTTGGACCACTAAATACACTTTCTCTATCCCCTTTTCATTACGACCATCTTCTATTGTCTGTTCATTAAAAACAACAACCCTGAAGTTGCTAAATACAGAGAATATTAACCACAAAAAAGCTCTGTATGAAATTTGTATTGACGCAAGTATGCATTTAAATTGCATACATTCTCATTTTCTAGGCTTTCCTTACCCTTTCTCCTGCTGTGCCTCAACTTGGATACTGCGCAATCTGTGACAACTGGAACATTTTACTTCTTACTATCTGTTTTACGTGATCCCCAAGCTAAGGAGATAAGTAACTAAACAACCTTTAGAAGACCTCTGAAGGCAGCCCTGTTTTGGGAAGATTTTTAATGTTTAATGTTTTATTATGTTTTTATATATGTTGAAAGCTACAGAGTGGCCTGGGGCAGACAGAGAAAGAGAAAGAGAGGGAGAGGAAATGGAAATGGGTAAATGTTGATTTTCTGTACAAAAAGAGTTGAAGGCCTGTGGTCCCCAGGAAAGATCCAGCCCATTAAGCCGCTGGAAATGGCCTGCCACCCCTGACAGCTTTTTCTTTTCAACCCCTCTTCCCACTACGTAAGAGGAAAAGGTCGCATATCTCCTCATCCCAGTATTGGACAGTGTACCTGCACAGACTGTATTTCTGAATTGCCTATATAAATTTTGGAGTGTGGTTGCCTTAAATTGTTTTTAAATGTTAAGTGTTAACTTGGATGTTTGTATTTGCAGCTGTGGGCTGCTCAGGGGCTTTTGTTGGGGAGTGTATTTTTAATTAGTTTATATACATTAGTATAATTAATTGTTTTAATTAATTTTATTATGTATTTTGTGTTTTTATATTGTGTTGTGAACCACACTGATACCTTTGGGTATAGGGTGGCATACAAATTTTTACTAATAATAATGTCATACCTCGGTTTACGACCATCGCAGTTTGCGACCGGTTTGCGACCGCCGCGGAACCGGAAGTGTTTACATCCAGGTTCCGCGGCGCGCGGATGCGCAGAAACGATCTGCGCAGTGCACGCATGCACAGAAGCGGTCTGTTGGCGCTCCGCGCATGCGCAGAAGAGCCACTCCATTTACAACGTACTCGGGGAGCGACCGGCTCCCCGGAACGAATTGCGGTCGTAAACTGAGGTATGACTGTAATAAATTAATAATAATAATAATAATAATAATAATAATAATAATAATATATTTCTACCCCGCTCATCTGGCTGGGTTTCCCCAGCCACTCTGGGTGGCTTCCAACAACATATTAAAATACAATCATCATCAAATATCAAAAGCTTCCCTAAATAAATATTAAAAGCATCCCTAAAATGATGATGATGATGTAGATACTGCTAAAATCAAAGATTGTTTGTTGGATGTAAGGAAAGCAGAGCTAGGAATTAGACTTGCACCCACTTAAAACTGGAAGTGTGTCAAAGTTTCCCTTCTATTTTTGACCCCTGAGCCACTTCGCTAACCCTGCCCCACCCTATTGTTCCTCTAAGAAGGGTGGTGTGAAGGACATGAGGCGAGGCTCCCTCATCACCTTCCTGTCAAACCATGACGGCTTCTATTTCTATTATTACACAGGAAAGCCCGTCCAAGCTTTTATTATTTTATTTTTAAGTTCCCCACAGCAGCCCAAGTGGAAGTGAGATAAAGGCCATATAGTTCCGACCCACTCATAGCATCACAATGGGGAAGTGTGGCTTCCCAGCAGCCGGGAGCCTAGATACACAGTGGCAAGGGTATAAAAAGCTGCAGAGGGTGGTATATGTGCTATATTTATCTGAGCTTATTAATAGACTTTTTTCTGGTCTTAAGGAAATTAATTGCATTTCCAAGAAACAGTAAATGACTTTCAGGAAATAATTCAAACCAGTAACAAGCAGAAGAAGAATTCTCCACACCAAGTAGGGCTTTGGTCAGCCAAAACTGGGTAGCTTTAAAAGAAAGAAAGAAAGAAAGAAAGAAAGAAAGAAAGAAAGAAAGAAAGAAAGAAAGAAAGAAAGAAAGAAGCACTGTATTTAGGGATACTATGTGGTGAAGAAGAAGAAGAAGAAGAAGAAGAAGAAGAAGAAGAAGAGGAGTAGTAATAGTAGTAGTAGTAGTAGTTTGGATTTGATATCCCGCTTTATCACTACCCGAAGGAGTCTCAAAGCGGCTAACAATCTCCTTTCCCCTCCTCCCCCACAACAGACACCTCACCGCTCTTAGCCACTACACCACACTGGCTCTCTCCAACAGCACACTACAAATTGTAATGAAGGCAGGCATTTTGCCCCCTCAATATCTGTTGAAAGGGGGCTGGGCCCTCTCAGTGTTGAGGGGGTGGAGGAGGCCAAACATTGAGCCGAGCACAGCTCAACTTCAGTGGCTGGCTTCTCCTGAGTGTTCAGCCTCCTCCAGACATCGTCCCACCATGCATGTGCAATGTGCACTGGGCCCCCTCAATCTTGGGGGCAATTTTGTGCCTCTGCTCCTTGATGCATTGTTGGTAATCAAAATTCCCTAGATGGTACTATGTCAGCCACGTGATGCCCAATTCCTTAAACTGTGCTTGTGAAGCCATCACAATTATAAGCGAAACTTGGGAAATTAGAATATCGTCGAAAAGTGCATTTATTTCAGTAATGCAACTTAAAAGGTGAAACCAATATATGAGATAGATGCAGGACATGCAAAGCAAGATATGTCAAGTCTTAATTGTTGTAATTGTAATTATTTGTCGTTAGGAGGGTCAATTATAAATAGAATGTAACAAATGAAATGTAATAGTGATGTTTATTTTTGTATTATTGTAACTAGGTATTTGTTTTACTACTGTGGAATTTCCAAAAGAAAGCATTTGTAAAAATGAAAAGAAAAAGAAAAAAAATAGTAAGTTGCCTTACTGAAATAAATGCACTTTTCGATGATATTCTAATTTTCTGAGTTTCAGCTGTAAATTGCTATGAAACTAAAACAAGTACAGTGGTACCTTGGTTCTCAAATTTAATCCGTTCCAGAAGTCTGTTCCAAAACCAAAGCGTTCCAAACCAAGTCTCACTTTCCCATAGAAAGTAATGCAAATTGGATTAATCCATTCCAGATTTTTAAAACAATCCCTAAAACAGCAATTTAACATGAATTTTACTATCTAACGAGACCTTTGATCCATAAAATGCAGTCACGCAATCAATCAATCAGTGGCTGAACTGGGTGCCACACAAAAACAAAAACAAAACAAAAAAAGCAGCAAAAACGCAAAATAAATAGTAACACTCAAAACGGAAGTGCGGCACTCAAAATGGAGCACGTTTGGCTTCCAAAGAAAGTTCACAAACTGGGACACTTACATCCGGGTTTGCAGTGCTTGGGTTCCAAGTTGAGTACCAAGGCGTTGGTACCTTGGTTTTCGAACGTCTCCATTGCCGAACATTTCTGTTTCCAAACGCTGTAAACCCAGAAGTAAATGCTTGTTTTCGAACACACCTCAGAAACTGAACATGCAACGTGGCTTCCGTATTGGGGTTTCCGTATTGAGGCTTCCGTATTCGAGTTTTCGGTTTTCGAACGTTTAGGAACTTGAACGGTCTTCCGGAACGGATTACATTCGAAAACCGAGGTGCCACTGTATATAGATAGGTCATAGGGGAAAGAGAATAAAAGGGGGAATGGGGATATTAAAGCTTCCATCACTGTTTGAAGCAAGTTGGGAAGCAGCCCAGAGAAAGCTACCCACAATTAGTGAAAGGTGTGAGAAACCGCAGGGAGGGAGGAAACAAGTCGGTGGGTAGGAAGCAAGTGCAAATAAATTGCTCATCCTGCAAAGAACAAGCCGTGCAGTGAGGCAACAATTGCAACCGAAAGGAAAGGAACCTTGGAACGCAACCTCTGCTTCCTGACAGGAAAAGAGGAAGTCCACAGTACGGAGGGAGCGCTCTGTTACAACATGTACTCGGATCACAACACCAAATGGAAGGTGCTTATAACCACACCAAGGGTATGTTGTTGTTTAGTCGTTTAGTCGTGTCCGACTCTTCGTGACCCCATGGACCATAGCACGCCAGGCACTCCTGTCTTGCACTGCCTCCCGCAGTTTGGTCAAACTCATGTTCGTAGCTTCGAGAACACTGTCCAACCATCTCGTCCTCTGTCGTCCCCTTCTCCTTGTGCCCTCCATCTTTCCCAGCATCAAGGTCTTTTCCAAGGATTCTTCTCTTCTCATGAGGTGGCCAAAGTATTGGAGCCTCAGCTTCACGATCTGTCCTTCCAGGGAGCACTCAGGGCTGATTTCCTTAAGAATGGATAGGTTTGATCTTCTAGCAGTCCATGGGACTCTCAAGAGTCTCCTCCAGCACCATAATTCAAAAGCATCAATTCTTCGGCGATCAGCCTTCTTTATGGTCCAGCTCTCACTTCCATATATCACTACTGGGAAAACCATAGCTTTAACTATACGGACCTTTGTCGGCAAGGTGATGTCTCTGCTTTTTAAGATGCTGTCTAGGTTTGTCATTGCTTTTCTCCCAAGAAGCAGGCGTCTTTTAATTTCGTGACTGCTGTCAACATCTGCAGTGATCAAGGAGCCCAAGAAAGTAAAATCTCTCACTGCCTCCATTTCTTCCCCTTCTATTTGCCAGGAGGTGATGGGACCAGTGGCCATGATCTTGGTTTTTTTGATGTTGAGCTTCAGACCATATTTTGCGCTCTCCTCTTTCACCCTCATTAAAAGGTTCTTTAATTCCTCCTCACTTTCTGCCATCAAGGTTGTGTCATCTGCACAAGGTTGTGTCATCTGTGTATTATACCCTTGGTGTCATCTGCATAACCTCAGATATGCAGATGACACCAAGGGTATAATACACAGAAATTGTATTGGAAATTTATAGGATGTATTCTGGTAGGTAGCCTGCATGTGAAGCGATGTAGAAACTGTAAAAGAGAGCGCAAAAGGATGTTAGGAGAATTTCCTTTTTCAGGCTGTATTAAGATTGGGTCAATATTGTTTGTGCAGGAAGAACTCGGCCTTGAGCGAGCCTGATAGAAAGGAGGCACCCTGTCCTTCTCTCTGAATGAGGCATCCAGCTCTGATAATGCAGGCATGCTTTTCCTCCAAGAAAACGACTTGATTTCTATGCATAAAGCGAGGGAATGCCTCTATATAAGCCTGTGTAACTCATAGGCCTGGGGATTCCACTTTTGTGGGTTCCAAGTGGCTGCTGCTATGACCAAGTTTCCTTAAACACCCCAGTGGGATGGTTATTGAAGAAATCCACTAAACAACAAAGGCTTTTTAAATTTGAGGGAGATTTTATCAGGCCTCTCATCGATCCTACCCACAATCACCTATACTTACCTGGAAATGTACATCAAAAGAGACTGTTCTGCAATAGGACAAGGCTTCACAACAGCAAAGCTGTTGTTGTTTGCAACACAACTGTACAGACATGGGGGGAGCTGGATCCCAGGCTGGTCTCAAATCAGAGCTAATCGTCTGCCCCCTCGCCTTCAAAATTACTATTGCTCTGTAAGAGTTTTATTTTTAAAAAAGTTTATCCTGAGTTATCAGGTTTTGTTACAATTTAAAAAAATAAAAGCATCACAACATACACTATAAAAGCATCAGCCATACTTCCCAACCCCCCCTCCCCAAGCCTAACAAGATTGTTGTTGTTGTTGTTTAGTCGTTTAGTCGTGTCCGACTCTTCGTGACCCCATGGACCATAGTACGCCAGGCACTCCTGTCTTGCACTGCCTCCCGCAGTTTGGTCAAACTCATGTTTGTAGTTTCGAGAACACTGTCCAACCATCTCGTCCTCTGTCGTCCCCTTCTCCTTGTGCCCTCAATCTTTCCCAGCATCAGGGTCTTTTCCAGGGTGTCTTCTCTTCTCATGAGGTGGCCAAAGTATTGGAGCCTCAGCTTCACGATCTGTCCTTCCAGTGAGCACTCAGGGCTGATTTCCTTAAGAATGGATAGGTTTGATCTTCTTGCAGTCCATGGGACTCTCAAGAGTCTCCTCCAGCACCATAATTCAAAAGCATCAATTCTTCGGCGATCAGCCTTCTTTATGGTCCAGCTCTCACTTCCATACATCCAACAAGATTCCAACAAGATTAAATACCCCAAACATCCCTGGGACCCACATGGCATTGTAGCCCACCCTCAACAACCAGTAAGTATTGGGTGTCACAAGACTGTGGGCAATTTGCTCAGAGTACCCCCACCCTGAGCTAGGCTTCTCATCTACCCCATTTTCCACTGAAATTACCAGATATCCTTTGATCTCCTTCTCCTTAGACACTTTCTAAGTGATCCAATATATTTTTAAATTGTATTTTGGCATTTCATTCACTGACTAAAAGGGCCCCAGAACTCTATATGAATAAATGAATAAAAGATGCCTAGCTCAGAACAGGATGAGCAAAACCAAATTTCAAAGTGTTTAGAAAGTCAAATGAGTTTCAGGGACATAGTGTGGTGTACTTGTAACAGCACACTGCCACCTAGTGGGTTTTATGATAACTATTATATTCATAGTTACAGGTAGGTAGCCGTGTTGGTCTGACGTAGACGAAACAAAAAATAAAAAAAATCCTTCCAGTAGCACCTTAGAGACCAACTAAGTTTGTCATAGGTATGAGCTTTCGTGTGCATGCACACTTCTTCAGATACACTGAAACAGAAGTCACCAGACTCTTATGTATAATCAGTGGGTGGGGAGGGGTATTACTCAGAAGGGTGGTGGGAATGGGTGATAGGCTGATAGGAGTGGTAAACCTGTTGACGACTGTTAACGACTGCAATTGGTCTTGCAAAAAAAGAGCAAGGGGTGAGATGGCTAAAGAAAGCTTTATCATATATAATGAGATAAGAATCCAATGTCCTTATTCAGACCAGGTCTCTCCATGGTTTTAAGCTTGGTAATGAGTTGCAGTCGTTAACAGTCGTCAACAGGTTTACCACTCCTATCAGCCAATCACCCATTCCCACCACCCATAACACATTTGTTTAGAATTCATTCATATCACAATTGGTTGCTGTAGTCCGACTTTCCTGTGTGTGCAACTCATACACCACCACACATTCTGGCCCCAACCTACCCCCCCCCCCCCAGCTTGCGGAACTCTACAAAATAGCTTCACTGGTTGCCAATTTGTTTCCAGGCCTAATTCAAGGTGCTCACATTACTGTTCAAAGCCTTAAATAACTTGGGGGCCCCAACAACTGAAAGACCACCTCCTTTTCTACTGACCTTCTAAGGCGTTAAGATCAGCAAAGGGATCTTAGTTATAGAATTCCCTCACTAGGGGTGCATCTTACACCTCCATTATGTAGCGAAAGGAATGTCCTTATTTTCATGTGGAATGTTGCAGAGCTGTAGCTACGGGGGCGCTAACCAGGTTTTTTTTTGCCCCAGGTGAAGCCTCCAGAGGGGTGCCATTGAGGCTCCCAGCTTGTGTGTGTCTGCAAATGCACGTGTGTTCGTGTGCCAAACTGGGTCTTTGACCCAGGTGAAATAAAGCCTAGTTTTGCCCCTGAATGTTAGAAGGTATGTGACCACATGCACTGCATTTGAAATCATAAAAAAGCTCTACAGTGAGGGGGGAAAGTATTTGATCCCCTGCTAAATTTGCCCATTTGCCCTCTGATGAAGAAATGACCAGTCCATAATTTTAATGGCAATAATAATAATAATAATAATAATAATAATAATAATAATAATAATAATAATAATTTATTTATACCCCGTCCATCTGGCTGGGTTTCCCCAGCCACTCTAGGCGACTTCCAACAAAAATTTAAAATACATTTAGGTTTATTGTAGCTGTGAGAGACAGAATAGCAACAGGAAAAACCCCAGAAACCCAGAAGGGGAGCAAATACTTCCCCCCCCTCACTGTATTGGTTGTATGCACTCTGCAATGGCTATTCCTATATCTGTAAGTCACTACCTGATGTGGCAACCATTTCGCCAGCGACTCTGGGTCTTAGGATTGTTTTGCGTTGTCCTGCTGTTTCATCATTTTAATCTGCTGCAATTTTAAACGGTATTTTGTTTTAAATGGCACAATGCTTCGTTTCAAATGGTGTTGGAAACAGCTCTGTGACTTGAAGAGTGGTCTAGAAGCTTGACAAATAAATAAAATGAGCCAGACCTAGCCTTAGCCAGCAATGGCCTCCTTAATAGCAAGCTCAGAGCACTAAATCACACCAGTGCTGAAGAGTCCCAAGCTTAACTCCTCTAGGGCCACTTATACCTTCCCTTGGGGATTCCAACAACCAATTACCAGGCTCCTCCTCCTAGAGTTCCACTGAACAGCCCACGAGGACAGAACCCATTCTGATTGGTCATCAAGATTAACAATTAGCAATGGCATTCATATGAACAAAAAGGACTACGTGAACTTGTGGAACAAGGAGATTGTCAATAACCGTACCAATGTCTTGCATGCCCATGTATGTTTACATGTGTATGTGCACAACCTCACACTTTGCATGTACAAAGGTAAGAGTCTCATTGGTTGTTCTGGCCACTTTTGCCTCTGGGCTATGCCCATCACTGGCCCACAGAGCAAGGTGATCATTCTCCGCATCAGACATCAAATGTGGGTCTGCGAAAAATGGCTACTAGCAGGCACGCAAACGGCAAGCACAACATACAAAGGAAGGAGGGCTTTAGGAAGCCAAGTTAAAAATGTAAGCTTGTTAATCGGCCAGACAGACATTACACATCACTGTAGGCAAAGAAATCCAGGACACTAATCAAACCAGTTCAAAGGTACAGAACTTTTAAAAAAATATATTTCTTTTGAAAAACACATTAATTCAAAAGGCTTCACAAGCGTGCACAAGAATTTTTAAATACAATGCTTTAGTATCCCTCAAAGAAACAATAACCCACAGCTTTACATTACCCAGATATCCAAACACAAACATTTAACTATCCACATTCAGCACTCCATTGAATACAATGCTGCCCAATAAATGGATTCTTTTTTTTAGCCACTATCAGACAACGTTGTATTCTCCTCTTTGTAACAGAGCTTCTTTGCCAGTCACAGCTCACTACATTTTCTTAACAGTAATTGAATAATACAGCTGCAACTTCCATTTAAACACCTTGAGATTTATGCAAATCAGTCATACTAAAAGTGTAGCATTTTGATTAGAAAACTGCATCCAGCCAGCGTTAGTAATGCTCGTAAGATTTAGCACTGAGTCTGAAAGTAGCCCAGCCAGCCAGCTACATAATATGGTCAATCCAGGAGCCTGTTCACATGACTCCAAAGGGAGTGTGGGAAAATGCAGTTTTTAAAGAGGGCCATTTGATGCAAGGGACCACAATCCTAATCCTGGATGAAATGAGGTTGTGACTTTAACAAGCAGTTGACTGGCTCAAGGTAGTTTTTTCAAATTCCTCTGGCCATCACAGGTTGAGAGTGTATGAACGAGTCCCCAAGTTTAAATCCCCCCTCCTTCTCAAATTGCACCAGTTAAATTACCCTTTATTAAAATGTAATGGTTTGGTGTTCCAGTATCTTAGGGTTCATTCTCATACTGCATTTAGATGCTCTGCAAGTGATGCAGGAGAAGTCATCTCAGGCTTGCATTCTATACCTGTAGAATGTTGTGCATGCACACAATAACGGCCCATACATAGATGGGAAGATTACTGTACATGGATGCAGAATACATATGACTGCATGAAAACAAGCTCCAGTTCATACAATACATTTTATGTGCACTGAAGTGTGCATGTATGTGAACACGTGCATGCAAGCCCCAGATTCTTTCCTGACCCACAACGTATGTAGCATGGACACATTGGGGCAATATGTGCACTGGACCTTTAACTGGCATTGGCTGTGTTTGAACAGAGTGCTAAACTATGGTATAAGCTTTATGTGAATGAGCCCTCACCCATTAAGAAGAGATGGGAAGCCTTGGGTTCTCTTTCCAATTAATCAGAGTATACTCATCCAAACTGTGGGTGCTCATACCATGGTTTGTTTACTGAAACAAGCCAATTTCTTAACACACCGTTTGAAATGGACATGTTTCTGTAAACCATAGCTAACACAAACCACACTCTTGTCAAGGTTCAGGCATAACACTGAACTGGGGTTGGTGAAAACAGAAGCAAAAGCTTCTGATCTCCCTATGGGTGCGCTAGAGGAAGCATGCAAGCTTGAGAGACCACACTGGAACACAGCTATTATGTATCTGTAAAAGGAGGAAGGGTTCTGAAGTCAGGCTTGCAGATATTCTATACGAAAATATGGGCTACCACATTAGTTATTTATCTCCTGTAGCAAGAACAGAGATAAAACTCTATAGCAAAGGTCTGTCATAACCACATCAGCATGAATCTCTACTTTTCTACTGATTAACTACAGTATGTTTTACCTGTATTAACTTATTATCAAGGAAAGGATGGCCAGATGCATTAAATACTCCACATAACTTTATTAGGATGCAAATACATTCCTCTTTCTTTTTACCTCTGCTGGCTATTTAGGAAAAAACCCAAAAACCCAAAATGGTTGCTCCGATGCAATCCTAGCAGCCTACTTTTATAGTTGCACCGTGAGAATTTGGTCCTCCCAAGAAAGGAAATAAAACATTTTATAAAGAAGAGGGAGGGGAAAGAGACCAATCTGTACTAGCCAGGTGCTCTAAAATCCAAACTAAAAAGTCTCAGGTCCTACACAAAAGAAACCTTTTGAGCTGAAATCAGTTTTGAAAGTTGAGACATCAAAGTGCTTTTGTTCAACTTTCACAACTGGTACTCTACCACGATTCTCCCAATTCCCAGAACTTATCAACCTGTTTTTCAAGTTGTCCCCTCCGCATTTATGGGCTAAAATACTTCCTCGTTTTAAAAGAAAACAAGAAACCTACAATATTGTAATTATGTAGATAATATCTCAGATTCCATATTAGAGGTCAGATTTTGTAGTTCCTGGGGGATGAGAGATTACTCAAATCCCTGCTCAAAGGGCTTCTCAGCTTTTGGGACTGCCCTAAATTTCACAAAAATGCCGATGGCAATATACAATGGTACTTACCATGAATTCTCTGCCATCAATATATGTTACTTATTTATAAGTGGAGCTATTGCACCTAGAGAGCCCAGAATCGAGTGTCAAGAAGGACTCTGCAAAATATAAGCTGTAAGGAATATGAGAGGTAACTTGCATTTCTAGAAGATGCATTTAATTACGAAAAATCCACACAGAGATTATAAATCTTCTGTACAGGGGGTCAAGGAAATATTTCTCATTCTCCAGAAGGAATTGAAAACAAAACTGGGGACTCTTCCTGATCTCCTGATCTTCAAGATACTGCTTGCTCCTCTTTGGGCACAGTCTATAAAAGAAAAGAAAGCAGCATTAGATCAGGACTTTAAAAGACAGGGGACTGATTGGGAGAGAAAGATCACCAAGAAGCTGAACTGGTCCCAACTTTGAAAAAGTATTCCCTTTAATATCTTTTTAAATAGCAGCAGGAGAAAAGGCTAAAGAGCAGCAGAGGGCGACTGGCCAGGATAGATTTCCAAAACAAGAATTAAATGATTGAGGTATCCTGCTCAGACCCTCTGTTATCAGAAGACATGCTGAACTAATTGTTAATCATCTAGTATTGCTTAATGTGTAACTTCTCATTGAGAAACCCTGGATCTCAGAATTCTGAACCTCACTTATGGATAATTAGCTGTGCATCATTTTCACTCTATGAGACATGGAAACCTATTTTTAAAATGATATAAGTGTGGATGGGCCTTATGTTGAAAACCCTGAAGCAGCCTATTATTTTCCGGACCAATTAAAAACTGTTACAAACTTTGCATGGTCAAGGCTTTGAGAAATAATGCCCTATAGAAAGATCCGAAAAGATGGAAGCCACACACCTTTTCAGAGAAACAATGATGTATTAGCATTTATCAATAGGCCAGGCAACATCAGGAATAAGAGGAATGAGGAGGAAGAAACAGAAGGGAATGACCCAAATTACAGATGGCTGGATTGATTTTGTTATATTTGGACTTTTCCTCTAAGGAATTCAGGGGGCTCCAAGGAACTACATGGGGCTTATCCCACTTTATCTTCACAACAACCATGTGAGAGGTAGGTTAGGCCGAGAGTGGAGAAGTGGCCCCAAGTTTACTCAGGGAGCTTCGTAGCTGAGCACTCTTATGAACTATGCCATACTTTCTTTTATATACAGCTACACATCTGAAAGTCTAAGGTTAAGAAGCAGGGAGGATATTCTAATATGAGAAAGGTTACTGTGCTCTGCACCGTGACTTGATCTGATGAGCATACTCTTCCCAGAGCCAATCAGCTGGGTGGCTCAATGCGATGTTGACATGCTGGTAGGAGGGGTTTAAAACTACTCATCCCCGAGAGGGTGAATGAGTGTGGAGAAGGCAATGTGGCCCCAAACTCACAAGGTCCTGGGGCCCCAAAAGGATGTGCCCTCCTGCCTCACGGAATAGGAAAGGAGGTATGGGAAAAGCCAAGGATGAGCACTGGGAGATGTACAGAAAGGCTTGTTGTCTTTCTCAAGGTGGTCATTAAGCCACAGGCATTGAGGAAACAATTCTACTTTCTCCAACATGGTTCCAGGTGCCTAGCAAACTGCAGAACAGGGCACATTAAAGATCCTGCACTTTACTTTCTCAGAAGGGTAAGGCAGAGGAAAAATTGTGAAGTAATGTACCTTTGAAGCCCAGAACAAATTCTCTTTCCAGTTGTGGAAGAGCCAGATCATACTGTGATTTAGACTGAATTCAAAAAGTCTGCCAATATCTGGGCCACAATGAATTCAAGGAATGCAAAGTCATTTGATAAGCACCAAAACACACTCTGGGAAGCAGGAAAAACGGTCATGCAAACCAAATGCCAAGTACCTGCCGCAGGAGCTGCCTGCCTAGATAAGAGGTCGCCACACTGGTCAGGTTCTTCCTGCTGCCTACTTTGCACCGGATATAGCCATACAGATTGGCCCCTTGCAATGTCACACCCATTATCACTATCGCCTGTGGAGAGAGATGACAAAGAAATGTAACAGAATTCAGGTCTCGTTACACTCAAAGGAACAAGTGCAGTCTGATATTTGCCAAGCAGGCCACTCACCAGCCACTTAACTTTGAAAGAAAACAGGGCACTGAAGGCAAAAATCACCCAGAGCAAAGGGCAGCTGATAAGCCCTAGCCAGAAGATTCTGGACTCTGCTTCTGATGCTGTTTTCTTCGTCTGAGCAGATGCCTAAAATTTGAAGAGAAGTACAGAAGCTTTTGTTTTTAAATGTGGCTTACCAAGTGTATTGCTCTGCCTCTGAACCAGCAGGACCTAGAAATTGCACTGGCAAGTCATGCAGTAAGAACACTTAACTGCATTTTTACAACCATATTTCCTACTGAGAAAAATATATTTCAGCCTGTTATTTTAGAAGAAGAAAAAGAGCCACCTAATCAGAATACCAAGGATTTCCACCACCTTAAGCCACAAACCATCACCCCAACATTTCCAGGCACGGCACAATGCCATAACACAATAACCTCTTTTTAAAGCTTCTAAAAATTGGGAGCACTGACCTTGGACGTACAATAGCCTGATAAAAAGATCATTCAGGAAACTGAACTAAAGCATCCCAATGAAGAGCAGCTGGGGTATTTTTAAAGTAACAGAACGTGATATTTTAATTGCATACAGCAAAATAAAGGATCAAACCTAAGTAGTTTTTGAGCAGTGCTGCATATACTGAAAATGAGTTTTAGTTGAATAATGATGAGAGGTGTTCCACTACTAGCCAACTAAAATCAATGAATTCTTCAATAAATTATGGGGAAGGAAAGCATGCCACAACTGGAAATAGTATCTCAGAGTAGGCATAGTGGAGGTGAAGGTTATTTTATCTTGAGACTGTTCATTATTCCTATCATTTTAAAGGCCTGTACAGATGTAATAGGGCCTGAATCCCACATAAGATTACTGGATCAAGACCAAGCTCTAGGATGTATGCTTCCTGCCACAAGGCTTCTCCTTTTCCATATGGATTTCCATTGTAAGACTTCACAATAATTACATTTCAATAATTAAAGTTACATTTCAATAATTAAAAGTTACATGTCAACGTTTTAATAGTAACCAGGGTATTCTGCTATCCAGCCTCTGAAACCACTTAATGAAATCTGGTTAGTATAAAACAGTTAACCTCGTTGTTTATATAGCGTGTATAAATATAGTTTGGTCTTTATATGCCTAACTGTAAATACTCTATTCCAAGTTCAGTAATTTAATCTGTGTTCTTTCGCTGTGAAATTAATGACGTGTCTTTGCAACACTGTCTCTAAAGCAGAGGATAGGGAAAGCCAGATTTCACACCCACACTAACTGTTGCTCCAGTTCAATCTGTCTTATGTCCCCCAAATGGAATATTGAATGAAAGATGTCTACAGCCCTGGAAAACAACACCATATACCACCAACTGCAGACTTCCCTCAAGGACCGGGAGATGTTTACCTTCCTGGCTTCAAACACCCAGTGGCTTTTGCCGTCATCATCAACCTGGTTCCACCAGCGGAGGCCTACCATCAACCTCCCTGTGACATTCTAGAGAGAGAAATATGAGATTACTCCATGGGATAAGTGAAGGCAGGAATGAATTGATTCCTCCCATTACATAGCAGCCTGCCTGATGGCCTTGGATGCTTCTGAATGTGCCTGGGATTTGCAGCACCGTGGGAAACCACAGACATCTCATGCCCTAGAGGGGACTGCAGTCTGAAAAGGGGGCATTTTTTTTTGTATTCCTCCCCACCAAATGGCTTTACATGGGTGGCACAACTTCATCACAGATGCTGAGTTCTGCTCAAGAGGGGTCTAGATGCCTTTCTGCATGAGACCAGCCAGTTACAATCATCCCTAGAAATGGCTGGATCTCAATTCATATTGGTAGCCAGTGTGGTGTAGTAGTGAGTGTGTCACACTAGGACTAGGGATATCCTGGGTTTAATCAATTCCCCCCCCCAATGCTTTCAAAAGGAAGCTTGTTCCTTCAGAGGTTAAATGTACTCTGCACATACCTAGAGGTATGAGAGTACAAGCAGAAACACTTGCTTACTTTTACTACTGAAGTTAAGGGATTTAGAAAAGAGAATTCTAACTCAAAACCTTAGAACTTGGGTGCCAGGCCAATCTGCCCATTTTCCTTTGAGAACAGCCATGTTATAGCACCAACAAACTCTCAACAGTATTTACCTTCACTGCCCAAAAGTCACATGACAGAAGTAGGATGATCGTCACCATACAGGCAATATAGCTGCTGCTCAACAATTCACAGAGTAAGTAGACGATTATTGCACTGACCCGGAAAAACAAGTGAAAGAAGGAGGCTATCGGATGTCTGTAAAAGGTGCAGGTAGACCATAATTTAGTAATTCATTTATCTGTTCACACAGATTAAAATGCCTAGCAAGGGTTACAGTTTCAATCGTAATTCCATGTTATGGCACTTCATAAAGACAGAAGTAATTATAAAAACCAACCAATTAATCAACATAGCATAATCAGTGTGGGCAGACAGAAAGTGTCAGTCTTTAGCTTGTGAGACAGACCTCTCTAACAGCACTTCCTTGCAAAGTTTGCTAAGAACACAGGGGCAGGTAAACATTGCAGTTCAGAAGCATACGTCTATTTCCTTCTAAAATAATAAGCTACATGCACAGGTGAATCATTCAGATGGAACCTATCCAGAGCTTTGTCAAACACTTTCAGACTCCAGAAGACTGGCCTGGAGCAGTTCTGTGCTTAATGATATATTGTGCATTCAACGCTATGCATATGTCAAATCCATTAACTCTGTTTGGATCAATTTTTCTTTGCTCACTTTGAACTAGGGAATTTCAGGGTAGTGGTCAAAGTCACTTTAGCATGCCAGCATCTGTAAATGCTCCAAACCAGGTTTATTGCACCTGGATAAGAACATAAACACACCCTTTGTGCCAGATAGTATAAATAAACTGTAGCGGCAACAATGCAGTGGCAAGAAAACGCTGAGTTGTCTGGAAAGCTATCCACCGTAGCATTTTGCATTTTATTTTTAGCCTCCAAAAGTCTTTGATCACTAAGGTTTCATTTATTTGCAAATAATCTTATATACCACCAATGAATATAAATTATCAAGGTGATGCAGAACAATATCTGCAATGAAACTTAAAAGTGGATGGCATGCAACATTGGTGGGCTGTTCCATGAAGGGAAGGGCCATATCTCAGTAGCAGAGCAGAAGGTCCCAGGTTTCATCATCAGCATCTCCAGGTAGTGATGAAAGAGACCCCTGTATGAAATCCCGCAGAGCCAATGTAGACAATAGTGAGCTGAATGGACCAATGGTCTGACTTACTACAAGAGAGCTTCCTATCCAGTGCTGCAGCCACAATTCCCTACGGGTGGCAAGAGACCCCCAACTGTGATTCCATATGCATCCACAGGCCTTAGTACCTACATGGCAGTTAAGGCAATCAAACTCCTGCTGTGATCCAATTTACATGGTCCCCAGGATAAACAAAGGTTGGGTCACAAGATCTCCTCCATCCTATATAATAAAGTCCAAGTTGTCCCTGCGTCCAAGCTGTCCCGTGTGTCCCTGGGGTACTGCGCATGTGCCCCAGGGATACAGGGATTGGACAGCAGAGACTGCGCGCGCGCACTCTCCCCCCCCCCTCTGCCTCCTCCAACCGCCGCTCCCGCCGGACACCGCCTCACTGAAGGGCACGTCAGGGAAGCGAGGGTGGAGGCTGGCGAAGACCTCCTCACAACCCTCCCTGGCCCGTGAGAGGAGCGGCGGTTGGAGGAGGCAGGGGGGGGAGAGTGCACGCGTCCTTCCTGTCGGCGGCTGGGGGAGAAGAAGGAAGGAGGAGAAAGCGCTCCTCCGTTCCCGTCCCCCTGCCACCGACAGCAAGGACGGGTCCCAGGATGGCCTGGCTTCCTGTCGGCGGCTGCGGGAGAGGAACGGAGGAGGAGAAAGCAGCGCTTTCTCCTCCTTCGTTCCTGTCCCCCTGCCGCCGACAGCAAGGACAGGTCCCAGGGTTCAGAGAAGCGCTGTGCAAGCGCTTCTCCGAACTCTGGGATGTCTGCTTCCTGTCGGCGGCTGCGGGAGAGGAAGGAAGGAGGAGCGCTTTCTCCTCCTTCGTTCCTGTCCCCCTGCCGCCGACAGTAAGGACAGGTCCCAGGGTTCAGAGAAACGCTGTGCAAGCGCTTCTCCGAACTCTGGGATGTCTGCTTCCTGTCGGCGGCTGCGGGAGAGGAAGGAAGGTGGAGAAAGCAGCGCTTTCTCCTCCTCTGTTCCTCTCCCCCTGCCGTCGACAGCAAGGACGGGTCCCAGGGTTCAGAGAAGCGCTGCGCAAGCGCTTCTCTGAACCCTGGGATGTCTGCTTCCTGTCGGCGGCTGCGGGAGAGGAACGGAGGAGGAGAAAGCAGCGCTTTCTCCTCCTTCGTTCCTGTCCCCCTGCCGCCGACAGCAAGGACAGGTCCCAGGGTTCAGAGAAGCGCTGCGCAAGCGCTTCTCCGAACCCTGGGAGGTCTGCTTCCTGTCGGCGGCTGCGGGAGAGGAACGGAGGAGGAGAAAGCAGCGCTTTCTCCTCCTCCGTTCCTGTCCCCTTGCTGCCGACAGCAATGACAGGTCCCAGGGTTCGGAGAAGCGCTGCGGAAGCGCTTCTCCGAACCCCAGGATGTTCTAGAGCCCGTTATTGAACGGGCTGAAATACACTAGTATCATATAATCCTGGTCTATTTCCAGAATAGCACCACAGTGCCATTTCCTCAAGGTATATGGGAAGGAGGTTTTCCAGAGCCATTAGAATGGAAGCCCTTGCCCACCTTGACTGGATTTCTCTATGGTTGATTCCTTACCAAAATATATCAAAAATACTTCTTACTAGACACAGACACACACATTCTCTCTCTCTCTCTCTCTCTCTCCCTCTATATATATATATATATATCTGATGTAACTTATTTTGACCCATACAGAACTAGAATATAAAGCATGTAAAATTTAAATGTATATATCATACGATTCAAGACAGAAATTCTACAAGAAAGCTATTCAATAATGAAAGCATACAAGAAAGCCAGTGCCAGAGCTTTTATTTCCCCCAAGCTCACTCCCACAACAGACAGACACAAGAAATAGCAGGTCTTTTACCAAAGAGACGGCAGCCCAAGACCATTCTAGCAATTACTTACTTGATCTTTGCTTTCTTCGGCCTCCTGGAGGTTTCATCATCAGCATCAAAGAGTGACACATCTTCTGTGTCATCACTACTGTCCTGGACAAGAACATGGGCAAGGGTTAGAAAAGACAGCATCAGTGGTGAGATTACATAGAATCATAAATTGTAGAGTTGGGAGGGTCATCTAGTCTAACCCCCTGCAATGCAGGAATCCTGCCACAGCCATCCCTGGGTAGGCTTGAACCACCAACCTTCTGGCTAACAGTCAGACACACTGACCACAGGAGGGCAGTTTATACCATCAGACAATACATTCTGAACACTTTATCTGATCTCTGTTTTCTTGCGACATTATAGAACATGACAAATTATTTCTGGGAACAGTAATGACTTCAATTGCATAAACATCCTTTTCCTTAGATAATGTAGTTGTCAGTTATCTATTTTTTTTCTGGCTACTTGTTTCAGACCCAAAATATGTGGTTTTTTAAATGCATTTTTTAAACCTTCAGCATTTTGTAAATTTCTGCAAATGCCTGAAGTCAAATAATATTTTAATATTTTATCATCTTAAAGGGCCATTCAAAGTGGTCTTTCACAAAGTTTCATTTTCAGGGGTATTATTATAAACAGGCATTTTGCACAGCAAGAACCCAATCATTTGGGAGAACGCTAAGACAATTAAATGTATTAGAAAGAATATTTGCCACAATGTGTTTTCTCCGTCAGGGGAAAAGGTGGGGTATGAATAAATAAATAATATAAATATACAAATAAAAATATGTTTGCTCAAAAGTAAGTAGCACGAAGGTAAATGAAACTGACTCCTATGTGTGCACAAGGAATAAAGCAGTCAAAGTGTGTTGTGGTGGCAACTTATTTATTTGTTTGTTGATTGAATTGATATACTGCCCTATACTCGAAGGTCTCAGGGCGGTTCACAGAACAAAATCAGAATATACAACCACAAAATATATAATAAAAATAAAAACAACAACCCAATAGCACACACACCCTCCATAACTTGGAATCATATTAGTTTATTACGGCCAAGTCCATGCATGATCAAGTATTCCAAAAGGACTGGAGTAAATTTATACCATATTTTAAAGATTATTGTAAGCAATTAACATCACTAGCAGGGTTGTCTGAAGACTTGTAATGAGGAATTTTCTACCTTTCTATATTTATTTAAATTTTGAGTCATTTTGTAATGAGTGCAATTAGAATTGGAAAATGTACAAAATGCAGTGATAAAAAGGTTGAAAGCCATGAGGCGGGAGGGAAGGAAGTCAATAGGCTCTGAAGAGCCAGAGCAGTAAAGTGGAATAATGATGATGTGAATGTATATAATTAAATGGGGGAGAGAGAGAGTTTATCACAGCCCTCACTACTCTTCATTTTGACACAGAGAGTTCCCCTCTAATTATGCCTAACGTCTAGGGTTTGGGAAACCCTAAAGAAATGCGATGCATATAAAGCAAATGCAAAAGAAACGAAAAGGGAGAAAAGAAAACAAAGTGCGAAGCAACATTTTTTTCAAACAAACAAGTCCTTAGTTTTGTGCATAGAGGAAAGGAGTTGGGGGGGGGTGATGGCCTGGCTCATCCCGCTGCCCGCCCTTTCCTCCTCTGTAAGCAAAGCAGCCCCCCGTGTCCTGCAGCCCCATACAGCAACCCCATCTGCGACCCACTTTCCCCCGCGGCCCCCCCAGCTTTCTGGCCCCTCCCCCGGGCCCTCCCCCAACTCGCGCCCCCTCCCCCAAGCTAAAGGGCTCGCTCTGACCCGCCCCGCTCGCAAGGAAACAGTGGCACCCACCCACCGTTCCCCACATCCCCACCTGCCGCAACATCGCTTCCGCCTTCTGCCACGTCACAATGCCGGCCAGCGGGCAACACCCGACACGTCATCGCTATGCGACCGACGCGCTCTATTAGTTAGAACTAGAAAAAATGAAAGAGCGACCCGCTTCTTGAACTTCCGGGAGTAAAAAACAACAACGAAGAGCATCCGTGTTGGCCGACAGATAAAAGAAGTCAGAGGGACACATCTCAGGTTCCGCGTACCAGTATTTCCGCATTTTCATCGGCAGCTGCTTTTAATGTGTCCTAGGGCGGAGTGGAGGCGGCGTGGAGAATATCAGGTGTCTTCGCCGGCGTATTGGGGACTGAGCTGCTGCAGCGGGATGTCCGCCCAAAAACGAAAGAAAGCGGCAGGAGGGACGGGAGACTGTGCTTTCCCCAGCTCACGGCTTATTTCGTGTGTTTTAATGCCGTTGCATGTGAATCCGTATGCCAAATATATATAGCCGCTTATTGTAAAGGGAAGCAATGGTGCTGAGAGAATGGCTCACAATATTTTCCATCCAGGACCACTCCACTCCTCCTAAGATGCTATTCATATATACAGGGAGGGACCAATCACCCTATTATTGCCCCGTCAGAACCCTTCCAAACCCAAATCCAGGTGTCAGTTGCATGCAGAAGCTTTGGCTTCAAATGTTGACAAGCTTGTTCTTTATTGCTACCTGCCTGTTCGTTCACTGTGAGCAACATTAAAATTTTGAATTTCTCAGTTGATTTCTACAGGCTGCAGTCAGTTCTGCCTCAGTCAGCACCGGATGTACATATAAGCTAAACAAGCTATAGCTTAGGAGCCCACTCTCTTGGGCCCCCCGGAAAAAATTAAAGGAAAAAAAAACCTGGATGTACATTTCCAAAATATAAAAAACAAATAAAACTTACATACAGTAACAGTGGCAAATGGCTGTAGATACCTATTAGGCCCATAAATTACCATATAGCATATATTCAACACAAAAACCAGCGACAATTTGTTGTTGACAGCTGGACATATAAAGGGCCCCATTACCTTCAGTAGCTTAGGGCCTCATCAAACCTAAATCCGGCCCTGGCCTCAGTGGAGATCTCCCCTGTCCTTCCCTGTTTGTTGCTGTTTCCGTATCATTCAGTTTGTCATGCTTTTTCTGCAGGTGGTTCTGTCATTTCCAGAAGGCTTTAACTATTCAGTGCAGCTATTTGAGGCTGTTCCCATTGAAGCTTTGAGGAGTGTAGCTAGCCAGAAACAACTGTACACACGCAACAGCAGCTTGGTTAAAATGCTGCTGGGCCCAAGAAACTTGTGCAATGTGATGCAGATTCTTTACAGGCAGTAAGCACTGCTGGGCTCTGTGAGAGTGGGGCTATGTACACATTAGTGGTTTCAAATGTGGTGAGGTAGTCTCCCTCCTACCCCCCATATTTCAAGTTGCTGTTCCCACCAGAGAGGGGGCAGGAGGGTCTTCACATGACGTTCATTGCCTAATCCAGTTCACTGAAGCTGCCCTCTGTGCAAGTGCTGTCACCCGTGAGTGCACAACGCTGCCCAAAATGTACACACCTCAACTGTGGCTTCTGTTTTCTCATCAGCTTAAAGCTGGTTTGAGGGAAAGCGCATCAAACAGGAGTATTTCTCAAGAAGTCACAGGATACCTATATATTATGGCTATTGCCATGCCTACTCAGCTTCAAACACCAGTGGTGGGAAGGTGCTGGAGGCAAGCAGTAATGTGCGCACAGCTTTAGGTTGCAATATGGGAATCAGTCACATTGAACTTGATGTAGTAGAAATGACTAAGAGCACCGTAATTCCAGAGTAAATTTGCATAGGAACAGGCCAAAAGGCAGAAAATTTCAGCATAGCAAAAGCTGTTAAAACTGAACAGTTTGTAGGTCTCTGGCTCTGCTAGGAACCTCCATACCAAATATGGTATTTAATGTCAACAAGAAGAACTAAATACTGATAGTAAATCAGCGGCCAGAGTCAGGAAAAACTAGATGGTAGTTTATGCTATCTTTGCAAAGATATGAGATGGTTAGCTGTTGCTAAAACTGTTAATAAACGGTAAAAAGAAGTCTAAAGGACAGAAAGACCAGCACCAACTCAACTAGAATTTCCATAGAAAATTACATTTATTCATTATATTTTCCTTTGCCCCAACCCCAAAGTAGGACATTTGTATTTACTTATTTACTTATTTTATTTTATTAATTTGTCTGCTATATTAACAACACAAAGCCTGTAAACTGTCAGGATCTTTGGGTGGCTTACAATGTTCAAATTAAAACAACAATAAAACCAACCACAAAATTATAATTTAGTAACATGCAATTTAAACAACAACATTTCAGTCTCAGCTGGTCTCACCAAGTTAGATTTACAACTCTGTGCCAAGATGAGGATCATCTGGTTGGACTTCTTTCAAATGGGATTACTTATCCCCTTGTCTTCCCCCTTGTATAATTTGTGAACCACACAAAGCAGGTGTCAAAGATGAATCAATACCAAAACCACACCAACATCCGGGACAAAATGGACCTGCTCAACTACTTCCTGTGAAGGAGGTGATAAGCATACTCTCAGACCTGTCACTCTAAGATATATTTTAGGCTTTCAGTGTTAGAGGAGCAATATTGTCCTAGATACTTCGAAGTTTAATAAATAAACTTAATAAATATACCCCAAAAAAACAACCAATACAAATAACATTTAAAAACACTAAATAAAAACCACACTAATAACTAAAAAGTTATCCCAAACTATTAGCCATCCCAGCATAAACTCAACATATTAACAATTTAGAATACTGTATAGTATTAGCAGTCTAATTTATTTCAACTAGTAAAGACTGCAGAGAGAAAAAAATTGTCTTTAAGGCCCACTTAAACATGAAGTGGGATCGAGACAGTCTGATATTGCGGGGAATTTAATATGCTGCTCCTTCCACCCTGTTTGGAAGGTGGGAACAAGACCCACGTGAAAAGCAACAACTAGGGAAACAAGTTCATTACAAAGCAGGTTCCGCTGTAAGAGCTGTTGTAGCCAGGATTCTTTATTTTGTGAACATATATTAACTGGTGGTGACTCTTGGACACCTGGAGGATGTCCTCAATAAGACTGCAAAGTTTAGAACATTTTCATTAAGATTTGGGCTATATGGTGAGCTTTGAAAAGTGTACACAAAGTCTTAAAAACAAAGCTTACAAACAGAGTCAATGTAGAGTCATGTTAATAAACCTTTCTCTAGAGACCAGGAGCATTTGTAAACTGCACTCATTGCAAACTGGAAAGACCTTTCTTTGGGGAGTAAAGCAGCTTTCCCATCATATCCCCCCCCCCATGCAGCCCAGAGTCCCACCGTCTCAGCTATGTGAAAATTTGAATAATTCAACAGAGTTTGTTAGCATTTTCTGAAAGGTAGCTTCAGCTGAGGGTAAAAATTCAACCGAAATCTCCCCAGTACCAACTGTTTGGTTTGTAGTCAGCTGTTTGGAAGGACTGGCAGTCTGCTTTGAAAAGCGAAGCTCAGATGAAAACATTCTCTCCAAGTTCAGGAGCTGCAACTTTGCCCTCCTTGTTGAAATCATCAATGGGAAGACCTTTAATTTTCCTTAGCCAGGCATTTTTACACTCTTTTTCTCTGTTTGCTATAACCTTGGTCTTCTGTGCCTGATACTCGTTCACCTTAGCTTCTTCATACTCTTTCATCTGTTGGGTTGTCAAAAGCCGGAAACCAGAATTGAGCCGGTATGGGTTTGGGGTGTGGGTGAAGTAGAGTTTTGGTGGCCTTGGTATCATGTCTCTATCAGGTTGGGCAATCTTCATTCGGGCCACTTTGATGGATTCGACAGAGCTCGTAAAGTGACCAACGACATGCCCCATGGTAGGTGGAGATGGCATCTTTGCCTGGCGAGAAATATTTCCCCCTCTGGCCAAGTTGCTGCATGATTTGGAACGCGTAATAGTGGGGGGTGGGATGCAGGAGTTCACCCTGCTTCCAAGCAAGGAGTTTTTTAAGCTGAGCTGCAGTGTTTTGGTTTCATAAGGTATGGAAATCTTTTCCATGCCGAGCGTGTAACGGGCAGCCTTGAGTCGTTTCAGCTGGCTTGCTGGATCCATTTTCTGTTGCTCTGGTTTTGGGGCAGCAGGGGTCTTTCTGGGCAATCTTTTCTGGAGAAAGGCAGGCCCCCAGGCATCTTTGATTTGCATATTGTAGGCCATGTTGGCACTGACCTGATCTGTCTGGTAGGCATGCTGCATTGTGCTAACGGTGAGAAGTATCTGGTCACCAGACAGGGGACCATGGGAACGCTTCTTCTTTATGTGCTTTACGAAAACATCACCATTCTGGCCCAATGCAAAGTTGCTGGCTAAGGGCTTGTCTTCTTCTAACTCATTTCCTGTTTTCAAAAATAAACGTGAGATGAGTGAAGATTAGAACTTGGGGGAAGGCAGAGCAGAACTTGGAGCACAGGTCTGGGCCCCTACTTGGTAGAGTAAATGATCAGAAGACCCCCCCCCCCCAAACTAAGTCTTTAAAAAACCCACCATGGCTTTAAAGAGAAACCTGGTGGAATCAGGAGCTCAAGTGTCAGAAGAGCTAGAAGAAGGGTAGCTAGCTTCCTCCTGAATGCTTCCCCTCCCCTCTCTCTGTGAGACTGGGAGCTGTGGTTTGTGCAGGATGGGGGGGGGGCTGAATGACTGAATATGGGTGGGTGGGTAAGGGTAAAGGTAAAGGGACTCCTGACCGTTAGGTCCAGTCATGGACGACTCTGGGGTTGCGGCGCTCATCTCGCTCTATTGGCCGAAGGAGCCAGCGTACAGCTTCCAGGTCATGTGCCCAGCATGACTAAGCCGCTTCTGGCAAACCAGAGCAGCACACGGAAACACTGTTTACCTTCCCGCCGGAGTGGTACCTATTTATCTACTTGCACTTTGACATGCTTTCGAACTGCTAGGTTGGCAGGAGCTGGGACCGAACAACGGGAGCTCACCCCATTGCGGGGATTCGAACCGCCGACCTTCTGACCGGCAAGCCCTAGGCTCTGTGGGTAGGGGCCTGCAAAGCCTGATGAGTAGATCAGGATGGGGAGAAGGCATGAGTGTTTGTTTGAGGGGGGGAAGGAATAAGTCATGTTGGATGACACTTTAGTTTTCAAGGCGAGAGTCCAAAGAGGGAAGGGATATATGACTGTAGGAGGAAGGGGTGGTGCCAGATGATAAGCCTGTTGCTCAATGGCTCGCAGAAATTGGAACTCACTCTGCACATTACCATGTAAAGGAGGGCCCAAAGTCTTCAACTCACCTAACTGTACCACTGGGTTTACTGTGAGATGAATTCATTGTTGCTGATGATGTCAAAGTGGTTGCCATGGTGCGCCAAGACAAGCACAGTTCCAGGCTATTATTATGTCATGCAAGATTGTGAGGTGGATGTTATGGAGACGAAAGGTAGAGTACGTGTTTGACATGTGTACCATCTAAAATGTATATTGGCTCTGTTTATCTTTCTAAGTTAACATCCCTTAACCTGCTGCTTTGTGGTGCTTTGTTTATCCCATTTCCCACCTGCATCTTTACTATTTCACTTTAACATGTAGTAAAGGATATTCTCATGCCCTGACCCACATTTTACTTTCCCCACCCTCATATTCCGTCACTCTGTTTTAAAATCTACATTCCCCCCTCCTGCTTTGCCAAGTCAACAGCAGGTTCTTTAATGGATCTTTGACAGGCCATAGAGCGCTTAGTGAGGGGAAAGATTTTTATTTGAACAAAATAGGCTTCTCGTGTAAAACCTCCCCAAACAATCAGTGATCCACCCTCTTACACAAAGAAACAATCACGAAGAAGCAATCCCCAGAATACATTCACTCAGACAACCCACATATAGCACCAGATCACCAAATTCCTTGTTCCAGCCATGGTGGGCCTCAGAAACAGCAGCAAAGTTTGACTATGTTGCCCTGCACCCAGACTCTCTGCCTCGAATGCCTCCACGGCCGCCACCTGTGGTGATTAGGGCCCCTCCCAATCCCATAATCTGGGCAATCGAGCCCCAGCTGGGCCACCCTTAAGGGCAGGAACGCCCCTGCGAGGACATGCAGCTTTAAAGGAACAGTTGATTGCGCAAGGCCAATCCTAAGCCTGCTTGATCCTTCTTTGGTGTTTCCACTACACCTCTCGAATCTACCATTTGCAAACTGTTTATTTTGAGTATGCTAATCAGCTCTAGTGGCCTAAAGCTCGACTACGGGAACAAATGGCACCTTTAGATGAAGCTGCACATTTTCAATACACCATGGTTCCTTACCTACTAGAGTTGTTATAGATTTTGAATGCTCGGCAATAGAAAAGAGTCTAGTCTGCTCATCTGGCTTCATTTCCAGGGTTACCACATTTTCGCGCATCCTGGGAGGAGGTACCGTCAACATTTGATAACGAAGAGCTAGAAAAGAAGGGAATGATTTTGGCTGCTGTCCCAAGCACACTTCTTGTGAAGGAAGTCCTACTGAACTCAGTCGGACTTTCTTCCAGGTATATGAGAATATATGGGAATATGGCTGCAATCTTCAAATGGCTTAACTCCAGAGTTGTGTTTTGTGGATCAGTGGGACTGTGCATGCCAGTGAACTTGTGCTCATCAGTTTTGTATCAGCTACAAACATCCTGAACGTATATGGGCATTGGGCAATGTATCACTTGATATCTGTTTCCTCTCTCCAGAAATTCTAGTTAATTTGACTATTACAGCGGTTTGTGAAATTTAAAAATGTGAAAAGTAGTCTGATAGGACTTCTTCACCAAAGGGATATCTAACCACTGTGTAGCTGGTCTTGTATAATTCTTAAGAACTTATTAGAATACATTCAAAAGGAGTACTTCAGTAGAAACCAGTCTTACTCTTCATTACTGTATTCCAGAGAACCAAGATCAAACCAAGATCAAACCCATCTTGCAAAACTACACAAAGATTTCTGATGAATATTCCTAGGAACCCAGAAATATCCAGCCTTCCTTTCTGTAATAGAGGTAGGTTTTATAATTTTTTAATGCTGCTTTTAATATATGTGTTATATGTTTATTGTTGTTAAGTCGCTTTGAGTAACCTTTGTATATGAAAAGAAAAGAAAAGTGACTAATAAGTTTAATCAATAATAACCTAGGCAGAATGTCATCAAGCAGAATATGATGCCATCTGAGGAAGGGAAGGTGGCCCTAGATTGTATCTTTTCTAGTCGAAAAGCCCCATTTCCTCATGGAAAACCTTTTAAGGGTCACGTGACAGTCGTGGGTGTGGCCCAAGTGGATGAACAATGGATGTAACTTTTATCTTCCTACAGTAGCTGAGACTCTAGCCACACAAAAGTGCTAGGTTTCTGCATGTGCATGTGCATACACACACACACACAGCCATGTGTCTCCATCCTTCATCTAGGCAAGTAAGAGGTGTTATCTTATTGTAAGGATGCATCACAGTCAGGGCTGGATTTGGTTTCTGGGCATAAGGTCCCCCAATCCTGCTCACAAATACCTGATTATATTTCATGAGTTCGGCTTTTTACCTATCCACAAAACAGTATAAAGTAGGACATTGCAGAGCGCTTGTGTATTAAAACCTACAGATAATTCTGTCTCTCTTCAAACAGCCACCAATGACCTGAAATATCCCCACACAGCCATCTGTTTTGAATATGTACCCAGAGCTCGTTCATATGCTCAGATTTTGGTTGAGCTTGCTTTACCCCGCAGCAAACTGAGTGGGCAAAAGGAGTCTGATTACTCGGCACTTGCACAACTCAATGGCTGCATTGGGGTGTCATGCTAAAGCATAATGGCAGGGGCTACTTGCTCACATAATCCTAAATGATGATATATCTTGTGTATTGAGTCACAATGTATTTGCATTAGGGTAAAGGAACTGCCTTTTGGTTCCAGAAGGTACAGCTACTATTGGTTCATTTAAGCTGCTGTATTTGGATCTTCTGTCTTATTGGTTTCCTCCAAAAGGCAGCACTGTGATTGCCTGATATTGTTCCCTCCAAAATGTATCCCTTTCTAGCTAGTTCCCCGCCCCTATAAATGTAGCTTTCCCCTCCTCAGACCTTAGGCTTGTTTGCTTTAATAAAGAAGTGTTACTAGAGAACTGCATATTATGTCAAGAGAGCTGAAATCACGAACCCCACGTCACAACAACTGGCGACGAGGATGGGATCCGGAATGTTGAGGAGTGGTTAAACACAGCCCTGCCTCAGAGTCCGGATTGCAGCTGAGAACAAAACTCACTGGCCAGCTGAGAAGACGACCTGCCCGCTAGGAGAATGGAGAGTCCAATGGTATTGGAGCCCTTCCAGCCATCAGAGCCCCACACGTGGGAAGACTACGTTGAACACTTTGAGTTCTTCGCTGTGGCTCAAGGGATCACCAATGCCAGCAAAAGAAGGGCCACATTCCTGAGCTACTGTGGGCCCAAGACCTTCAAACTGACCAAGGCATTGCTTGCTCCAGCGATGCTGCGTGAGAATCTCTCAAAGATATTCTTGCCTGCCTAATGAGCCACTTGGTGCCTACTGAGACCAAGATGGCCCGGTGGATGGAGTTCCATAAGATGCAGCAGCGTGCTGGGGAGTAACCGCATTTCTGGCCAAACTCCGGAAGCTCGCTCAGCACTGCGGCTTCCAAAATCTGGAAGAGACTCTCCTGGATCGGTTTATTGGTGGTCTGAGCAGCAAGAAAGCCAGAAGACGCATCGTCGCTAAAGAAGAGGTTACCCTTGCTTCAGCCTTGAAAGGAGGCCACCGCCATGGAGAATAATGAAAGAGAGGAGCTTGATGCCAGTTAAAGGTAAAGGTAAAGGGACCCCTGACCATTAGGTCCAGTCGTGACCAACTCTGGGGTTGCGCGCTCATCTCGCATTATTGGCCGAGGGAGCCGGCGTACAGCTTCCAGGTCATGTGGCCAGCATGACAAAGCTGCTTCTGGCAAACCAGAGCAGCACATGGAAACACCGTTTACCTTCCCGCTGTAGCAGTTCCTATTTATCTACTTGCATTTTGACGTGCTTTCGAACTGCTAGGTTGGCAGGAGCTGGGACCAAGCAACGGGAGCTCACCCCGTCACAGGGATTCGAACCGCCGACCTTCTGATCAGCAAGCCCTAGGCTCAGTGGTTTAACCACAGTGCCACCTGGATCCCTCTGATGCCAGTTACAAGGCCACTAAGCCACAGATAGAAGCTGTGCATGCCATGGATGAGCTAGAGGCTAGTCCGAGCCAGAGCCCAGTCCGCGGGGTCAAGTCGGTGCGTCAGGCCTGCACAGCGCACAAAGATCACTGAGGTGGTTGCCCAGGTTGTGGCAGAAACCATGAGCGGAAGAGTTGTCGTTTCTGGATGCTATGTGCCAAACGTGCGGGAAGACGGGTCACATCACCAGGGTCTGTGGATTGGCGTCGTTGGAAGTGACAGGATCACCTAGACTGGAGCATCACAGACCACCCACCGCAACTCATTTTCTAAAGGACTGCCACTACGTAATAGATATCAACAGGAGGACCGTGCAGGTCCCAGCGCAAGGCAAGCCACACGTCAAGGTGAAGATTGAGGGTCAGCAATGCGACATGAAGGTGGACTCCGGATCTGGATTCACCATCATGTCGGACCAGACCGCGAGGACATTCTTACCCGGGGGTAAGTTGCCCCCTCTGGAGCCCTTCCCGGCAACCTTGCAATCATACTCAGCGGGCCGCATCCATGTTATGGGAATGTGTGCCGTGAGAGTACAGTTCTGGGACAAACAGGCAGTGCTCAAACTGGTGATTGTGAAGGGCAGTCGCCCCAGTCTCCTGGGCACTGACTGGTCCCCCGCCCCGGGCTTACTTCAACCCAAACCTGCCCTGAGATGAGCGAGGCATTATGCAAGGAATTTGCTGGTCTCTTTAATGGAAAACTGGGTTGTTATAAAGGGCCCCCAGTTGACTTTGAGGTGGACCCTAGGGTGGCCCCAATCCGACTCAAACCAAGGCGAGTGCCGTTTGCACTGCAACCCAAGATCGAGGCAGAGCTGGATAAATTGGTCAAGCAGGGAGTTCTCTCACCCATGGACTCTGCTTAGTGGGAGACTCCAGTCGTCACGCCCCTTAAAGCAAATGGGGAAATCAGGATCTGTGCAGATTACAAATGTACTATCAATAAGGCACTCGGGAAACTCATACCCCATCCCAGTTGTATCACATCTGTTGGCTAAACTAGCTGGGGGCAAGGTGTTCACCAAAATTGACCTTGCAGGATTTCACCTGCCATTTAACTTAATACTTGATGGGCATTAGGAGCAGTACCTGGGGTAGCATCTCTGAAGTATTTCGTCGACTTCCGAACAATGTCATAGGTAAATACTGTATTGGTGTTGTAAAGCTTCCATTTATTCCTTTGGGACCGTTTCTTCCGCCCAGACAGTAAATGGGATGGCATTATTTGCGATGCTTTGTCATCATATTTGCTCCTTTCTTTCCTTTTACCGCTAATTTGTTGTTCGGAACCTAGTGTGTGGTCCCAAACTACTTCCTCAAACTGGAACAAAACCACACTGCCCAGTGCATTGACCAGTAGCCTAAAAGAAAGACAAGGGTAGTGAGAAAACACCATGGCCAACTGTCAGAAAGTACCAAACGTGTAGGGCTATAAACTGAGGAGTGTGGCATTATTAGAACCTTCAATCTGCGAGGAAGGAAAGGTGGTATGGATGTCTCTTACTGCCACACTGCCTTTCTCTGCAACTACGGTAGTGACATGGTGTTGTTTTTTTTCAAATGCAAAAAGCAATCATGTGGAGGGGTGGAAGACTGAGAATTATAGAATTGTAGCAAATTGGGGGAGGGGAAATTTTAAACTCTTGCTCCCTTGGTGCAGTCCTAATGAAAATTGCTCCTTTAAAGCTGCCATAGAGGATAACATCAAACCCTGAGGAACCCTGCACTGAAGACTCCACAGGGCTGAAGAGCACTCCCCAAACGTCACTCTCTGGAAACATCCATCTAAATAGGAGCGGAACCACTGCAAAGCAGTGCCGCCCACCCGCAACTCAGACAAGCCCTCCAGAAGAATTCCAAGGCCCTTCACATGCCTGCCCACACATTTCCTCAGAAATGTATATGACAACCTTTATTATTTAAGAACTGGGAAATAATGTCTGCAACCTACTTGTTTTCTACTATACAGAAGGACACCACAGGGTCAGCTCTGCTATTGGCTCTCAAAACTCTCAGGCAGATCCCCGTCAGGAAGTTGAATATGCGTATCTTCCCATCCGCACAGCCACTGATGACTCTGAGATAGATAAATTCCAGGGACAGAACCTCCCTACAAACAAGGAAATACTGTAATGATGAATTAACACCCCTCAAAGTAAACAAATGGAGGATGTGTTTTACAAGGAAAATTCATGACTGAGGTGAAGCTGGGGGTGGGGGTGGGGTTATTATTCCACTAGTACAACTTTGTCTATTTGCACACACACGTAGAATGCACATAATGCAGTCAATGTTCATTCATTTGAATTAGTCTGTTCTGAGTAGAACTTAGTGGAATACCACCCCTAGTTCCTACCCTTCCCTCATGTGTTACTCTGAGCAGAAAATATGTCAAGCAAGTGCTGTTTACTAGGGAAATGACAAATTGAGGTTTAAAAAGGCTGCCACCTGAAGTGAAAAGTTACTGCAAGAACACACCCGGATCATCAGAGCGCTAAACGTAAGCAAACAAAATGTGAGCCAATTTACTTTTAGGCAGTTGAGGAATAAAGGAAGTGAAGGATTGTATGCTGACATAAAGGGAGGGGCTGGGTGGAGAACTGCCTGAACCGAGAACTGGCATTGGCTCGTGTCCAGAGATGCTAGAGGCACCTTCTTCTATGTGCCAAGACAGGCCAGCAGGAACCTGGGAGAAGTGCAATGAACTTAGAGAAGAGGACCACAGAGAGTGCAGCAAGCATAGGTGACTCTTCAACTGTTGTTGGACTCCAGCCTTCATCAGCCCCAGCCAGCGTGATCACCATCCCTGGAGTACAGCCTAGTGAATGAAGAGGCACAACTTACTGCCTTTCTGGAGTAAAGTAGTCTGATGGGGATGGAAAGTGGAAAATGGCCACCATCTTTCAGAGGCCTGTAACCATATGCATTCTTTCTTGCTGTATCCTTTCATTACCAGTTCACAACTCACACACTTTTGAGATGTGATATAGACTAAATATTAACTGAAGTGGTGAATCCTATGGACAGCTTTAACGTAGAGGACTTTTGAAGGTGCAGACAAGTCATCCACAGTAGAGTCATGCTAGGTTCTGTGGTCTTAGGTTTTTGCCATCTTGGAGTTGGGTGGGAGTTAAAAGAAAAGATAAACCTTGTATGGTAGGTACAAAAGCAGAGAGCTGCTTCATCTCGTAAAGAAGGGATTTTGGCAATGGGGAAGATTCACAGTTCCAGTTAGCTTTATCCTTTATAAAAACTACTCCAAACACATAAGGATCAAGAGTCATTGCTAAGGACATCACAAAGTCTGCAGCTTTTCAACTGCAATAAGCAATACCTACATGGGGTGTCTGAAAGCCCCCAGGCATCTCTTGTGATTTCCCAGCATGCTCCATCCCAGGATATAGCCGTCATTGCTTCCTGTCACAAGATGCCACTCATCAAACGACAGGCACGTCACAGGGCCCAGATGCCCTTGTAAAGTCTGGGAAAAAAACAGATTCATTTTTGCATGCTCTTTAGAGGCTTACAGCAACCACAGGATTATGATGTCATTGTTTACTTTGTTGGTGGTAAAGATGTGGCTAACCTCCACTGGCCACCTGTTGCTGAATGTTAAGCATCTAACGTATCAGGAATGTCAGCTTTCTTACTGGATTGGAAGGGGATCAACATAACCCTTTTAAAAATAGTGGGGAGCAAGGAATCATTCAGACTGATTAGGCTAATTTCAACCCCGGGAAAATTTGTAGAAAGCATAATTAAAACTTTACCTGTGATTAAACATTCAGTGGTACCTCGACTTACGAATTTAATGCATTCCGAACACACATTTGTAAGTCGAAAAACTTAATAAGTCGAATCCCATAGGAATGCATTGGGAGAAAAAATTCATAAGTCGAAGCAACCCTATCTAAAAATTCGTAAGTCGAAAAAATCCTATCTAAACCGCATCCAAGATGGCAGACGGAGCTCCGTTCGTAAGTCGAAACATTCGTAAGTCGAGGACTTTCTCACAGAGAAGGTTTGCCTCACCAAACATTCAAAATTCTATGAGTGTGTCACAGACATAATATATTGCAATTAGCAACCACTTTTGGTGAAGTTGCACCCTAAATTCCTATTGCTGCCTAGAAAACCCCTGCTGCCAGTAACAGTTCCCATATTTTATTCTGAATGAGTAGTCACTGTAAGCCAGCCCTCTTCCGATTGTTTGACGCTTGCATAGGTTAGCCCCTTTGCTATCCCTGTATTCATGAAATGCCAAAGAAGCTTGAAAGGTCTCCATGACCTTTCTCTGTGTTCCCGAGGAAGATAGAGCCCCATTGTTTGCATACAAACCTTTGGCAACAGCAGTAGAGAAGTATGGAGGGCCATATTAGCCTCCCGCTCACCCACCCCCTGGCCTGAGTTTCCCCACCACTGCTCTGACTCCACCTTAAATGTGTTGCTTGGTGCCACATACTGAGCTGACAACATTTTCAGAGTCAGCCACTGCTTTATAAGTCTTACCTTTATCAGTACACATGTCTCAGCATGCCACACTTTCACTACGCCCTTATCGCAGGCACTCACGACATGTGTTTCATTCATCTTAGCAGCCCAAACAATAGCTTTGTGTGAGAAAGTCTTAATGCACTTTCCAGTTTCTATATCCCACACTGTGAAAAACACAAAACGATGTCGTTAATTCATTTCCATCACAACCCTGAGCAGTCTCCTGGTGCCATTCAGCTGAAGTGATGTGCAGGATCTCAGAGACCTTGCCAAAGACACAGACAGGCTGGGAGATGAACAGTACTCTCTTGCAAAAAAAGGTCTCTAAAAGGTGGCAGCATATTTAGCAGCAACATCTGCTCCAAAAAGCCACTCAGTCCCCTTCCTCCTGAGACCGGTAGGGTGACCAAGCAACCCCCGGGACTTGCTCTGGAAGCAGAAAAGAATATCCCAATGAGGACTGAGCAGCCTTAACGGCCTTCAGCCAAAATGCTGAGTGTCCCCTGGAGAGGAAAAATGGAAAACTGTATGCTTGAACAGTCTTGCTTGAACCCCTTGCAACTTATGGAGGAAGGCATGATTGGTACCTTGAACTGGAACACTCCTGTTAGATACAGTGGTACATTGATTCTCAATCTTAATCCATTCCGGGAGTCCATTCGACTCCCAAAACTGTTCGAAAACCAAGGCGCAGCTTCCGATTGACTGTAGGAGCCTCCTGCATTTAAGTGGAAGCCACGTCAGACATTCGGCTTCCGAAAAACACTTGCAAACCGGAACACTTACTTCTGGGTTTGTGGCATTCGGGAGCTGATTTGTTCAGCAACTAAGCCGTTTGAGAACCAAGGTATGACTGTATTGAGGATGCACTGCAACATGTTGCTATTCTGCAATAAAAGGTAAAGGACCCCTGACAGTTAAATCCAGTCGCAGACGACTCTGGGGTTGCGACGCTCATCTCGCTTTACAGGCCGAGGGAGCCGGCGTTTGTCCGCAGACTGTTTTTCCGGGTCATGTGGCCAGCATGACTAAGCCGCTTCTGGTGCAATGGAACACCGCAACCAGAGCACCACACAGAAACACTGTTTACCTTCCCTCTGGAGTGGTACCAATTTATCTACTTGCACTTCTTGGCACACTTTTGAACTGCTAGGTAATGGTTGGCAGGAGCTGGGATCAAGCAACAGGAGCTCACCCTGTCGCGGGGATTCGAACCACCAACCTTCTGATCGGCAAGCCCAAGAGGCTCAGTGGTTTAGACCACAGCACTAATAGGAGCCTTCTGATGACTACAGTTCCCAAGATTCTTTGGGGGAAGCCATGTTTGTTTAAAGTGGTATGATTCTGCTTTAAAAGTATTTTGCCGATGTGATCATAGTCCTGCATTACAATTGCTTACCCTTTCATGCTGCAAAGTTTAAATTTAACTATAGTATGTAGATTTTCCCGTATTCCCCTGGGAGACAGGCAACTTTTTGCTCACTTTTTGCTGTGCAGTCTTTGGATCCAGACACAAACTTGCTCTTATACAAATCCAAGCAAGTGATGCTTGCCGTGTGACCATTAAAAATTTTCACACATGCCCCAGTGAGGATATTCCACATTCTAAAAGATACAGATCAAGAGGATGAGAAGAAATATACACTGAAGTTGCATGTATGTTACCAGCTTAAAACATAGCTAGGCTGTTTCCCCCATCAATTTGGATCAAAGCTGGTTTAGGGGAAATTGCATCAAAATGCAGCATTTCTCAAGAAACAACAGAATAGATATGCATTGTGGCCAACATGGTGTATACCTTGCTTTGCACACTAGTAGCGGAAGTGCATGAGATGCTGTGAGTAAACAGAAGAGTGTACACAGCCAAAATGTAACGAGTTACTGAAATTTCAAGCATATCTAGATAGGGGTGCAACCAAACAAATGGGAATAAATATCTGGAAGCAGTATGCTTTGCACAGTTTTTCTCTATTTGGATTACGATGCTAGGGTTAATGCTTCATTTCCCCTTTTCTACTATGTAGCCTACCAAATTAGTATGGGGATTGGCAATATGTGGCAATGGCCGATCCAAGGTGGATTGAATTGGTAGATATGTGCATGAAAATTGCTTTAAGTTCTGACATTCCATTCGCCTATCTTCCATTCGCCTATCTTCTTGTCCTATCTGTTAGTACCAGGTTTTATAGCTTCCCTAGTATGTACTGAAGTTTAAATAATTTGATGATATGGGTATGATTTGTTGTTGTTGTTTAGTCGTTTAGTCGTGTCCGACTCTTCGTGACCCCATGGACCATAGCACGCCAGGCACTCCTGTCTTGCACTGCCTCCCGCAGTTTGGTCAAACTCATGTTTGTAGCTTCGAGAACACTGTCCAACCATCTCGTCCTCTGTCGTCCCCTTCTCCTAGTGCCCTCCATCTTTCCCAACATCAGGGTCTTTTCCAAGGATTCTTCTCTTCTCATGAGGTGGCCAAAGTATTGGAGCCTCAGCTTCACGATCTGTCCTTCCAGGGAGCACTCAGGGCTGATTTCCTTAAGAATGGATAGGTTTGATCTTCTAGCAGTCCATGGGACTCTCAAGAGTCTCCTCCAGCACCATAATTCAAAAGCATCAATTCTTCGACGATCAGCCTTCTTTATGGTCCAGCTCTCACTTCCATACATCACTACTGGGAAAACCATAGCTTTAACTATACGGACCTTTGTCGGCAAAGTGATGTCTCTGCTTTTTAAGATGCTGTCTAGGTTTGTCATTGCTTTTCTCCCAAGAAGCAGGCGTCTTTTAATTTCGTGACTGCTGTCACCATCTGCAGTGATCAAGGAGCCCAAGAAAGTAAAATCTCTCACTGCCTCCATTTCTTCCCCTTCTATTTGCCAGGAGGTGATGGGACCAGTGGCCATGATCTTGGTTTTTTTGATGTTGAGCTTCAGACCATATTTTGCGCTCTCCTCTTTCACCCACATTAAAAGGTTCTTTAATTCCTCCTCGCTTTCTGCCATCAAGGTTGTGTCATCTGCATATCTGAGGTTGTTGATATTTCTTCCGGCAATCTTAATTCCGGCTTGGGATTCATCTAGTCCAGCCTTTCGCATGATGAATTCTGCATATAAGTTAAATAAGCAGGGAGACAATATACAACCTTGTCGTACTCCTTTCCCAATTTTGAACCAATCAGTTGTTCCATATCCAGTTCTAACTGTAGCTTCTTGTCCCACATAGAGATTTCTCAGGAGACAGATGAGGTGATCAGGCACTCCCATTTCTTTAAGAACTTGCCATAGTTTGCTGTGGTCGACACAGTCGAAGGCTTTTGCATAGTCAATGAAGCAGAAGTAGACGTTTTTCTGGAACTCTCTAGCTTTCTCCATAATCCAGCGCATGTTTGCTATTTGGTCTCTGGTTCCTCTGCCCTTTCGAAATCCAGCTTGCACTTCTGGGAGTTCTCGGTCCACATACTGCCTAAGCCTGCCTTGTAGAATTTTAAGCATAACCTTGCTAGCGTGTGAAATGAGTATGATATATTATGGAATACAATGTAAAAATGCAACAACAAATACTGTTGTTGTTTTTTAATGTGTTTTTGGGGTTTCAATAAACAACGTTCAGAAGCTGACACTCCCTAAAGAACTGGAGCCACCAACTAATTAGTTCACCAACAATTTATTTGAAATTTTGCTAGTGAGTTGCAAGTGCATTGCCATTTCATTTGCTGTTGTATTCTGTGGCTCTGTATTTCATTACTGTGTGAAGTGCCCTGGAATTGGAGAATGAAGGATAGTATATAATAATAATAATTTGCCATGGCTCTACCCAGTGCTGGAATGCACCTCTCCACAGATTACCCCTGAGCTCTCATCCTTGTTGTGGAAGTACATAACTTATTTTAGACTCAAGGAGCATAATAATACAATGTGAAGTATTTGTAAGTCCCACCAGCAACAAAGCACTCAAGGGACATTGAATTAAATGGGCTGTAAGTACCCTTAACATCTTCCATATTTTGCCTTTCCCCCAAAAAATGCAATGTAAAAATGTTTGGATCAGCACAGCTCACCTGATGCTGAGATCATAGCTGCCACTCAGAAGCAATCCTTTCTGTTCATTGAGGTGCACAGCCCGGATGCTACCAGCATGTCCCAGAAAGACAGGAGGGACAAAGCGCATCTCATTCACATCCATCAAACGGACTTTCCGGTCCATAGAACCAGTGGCCATCAGCTTCCCACCACCATAGTGAATCACTCTGTTTGGATCCAAACTGAAGAGGAAGCGAAAGTTGAAGGGAGAACCTGGTTTTATTTGATAGACTTATTTCTTTCATATCCTGCCTTTATTCCATGGTGGAATTCATCATGACAGCTAATATAGTATTCCCAGGAGGTCCCCCATCCAAGCAGTAAACAGATCCAGACCTGCTTAGCTTCATATGCCCTCACACCACATCCCTGTTTGTAGCAACAGAAGCAACACTAACCAAACATTCATCCTTGCAGTCATTTTTACTATTTCCCAATGTCTAAGCCAGGCTGCCAAGATCTGGTTTCCTCCAAGTGTTGTTGGCCTCTATGAAGGAACTGAATGGACTACTTGCATGTATTATGGGAATGCACGTCCTACTTGTACCACTTGTTGCAACTTATTCAGAGGCAGGAAGCAGATAAAAGAAACAGAGAGGTTTCCCTTCGCTTGCTGCTCCTGGGGACAAAGCTGTATGTGTTCACTATTTTGAAAATATCACCAGAGGTTCATGGGTTTACAAAATGCCCCATATGCTATGGAACATTGGTTGTGAGGCACACCTAGAGATTTTTTTTGGGGGGGGGGAAGGAGGGTGAAATGAGGCAAAACGCACTTCTTGCCAGGTACACATACCTGTCCATTAGAATCCGGACATTATACCCACTGCAGAAGACATTCCGTTCTTCCAACTTGACAGTATCTACCTCTTGTCCATGATAAGCTTTGCGCAGGTATTCGTTCTCCTTAAAGCAGAATGAGGAGCAATGATGGCTGGTGATATGAGAGAATGGCAAACGAGGAAGTAGGTGGCCTTCTGCTTCAACTGGCAGAAATGGGCTTTGTCTCCACCACTACTTCCATCGTCAGAAGCCCCCTCTACCCAGTATGGAGAGTGTGCTAGGGCAAGACAGGTACGCAGACTCCCACTGCAAGCTGTGTACACACATGGGCTATTATTCCTTTCTTTGGGAAAGAAGGAGCATAGCTTCAGGTGGACACAGCTTCACACTTCCATACTCTAGGCATGGTTTCTCTCTGTGAGGTGTCAACAGAGAAATCAACCAATGGCAGAGAACTGAATAGGGCCCGAGAATTTCCCACCACCTACTCAAACCCAATCCAAGAAAATCCAGAAAGGAAGAACACCCACAATGCACCTTTGCAGGTGTTATTAGCTTGCTCTTGCATCGGATGATGTCACCTTCAGAGTTTATGCGAGGAATGATAACATTGACAATTTTGGCATAGTTGGAATTTGCTGCTTTAGGGCATGACCCCTGCAACAGAAAGAAGACAAAGTCATTTAGATAAATATATTAAACACTGAAAAGTTAGAACAAAAATGGCTGCAGTTGATGCAAGGTACTGCTTGGCCTCTGCATGGGTGGGCAGGTCCATCCTTACTGACTGCTGCACTCCACACACTATGACTGCAGATACGCAATACATTGAAAGCACATTATTTCCCCCAAAGAATCCTGGGAACCGTAGTTTGCCCCTCAAAGAGCTACAATGCCCATTACCCTGAACAAACTACAAGTGTTGGGGAGAATCCGACAGTACCTGCAGGAATGCAATCTCACTTTGAAGAGTACGCTTTGATATCATATCCTTCTTGATTAGTTTGACTAGGAAGTCCCAGTGTGCACTCACTTGGGCGCATCTATTCAAGGATTTCATGTCCAGCATTCCTAGAGAATCACAAAGAGAACCTTGTGGCTCTGTTGCTTCCTAAAAGCAAAGCGTTAGAAAGCTGCTTCAGGGACTTACTAGACATGCTGAAGCCCCTAAGCTTTGTCAGGTTTAAGAGGCCGTATAACATTTTAAAAAAAAAGAAGAAGAAAAGAAGAAGAAAAGGCAATGGGAATAGAAATAACGAAGTTTAATATTTGCATATATGGTGGTGGCACAGGTAAGGATATAACAAAATACTATCTAACCATCTAACTAAAACTTCTTATCTTTCAGTAAGCCCTGACCTGAACCCTTTTAGAATGTGGTTCTTTTTTCTTTGGGGGGGGTGTTATTGGGTTATTGTTTATGGTTTGATTTTATATGTTGTGGTCTTGTTTGTGAACTGCCCCGAGACCTCTGGGTATAGGGCAGTGTATAAATTGAATAAATGATGATGATGATGATGATGATGATGACAAACTTAGTTGGTCTCTAAGGTGCTACTGGAATGAATTTTTTATTTTTATTATTTGTTTCGACTACGTCAGACCAACATGGCTACCTACATGGAACTAATAATAATAATGGTGTTTGATAACTTAAGGACACGTTATGATTTTTAAAATATATAAAATATAGCTATTTTTGCACAAATTAATGAACTCAATATGACAAATAACTGTGTAGCCATTAAGTATATTGTTGTCATATCACCAATATTGTATGTTTTAGAGTCTGCTTTCCCTGTTCTCCTTTTTAACCAATTATGAAAAAGATTAAATTTAGTTTTTAAAAGAATGTATTTAGAGAGTCCTCATAATCTGAAGCCCTGGAATGTAGCTTGATTTAGCTTGTGTGTATGTAAATCTGGCACTGTGAGGAAGGCAAGAGGTTCTTACGCAATATGAACTTGGACAAGTGGATGGGCAGACATCGAATGAAGTCTTTGAACTTGTTGATTTTGAAGGGCTTTGTGGGATGGGTGGGTACAGGCTCCGCGACATTCAGTATGATAGAACTGCTGGCGGCTTCATCCATGTCCTCTGAGATCAGGTCAGACATATGATCTGACTCTTTGCTCCAAAACCTGTGCAAACGTAGACGACCTGTGGAGTGGATGAGAAAACCAACCAAGGGAGTATTACAGAGTGGCCATAAAAAGAACGGGCAGGATAAGAAGTTTAAGTTGCCCTCTATAGCCCCGCAGTGAACATGCAGCCTGTGCCTTTGAGCAATTGGACCTCCTCATACATATGTTATATGTATGGCTTTGTAGGTGGCATAGCCAGTGTCTCATACAGTCCCACATCTCAAGAGGGACTATGCGACACCAGATTTCCATTATGCCAACTGGGTAGTAGTTACTATCATTTACAAACAAGATGTGCGTCCTAGAACAATGAAAAGCCATGAATCGACATAGAAGTGGTAGAGCTGCTGCTTCACAGGCAGAAGGTCCCAGGCTCAATCTGCAGCATCTCCAAGGAGACTTTGGAAGAGACCCTGGTGTGAAATCATGGAGAGATGCTGCTGGTTGCTGGGAACAATACTGAGCTAAACAGACCAATGGTCTGTCTTGATTATCACTGATCTCAGCAGAGCATTCGATACTGTGATTCTGGTTGTTATCTAACTGGTGGACAGGATTGCCGGAAGGGCCATGAGGTGGAATGACAAGAAGAGCAGAGCAGGATGGTCCGCCAGAGCTGCAGGGTGGTGCAGCTCAGGGGAAATGATCTGTGTGCATCAACAAGCCTTGACATAACTTGATCGGGGAAAGCTGATCTCAACTTTCTGATTGGGAGTTTCCCAACCATGACCTTGGGGTGGCCAGCATGGCCACAGAAGCTATGCTGGAGAGCCTAGACTGCCACCAGAGCTGAAATCTCAAGGAGGCAGTTAAGTAATGCCATAGCATGTTTTGTTCAGGCTAACAGTGGCATTGCCATATGTTCCCCACCCAGCCACCTGCTCATACTGTGTGGACCTCTTTTGCTCCAGTGGGGTGCCACTGTTAGAGACAGACATTGACATTTGCCTGGAAGACAAAGTCTAGTCTGTTGGATCAGCTTCAGAGGTTGGTGGGGTTGGCAGCATCAGCTTTGTTGTACACTGCTCTTGTGATAGGGGTGGCATTGGTTAGGGTAATTTGACAAAAGGGAGATGTGAACAGCTCCCAGCCCCACCACAAGTTTACTTCTAGCCTAAGGGAGAACTCTGGAGAACCTGAAAGCTTGCCCACTATTTTGTGACATTTTGGCTGACCCAAAAATAATTATGAATTTTGCATATTAAAAGTGGCATATATATACATACAGTGGTACCTCTTACTTATGGACGCGATCCATTCTGGGGTGCCGTTTGCACCCCAAAAAGTCCATAAGTAGAGCGCTGCTTCTGTGCGTGCACGTGACGTGATAGAGCATTCCTGCGCATGCGCAAAGCGACGAACCGACGAACCTGGAAGTAAACACTTCTGGGTTTGCCGTGTTTGTAACGCAACTAGAGCTATGACTGTATTAGGGATGGGAAATGGATGGATGGATAAATAAATAGAATTAAATAATACCAAACAAGTCACTCTTCTCTGAACCAATCCGTGAGGTCAAACCAGAGGTGTGAGATGTGAGGTGGCTCTGAACCTGGGAGATAGATTTCTCTTGCTTCTTGAGAGGAATCACATCCTTGCTTGTTTGATCTTCATCTGGCACAGCTGGAAAGATTTAAATAACACAGGAGATAGAAAAAATGAAAAAAACAAAACAGTAAGAGACAAACATTTCACAGGAAATGATTCTATATCTAGGTTCCTTGCTCATTGGAGTCGGTGTCTGCAACCAAAGGAAGAGCAGTTACAAGGTACACTTAACATGGTCCTCTCTGGTCAGGTATGGGGAACTTGTGGCCCTCCAGATGTTATTGGACTCCCACTCCCAACAGACCCACCCAGAGGTGATGGCAATTGAAGTCCATCAGCATCTGGAGAATCCCCACCACACCCACCTCCTCACATGAACTTCTGAATGTAACTAGATCCTTGGGCAATGTAAGCTGGGACAGTTCATTCAGTTTCACTGGTTGACCACAGGCAACCAGGATGCCAGCTGCCCCACACAGATCTATGCAATGAGGATTAGCACAATAGTAAAGGATACTGTCCATTTCCCCCTCCACACATTACTGGGATGTATGGTTGAGAGTCAGAGATATCACCTTCAACCCCTAATGCATTAGTATTACCTGTTTTGTTGTCCGCCAATTTGCAAGTGGCCTCATCTTGGCTCAAGAGGATGCTAATCAGGTTGGCAGCCATCAGCAACAACTGTGAGTCGCACATCTGCAGCAGAAGCAAGAGGTAGTTTGCTTTGCTCCAGAAACTGGCATCTAAGAACCAGTTCCAGAGGTCTTCCATTGCATGCTCCAGTTTCTTCGGATTAAGTGCCCGGTCCAAGGTGGAAGATGCCTTGAAGCTGGAGCTGACGCAGGAACGGCTGTAGGTGAAATCCTTGCTATTGGTGGACTGCAGGAAGTTCCAGGCATACCTCAAGAGGTCTTGGCTTTGGAACCGTTTTATGATCCCCTTCAAAAATTGCCCCTTAGAAATCTGGCTGGCCCGCACAAACCACTCTCGGGTGGAGAGAGCCTTCCAGGACAAGATGCAGGATTTGCATTTATAGCAAACAGGCACCAAGTCTGTTTGCTTCTCACACCGCAGATCTGGAGAGTACTCTAGTTTAATTTCCAGGTTCTGTGGAGCCACTTGCACCACCGGGCGGGTCTTCATTGTATTAGCCTGTGTTACACAGACAGACAGACAGACAGAGAGACAGACAGACAGACAGACAGACAGACACACACAGACACAGACACAGACACAGACACAAGGGCCACCAGACAAAGGCAAGCAAGCAGCTTCCTAAGAGTCTCCCCCCATGACCCTAAATCTCTGCCTAGCAGCACCAGCTTTCTGTTTGTGGAACTTGTTATTTTTCAGAACTCCTAGGAGACACAGTTAGTACCATAATTCTCCTAGAACTTGCCGGGGCAAAACTGCCTGCAGCTGACATACCTTATAGATTCTAATAGATGGGGAGAGCTGCTTATGTATCAAGATAGACACAGAAAGGTCAAACATGGCTCCGGGTTCAGATTTTGCCCACAAAATACAGCTGTTGGATTTACCAATAAACCCAGGACCTGGTATCTGAAGAAGTGTGCATGCACACGAAAGCTCATACCAAAATAAAAACTTAGTTGGTCTTTAAGGTGCTACTGAAGGAATTTTTTTATTTTACTTCGATCCAGACCAACACGGCTACCTACCTGTAACCAGGACCTTTTGAAATCCTAAATTCCTGGGTGCCAAGCCCTGGAGAGTAAATAGCTGTTGCCATCTCCCTCAAAATCTTGGGAGGATATTGGTGGGTCTTGAAGGGGAGGTCTGTTTGAAAGAACCATGTTTTGTTTTGTTTTTGTCTCCCAGGTGCTTTTCATAGAATCATGGAGTTGGAAGAGACCACAAGGGCCATCTAGTCCAACCCCCTGCCAAGCATGTGTGCGTTTACTTGTGTGCATTTTGCTTGTGTGCGTTTACCAGAAGTGTGATCCATACAAAGTTTCCATTAGTTTAACACATGTTGAGTTTACTCAAAAGTAAGTCTCATTATATTCAACTGGCGTCTATTTGTTTCACTGTGCTTGGCCTACATTTTCCACTTAACTCATTCAACAGCGAGTCTCTCTCCTAATAAACTTATCAGACTTGTTATAATTGAGCACACAGTCTTCTGTGCTGTTTTTGTCTCCACGAGGAGCACTTTGAATTCACACAGAGTCTCATCTCTCTATGCTTTCAGTTTGAGGAATTCCTTTTGGCCCTCTTCCCAGTCTTGGGATTTTACCATTCTAAAGGAGTTTGGCATCATCTGACTTCAAATCATTTTATGAATTATTTCAGTAGCAATAATTGCAAAGGAGACCTCTGGTACATCACACTCTTGTTTACATCCCTTACACTGTGAAATCAATTAATTCCTTCCAACTGTCTGCTTTGTGTTCAGTTTTGAAACCAGTCACTAATCTGTAATAAGGTCTGTGTGCTTATTGCATTATTACTACATTTCCATCATATTTAGTTTGCTTCCAGGTGGTCACTATTCTGTGCGAGAGATTCAATCATATATTAGCACATTTAGGTTTGGGCTGCAAAAGTGGATTAAAGTGTTATTCTGCAGCAAGCTCACTTAAGAAAAAAAACACCCACTCATATTTTTTTGCAGTAAGAAAAATGCAGACCCTCCAAGCTGCCCAGAGTGGCAACCTAGTCAGATGGGTGGGGCATTATTATTATTATTATTATTAAAAATAGGACTCCCTATTTTCATCAGAGGAATGTTGGAAGGTATGAAAGTAACAGGAAAATGCACTAAGAAGTGTGAGGTAGTGATGAATTGATGAAAACTCATATAATGCTCAATAAATAGTGGACGTTGCATAACCTCTGTGCAAACAAATTCAAATGAATGCTCAACAAATAGTGGGCATTGTGCAGGTTCCAAGCAATCTTTGTGCAAACAAATCAGTGTGAATGTTCAATAAACAGGTTGCCTTGAAGTGGCTTTGGAGACTTTTTCCTAGACCAATAGCTTCAGAGGTATGTGGAGCCACTCTTCAGCAGGAAACAGTAGCTGGCTACTAAGACAGAGAACTCAGTCCAAAGCTGTCTGCCTTTTGTAGGCAGCTGCAAGATTGCTGTGGTATATGGCTTGCGGTACCCATGGGAACATGGCTGAGCACCTAAAGACTGATGCAAAGAGTTGGCTTACTTTTAAGTAGAATTTATTTCCGCCTCCCTTTAAGCTCTCTTTATCACACGTTTGTCAACTAACAGACCTACTCTTTCTCTGGGTGGTTTTAAACGCTGTATTTATATATTTTAAAACCTGTGTTCTACTTTATCGTAAAGCCTTGAGATGGGTAAAACCATGTTACTATTACTTACTAGTGTTTATTCTTAAATCTTAAATCTCTTACTGGCTTTTCTTACAATCAGCTAGTGGGGACTGCTGGCATTACTTGGGAATTCTAAGAAACCAACAGCAACCCTTTACTGGCAATCAGTGCACTTTTGAAAGGTTCCATCCACCATTTTGATTCAAAATGGCATCCAGTGATATCTACCTGTAGACCAAAACATGCTACTTGATCTGAAGAGCCACTGTACCAATTTTTGTTAAAATATCTTAATAGTTGTCTAAATCAATGGATTTATTATTATTATTTAAAGGTTCAGGTTGTATATTTTTTGATGTTCTGTTTATTGTTTATGACTACTTTTGTTATGTTTGTACTTATGTATTTTTTGTACGTTGTAAGCTGCCTTGAGCATGGTTTTAACTTTGGGAGGGCAGCATACACATGAAATGATTTATTTATTTATTTTGGCCAAGTTTTTCCACATCTTCTTGTTTATTGTTCAGCCATGCTGGCATTTTTTCCCATGTGTTTGTGCCTTTTCCTAGCCTGTACTACATATTCCATTTGTGTCTTTGTGAAAATGACTTTAAATTATGTTCACACTTTATGAAGGAATCTGGTCCCCCTACAGTAGTCTTGGTTTCCTCTAATTCCGAAGAAATTTTCCCTTTGACCACTTGTCACTTACCTGTCTGTGAGATATAGATATAAAATAAAAAATTGTCCAGTAGCACCTTAGAGACCAACAAAGTTTGTTCTGGGTATAAGCTTTCGTGTGCATGCACATTTCTTCAGATATACTGAAACAGAGAGAGTTATTTTCTTCTTCTTCAGAGATTTAAATAGACAGAATTGAGGAATTTGGGGTACTGCCTCTTGAGCAGGTGCAGAGGCGAGAGATAAGTATTATATTTGTTTGGCATGTCCATTCACAGGCTTTCATTACTTTCAGTTGGGTTCTGATTGTGGGATCAGTGTTCCTCGTGCATTCAAGTTTTTCTTTTTTTCTTTTTGCACACAACACATGCCACCCATATTCCCCCTCAGTTCAATCCAGGGTAAATCCAGTAAGATTAAAAAACAATAATCTGTTGCCAATGACTCATTTCAAATATCTCAACAACCTGTATGCAGTTTTAAGCTTCCAACTGAAACCAGACAAACAAGATTAGCATTCACTTTGTTAACTCAGTATAAAGCGTTTATTTGCTCACAGATAACTGCTAGCCAGAAGCTGATCTATGGTTACATGTGAGAGAGGCAACAAAGAAAATTAGGTATGGGTTCTTGTATGAAGCTTACTGTATACAGTGGGACCTCCGGAATGAATTAAGTTCTTAACCAGAGGTACCACTGTATTCAAAATGCATTGTCAGGGTTGTGATTTTGGAATGGTCCACTAGAGGCAAGGAAAGAGTGATAGGACTCTCAGCAGGAGCTGTGTGACATCAGAACCCCAAGATTAGAATAACCATAATGCCGTGTGTCACACTTGATGACTCTCAGCAGAGTCCACACCCTCCGCTTTTCCACTCTGGTACAATTCTGAAGCTTTTGGACAGAGAAACAGACACACAGAGACAAGGAGACAAAGTTCTGGATATCTGAGTATTTCTGGAATCATGGATTTCCTTCTCATTTCACATTCTTACGTCTGATGGCTCGTAACAGGCGGTGCTTTCCCTCTCCTTTGCAATCAATAAACATGGCATTCATGTCCACCTCATTGGGGTTTGCAACCAGTTGGAAGGTGAAGTTCTGGAGCAGGGTGGGAATGAAGAGGAAAAGCTCCATCTTGGCCAGAGCCTCTCCTGGGCAGGCCCTCTTCCCTAGAAGACAGAAAGGGAAAGAGAACTAGTTCATCACTGGAGACATTTATGGTACCCAGTAAACACTTGACTCCTGAGGAGTCACCTCAAATTATAATGTGTGTGTAGAGACATTTTCTCAGAAGCAACATAATGTAGCCAGTACATTGAGATAATGTGATAGCCCCACAATAATGAATGCAGAGGTATTTCATTAACCATTAAATGTATGTTAGACTATAAAGGTTACCATTTGTAAGAGCTCTGTTATTCCTCTGCCTACTTGGATTAACATTTCAGTGAGCAGCCTAGGCAACAGGATTAAGTTTTAATTTTCATCACTCTAAGAAGTAGGAGTGGAAAGTTCTGTCAATTTCAATCCTCTCATTTTTTTCATTTTTCCACTCTTAAATTCAGCTGTCTATATTTTGCTACAATTTGTCATTAAAAATATATTTGTCAAACCTCATCAGCATTTTAGGCAGAATTTACCCTAATAAACTAATTTCTATATGTAGTTTTGACTAATCACATTTTTGCAATCAATTTTCCCTACTGTAATGCATCTTTGTATGTTATAGTTGCAAATATATTCATTTTTAGGCACACTTTCCTCCAATATATGCTTTTTGGTAAACATTGTTTGGTTGCAGAACTGTTGCATATTATTATGATTTTCACTTTTAAAAGCAGCATGGGGGCAGCTGCAGCATGGGGAGGGGGAGTAACTATCCATTCTTGCACTATAAAAACTCCCACCCCACCCCCATGAGCTGTGGTTTGTCCCAGAGGGACTGTTTGTGTACCCTTAAATGCACTTGGGGAGATTTACTAAGACCAAGTGTGTACTGTATTGAGAACTTCTGATTTATGGCCCCAAAAGATGTGTTATCAGGCGATATGTGACCAGATCACCTGCGTTCCCTCCCCCACAAAAGTAAAAGACAGCCACTCTGGAGAATACAGGTGTCAGGGTTGAGACAGATGAGGGGGAAGAGTGGTGGCACAGCCCCCCTGACGAAGTGGCACCCACAGAGGAATGTGAGGAATTCATGCTGGGGGAAGACTGGTGGAGGCACTCCTCAGAAGAGGAGGAAGAGGGAGAAGTTGAGTCAGAAGCAGGCCCCAGTCAGGGAGGGGACCAGCCAGCCCCCTCACACACACCCCATTCACAGCTCTACAATGCCGAGCGGAAAAATGAAAGATGCCATTAGAAACAGCTGCAGCTCGTAGAAAGCGTGGGAGTGAGTCAGATACTTAAGAGAAGGCAAGATAAGAGTCAATCAGTGTCTGCAACTCATAGAATCATAGAGCTGGAAGAGACCACAAGGGCCATCCAGTCCAACCCCCTGCCAAGCAGGAAACACCATCAAAGCATTCCTGACAGATGGCTGTCAAATGTAATGAAGGCATATCCTTGTGAGCCTTCCTGGGAAGAGCATTCCACAAACAGGGAGCCACTGCATAAAAGGCCTGTTCTCACGTTGCCACCCTCCGGACCTCTTCTGGAATAGGCACACAAAGAAAGGCCTCAGATTATGATTGCAGGGTCCAGATTGGTCCATGAGGTCGAAACAAAATAAAAAAAATTCCTTCCAGTAGCACCTTAGTGACCAACTAAGTTTGTCATTGGTATGAGCTTTCATGTGCATGCACACTTCTTCAGATACCTGCTCACGAAAGCATGCACATGAAAGCTCATACCAATGACAAACTTAGCTGGACTCTAAGGTGTTACTGGAAGGAATTTTTTAATTTTGTTTTGACTATGGCAGACCAACATGGCTACATACTTGTAACTAGGTCATGAGGTGTTATGGTCCTGAGCCATTTAAGGCTTTATAGCTCAAAACCAGCACTTTGAATTGGACCCAGAAACTGATTGGCAGCCATTACAGTTGAGCCAGGTTCGGTGCAATATGCTCAATCAAGTTAATTGAGTTATGCCACTTGAGAATCTTGTATTTAGCTGGTTTTGTGCTTTAAAATGCATTGACCCTGTTTGCCCCATGGGGCAGTGGTCAGCAGTTCCCGACACTCTGGTTCCTTAAAGACATGGAATGACATTCAACTAAGTTTTACTCAGAATAGACACATTGAAATTAATTGGCCTAATTTAGTCATATTCCTTAATTTTAGTGGCGTTACTCTGAAGAAAACTGAACACCACTCCTACAGATTTATTGTTACATGAGATGAATATATATGATGATGAATAAAATGGGCTTCTGTCTACAAAAGCTTGTGCCATAACAAATTTGGTTAGGCTCAAAGTTATTGTTGACCACAATTTGAAAGTGACTCAAATTGTTAACCTTCTGTACTTTTCCCTACCTGCAGTTTCAGTTCCTGTTCTTTGCATTGCTGCTTACTTTTTGTTACTGTAAATGACACTGCAACTTTGCAGAGCCAGTTTTTCTTGTCCTGTTTCCCCATTCTGCTGCCATCATCCTTCCACTTCCTCCCCCCGCAAGAGGACCAGTTTGCACTAGAAGAATTCAGCACTAATTATAAACTAACATGTCCTTTTGGCTCATTATTAGGAACTCATGAACCATTCTCTAGCATTTCTTGGTCAACTGATTTGTTCCCCCTTTAAAGGGCCCGGAGTCACAATGTTTGAGAATAGCCACACTATACAGGGAAAGGACTAAGAAGCTGGCGCACAATCACACAAGCATGGAAATGCTACCTCAGGATCCAGCATGGGTTGATGGTTAGGATGTTAGAGTTGTACTGGGAAGACCCAGGTTCAAATCCCAACTCATCCATAAAGCTATCTAGATGACGATGGGCTCAGCACCATGTCTCAGCCTAATTGGCTGCCCAGAGGAAAACAAAGGGCTTGCCTGACAAGCCACAGTTGCTGAAATTATCTCATTGATAGTGTAGGTCAAAGATACTTCTTCTAGCTGAAAAGAACATAGTGGTAAATGTAGACTCCTGCTAGTGCTATAGTCTCCCCCTCTTGTGTATACTGTACTTCTTAAGGTACAGAGTTTCTTACCTGCTGGCCTTCTTCCTCCATTAGCTTTCCTTCCACTTGCAAAGAACCAACCATATCATCCCCTTAGTATCTAATTTTATTAGGTACAATTTTATTGCTTTGAACAAGTCTTGAAGTTGAGGACTTTATACAAAATGCAGTAGGCTATTGATATTTACATATGTATTGGGATAATAATATCGAATTTATATAATAATGTATGGGTTAGAGTTTTCTTTGTATATTTTATATATTCTTATATTGTTTCTTTCTACCCAGTTTTGTGCCGTTTTCTTTTCTTTTCCTTTCCTTTTCCTTGTGCTTTTAATTGAAACATTTTCAGGAAAAATGCCCCCCCCCCAAAAAAAGTCGGTAAGAAAAGAGCAAATGTGAAACACTGATTAGGATTGGACAGATTGGGACAATGTGGTGTGTATAAAATGGCTGTGCACAGGTTAAAGACTCCTTGTGCAAATGATCTTTCTTCTCAGCTTCTCCCTCTGCCAGGTCCCCTGAAAAAAGCCTCTCCTGGTGGGCCTTCCTGAACATCTGGCACTGCATTTTGAGGGTTCTGCAGTGGAGGGAGGAATTGCTCATGCAAATGTTGGATATATGGTAATCCATGGGTAGGCAAACTAAGGCACGGGGGCCGGATCTGGCCCAATCGCCTTCTAAATCTGGCCCACAGACGGTCTGGGAATCAGCGTGTTTCTACATGAGTAGAATGCGTGCTTTAATTTAAAATGCATTTAAAATGCAACATTTATTTAAAATGTTATTTGTGGGGCATAGGAATTCGTTCATCCCCCCCCCCCAAAAAAATATAGTCCAGCCCCCCACAAGGTCTGAGGGATAGTGGACTGGCCCCTGTTGAAAAAGTTTGCTGACCCCTGAATTATAACCCAATGTAAATGGGTGTCATATCACAGTTTAGCACCCATTTTAGAAGCCATTTCCAGGGATGTGGGTCGTAGTGCTCATCCCTAAACATAGCAGCCTTAAAAATGTGTTATGTGGAAAACAGGGTTCATAAACATCTATATATATTCAAAATGGAGGCTTTTAAAATAAATCATAGCTTAATAGAAAACAAGATTATGAAAGCTGGGTAAATTAAATTGAATGGTAATATTTTGCTATGCTTAAAAACCACACTTTCCTAGCCAAACAGCCATCTTTTTGTGAGTTGAATATTCTGGATCTGCTACATGCAATCTTCTTTATTTGTCTGAAGCAAGTCTAAGGCTACCTTTCTAATATCACACAGATGGGTGAGCAAGGGGTCCAAAGGAGCATCATTTTATGAAGTCTTTTTTTTATTACATTAAACTTACAACTATTTTTTGACAAAGTAATAATCATGAATAAATAAATAAGAATAAAAATGTGTACCCCACTACATTCATACCTTGGTTTGCGACCGCCTCCGTTTGCGACCGCTGCAGACCCGGAAGTGTTTATATCCGCGTTCCGCAGCGTGTGGATGCACAGAAGCGATCTGCGCAACATGCACAGAAGCACTCTATTAGCGCTTTGCACACGCGCAGAAGAACCCCTTGGTTTACTACGAACTCGGGGAGCAACCGGCTCCCCGGAACAAATTGCGGTCGCAAACCAAGGTATGACTGTACTGAGATCATTCCATTGTAACTATCCAACCTCCCAAAATTTCAACACCTCTTGCAATGGTTTGACCCCTTTCCGTTTTAACAGTACAAATTCTACAAACACCTTCCATATCTCTTCAAAATCATTTCTCCTTCATATTCCCTGTCTTACCTTAATGGCATATGTTAATTTATCATTAATAGCTATATCGCACACCTCTTTGTACCATTCTTCCATTTTATATTCTGCTTGCCTCTTCCACTTCCTAGTTACTATGATTTGTGCAACTGTCAATAAATTTGTGAGCAAGTCCTTCATAGCCTTCCACCCCATCGTAAATTGATAATAATGCTACTTCTGGACTTTCAGTCAGCTTTTACCCAGTGATTTCTGTTATCTCCTTAAACACCTTTTTGCCAGAGAAATTGTACATATTTACCCCCCCCCCCACGAAATGTGAACATAATTCCCGGTTTCCCAGCATCTCCTCCAACATAACACCTAATGTTCCTTGTTTGTTTGATTTAATCTCATTGGTGTTAAATACCACCTCCAAAATAATTTATAATAATTTTTTTATTCTTACAGACACCATTTTCAACGTACGATTCTCCCATCTCTCTCCCCCCCCCTCCCCAGCATCTAAAAGCATTGGCACCATCCATTCTGCTTAGTTGCTGTCACTGGATCATATTGAACGTCTAGTGAATTTCAATGGCAAGTCTCCTGTCTTCAGGCCACTATCCTCATACAAAGTGAATATATCCTTGTCTTTGGCATCTCCAATCAGCTGGAAGGTGAAGTTCTGGAGCAGAACACTGAAGAACAGGAACAGCTCCATCCGAGCCAGGGCTTCCCCTGGGCATGCCCGTTTTCCTAGGAGAGAAGAAAGTGGCAGGGCTCACCAGTCATCAAAAACCTATTTAGTGCCCAAGAAACCCAGCCAACTCATTTTGAAATAACGGAACTGCAAAAGAAAGACAGCAGTGTGACCATTTCTCAAGGGGTGCCTGCAACTCTCTGCTTCCACTGTGATGTGAAGGTGAAGTGTTTCAGGCAGGTATGTTTTTGGAGATATTGGTCTCATGGAGTTTTCTCGATTCTTTGGCTGACTGGTGGACTTCTATTCTGAGCATGTTATATAACACTAAAGTACTGCTTGGCTCATTCTCCTGCCACAAAACACAATATTGTATGTACTGTGCAAAGTGAGGATGTGCCCCAAAACCTATTCCAGGATCTTTTATGGCTGAGGTTACTGCTGTAGCACCTGTGCTCTTGAAGGTGCCTGTCCCAATAATTTGAAACAATGAATATAAATTAGTACTTTCCACCCTGTCAGCTTAAGGCATGGCAAAACATTGGCCACCATCTACCTGACACCGTTATTGGTCTATAGGCTGAAGATGAGCTCCTTTCAGCATGCCCAGCTGCTTGGAGTAAAATATAATGGTTCCTGCTATGTGGGAGGAGTGCAGAGGGCTAGGGAGGGCAATGGAGAAACATGCAGGGGGTGGGAATTCAAGAGTCTTGGAAGGTTGGAGCATGAGTAATGCGGAGGAGGATATGGGGCTTCCCAATGAGCAGCAGCCATGTTGCACTACTTGGCTTCACAATTCAAGGAGGCACGGATAATCCATTCTCTGGCTGGGGGACAGGCAGCCTGCAGAGAAGAGAGTATTGAAAAGACCATGTGGGATCCCTCTGTGTGTGTAAATCTTTGAGCTGAAAGCTACACATAAGCAGCTTCAGATCAAAGAAAGATAAAAGATTATGTGAGTGAGTACTCTCCTTTCCTTTCCTATCAACTCATCATGCCAGCTCTCTTTCTTAACACAGAGCCCATGTGGTTCCTGTAGGCAGTGGTCCAAAAGATGGGAACTCAACTGTCCCTTCCTCAGGCTAATGCTTGCTCAGGATGTAGGAAAGGGAGGGCAAAGACAGAGAGAAACGTCTTGTGGGTAGACAATCCCTCCCCAAACCTCTTACTTATCTCCTGGCAGCACTATCACTCTTGGAGTTCTCCTGCCCATCCATCCACATGCCAGCTGCTGGACCCAACCCCACAGTGTGAGAATCTAGGTCTATAGAGTCACCTGCAGAAAAAGGCATGAAGGCAACCCTGTTCCGGAACTGGCCCTTCTCATCCAAGAAATGACCTGGGTCAAACTCTTCTGGATTCTCCCACTGGAGAGGATCAAAGTGCACAGATCCAATCTCTGAACAGACGGTTGTGCCCTTCAGGGAGAAGATAGAGATTTCATTATTTGTTTCAGTTTCATAAACATAAAAAGAAGCCTGTTTATGTAAGAGACTGTGATCCCTAAAGTTGCTTGTCACATATAGAAACAAGTCATGGCACAGCATTCTGAAAAATCACCATGAATGTGTGTGTGGGGGGGGGTGAGGTAGTAATCAGCATACCTTGTCTCTGCACTGGCTGGGATTGTGACAAACCAAAGTCATTAATGGGATGATAAATCCCCCCTTCCCCTCTCCACAGTAACCTGCTCATTTCACATGTGACACACACCTGGGGGATAAGATAGCCCCGGAATTTTGTAGGACATGTTGTTTCACGCGGGAAGCTCTCAAGGCTCCCTTTTTCATATCGTTGAATCTCATGGAGAACAGCATTGGTGTAAGGCATCCTCACCCTATCTTCCATGCCAGGGATACGGTTGGCACCTACCACCTCATCAATCTCCCGTTGAACTTTTTCTGTAAGAAAACAAATTCAGAGCTCTACTTCCAGAATTCTGAAGCTACTTCTCTTCTAACATAGTGATAGCCTTCAACATTCTCCAACCAGAAGGAAAAGTAACACCGTCTTACATGAATTTGCATCCTGACAGGAGCCCATTTTTAAAGATGGCATGCAAAGATGAAAGGAATCTGGCTTCCATAACCCCAAGGCATTTGCTTTGCTACAGGGGATCACCTTATATTACTAAAGGATGTGGGCTTTTTATCTTAAGCAAAAAAGTTAACTGGAAGGCATTCTTAGAGATGTTCATGAAATTATGTAAAGCATGTTGAATAGATGGTCTGGAAACTTTATGCTGTCTCTTCAAACAATACCTTTTATTCATTCATTAAACTTACATCCCACTCTTGTACCTCAGCCAAAAAAAAAAAAAGAGTCACAGGGTAGCAAATCAGAATCACCACAGGGCAAGGGTTGAAGGCATTAGGTTCAGGACAGAAAATATAAAGTACTTCTTTGCATGATGCACAATTAACAGTCATAATTAAAGGAAACCTCACTACTGAGCTATTCTTAAGAGTTCACAGCCTTGCAGAAAGGGGATCAGACACAATCCAAACTGTTCTGAGGTAAAGAGCTGTTTGCTTATAATGGTGGTTCCTCCCTGCCTCGGCTCTTGCTAAAATGATTTAAAGAAGTGGTTTACTTTTGCACTAGCCCCTTGGACATACATAGCCAATGGATACTGGAGGTGATCCAATACGAGCCCAGCTCAGTGTATGAATCAGTTTAAAATGGTTTCCTCCTCCATCCCTCAAGGCAACAGCCCTCCTAGTCCCTGGTATTCAGATGTTAGAATCCCCAACAGAGGTTTTCATTCTGATTCTAATGGCTCCTAGGGTTGCCAGACTCAATAGAGGACAGGACTTCTGTGCCTTTAATTGCCCTGCTCTCTTTTGAGTCGGGAAACCTTAAAGAGAAACCAGCAGACCCTTTGCTTGGAAATTAAACAAAGGGTCTGCTGGTTTCTCTTTAAGGTTTCCAGACTCAAAAGAGAGCAGGGCAATTAAAGGCACAGAAGTCCTGTCCTCTATTGAGTCTGGCAACCCTAATGGCTCCATGGATTTGTCTTGTGGCAACAAAGTTTTAGGAGGAGTTATTCCTTTCATGAACAATGTAAGGCCCTTTTTTGTTGAAGCATTTGTTTTAAGGGATGTAAGTTTTAGTTCCTGAGTGCCAAGTTTGTTGGAGAGAAGTGCCGTGGAGCTGAGGTGAATGGGAAGATGCCCTTTTCCCTCCGGAAAAGATAAACATCAATCTCCAGGAAGACAGAATATGAAGGACAGGTCTCTGGGAGGACAGTGCTCTATTCTTGCTTTAATTTTACAATAATTTTATCAATTTTATGTAAATTATATCATTTATGTAGCATCTTTATTTATGTGCTGGTTACTTATGGAAGCTTTTGGAGTGCATATGCTTAAAATAAAATAAAACAGTGGAGGGTGGGAGCAGCGTCTTCCTCTTCTAAACAAATGTGGCTGATGCTGGACCCCAGTGGAAACCTTTACCATGGGCCGAGGAAAAGACATTTTGTACTTCAAGTATTTCTGTGAGCAAGTTGCACTTCCTTCGTGAAGTTTTAATGTCCTTTCAGTCCTTTGGACAATTTATGTACCTTGAATGTGTGGCAATCTAGCCATCACCAGGAGGGCACGGCCCAAAACTTCGCTTGTGGACAATGACCCAGCAATAAAGAGTCCCTGCACACAAATGATAAGCTCCTCTTGGGTGTAGATGGCCTCATGATTGGTTTGTTCCTGTAAAAAGGAAAAGGAGAAATAGAATTTAAAACACCCATCGGAAAGAGTGATGGAGGAAGTGAGACATCTCAGTCTTTTCTATGCAGTAACTGGATGGAACAAAATACTTGCATTGTTTATTGCCGTGTAACTACAGTGGGGTTTTTTTTAAAAAAAAAAATTGAATATAGTTTTACTCAGTGACATTTCTCTAGAAAATGAGGTGGTGGAACTCGTCACAATCACCTGCTCATTCTCTTAGAATGGCAATGGCACCCACCTGAGAGCTGCCAGAACTGAGATCCAACAGGTTTCAGCTGAAACAAAGCCATGGTGTTATTCATTTAAAGTTTTTTAAAAAACATTTTTAAAGTTTGATGTTTTATGATGCTTTTATATGTATTGGTAGGCTACCAGAGTGGCTGTGGATACCGAGTCAGATGGTCTGGGGTATGGACTATTATTATTATTATTATTATTATTATTATTATTATTACAATCATTATTTTCTTATATACAAGTTTATACTGATTTTAGTGGTTTTTAAGCCCACAAATTATTCCAATCTACCTCCACAATCTCTATTCCTACATCAGATTCCCATTGCTGTTTCATGGAGTTGTATCCTCCAATTGTTAACTCATTAATTATTTGATAGAGTATAGTGTTTATTATTTTGGGGGGATGGTATATTCATTTGTATGTAAGATCAATTTTTCAAATAATTTTGAAGGTCTTGTGACATTTAATGGCCAATGCTATCCACTCAATCTATTTGCTGATCCAGAATTGTTGATCAAGGTGTCTTCCCTGCCAGGTAAGTATTATTATGTTAATATGTTTATTGAAGATTTTTACATAAAAAAATAACAAAAACAAAAAGAAGAAAAAGAAAAGAGAAAAATACAAAAAAGCAAAAAGAAAACAAAACGAGATACAAAAAACAAATATTTTTAATATCGTAGCATCGACTTCCCCGTCCATCCCTTCCCGAGTCTATTTTAAATCCCATTGTACAGCTTTCACAATATTTTGCATAATAATTCAACAATTACAATTCTTATTCTTCACTCAATAATATAGCTTACTCAGTTTTAAACAACATCTTAACTATCTCTAATTATTTCCCTTAGCCTTTAATTTCTCCCTGAAAAATATATCATTTCCCCAAATCTAACATCTTCATATCTAATATATTACGATTCCTCTTGAATCTTCCCCTCCCTCCCCTGGGTAACAATTCCCACGATTCCCCAACCAGTTCCTTAATACTTTCCATTTTCAGACCTTTTAAAGCCATCCATTAATTAATATTCCATAAAAATTTTCACCCCACACCCTCTCTTGACCACTCCAAGCCACACCATTCGCTCCTCCTCCCCTTCTGTTGTTTCAAATCTTCAGCCAGTCTCCCTCTCACATCTTCATTTTCCTTGTCCCCTATTATCACCCATCTTCTGTCTGGATTGTGTCCCCCTTCTCTCACTAGAGAGGCACAAATCCAGACCCAGTCATCATCTTCTGCCACAGCTTGATTGTCTCTGACTGGGGCCTGATCTCCCTCTCCCACTAGAAAATCAGGGCCCCAAGTTCCACCTTGGTCTGGAGATCCTTGAATCAAATAAGTGTCCTTCACAACCTCTCTCACAGGTTGCTCTTCAATGTGCTGCTCCTCCTTTTCTTCTTCTAATTTTTCATTATTGTTATCTTCTTCCTCCTTTGCTTCTGATTGTAAATTTTCCATTAGGGGCTGTGAATTTCTATTACAGTTACACATTTCTTGTGTCATTTCTTGGATTTGTTCCAAAATGTACTGTAAGCAGTCCTCCTCTGACTGTAGGTTGGGTATTTTGTCTGGCTGCATCCTTTGTCTTCTCGTATTACACCAGAAGGCGTATGTTGTAATGCCAGGGGTGGTGCTGTATTCTTTTGTTAAATTTCATCCAAATTAAATCCTTTCTTTTATTTCCAAGGTCTGATTACTTCTTAAATTCCAAAGCCTCTTAGAGCTCAAATTAATGTATCCATAATATTGTATCTAGAATTCAAAGGTTCACCATTATTGATACTTTCTTTCCCTTTGTAGCCTCGCAGTTTCGGCTGGTCGCGGCTTCAAGGGTCTTGCTCCCAGGTTACAGGGGGGGATTGTTTATACTCCAAACATATTTTGCAGAGTTCAAAAATTAAAATACCTCCTCCCCTTGGCTCTGCCACTTAAGGGAAGGGTTCTCTTTTTTAGGAGAGTTCGTAGCCTCATTCAAACAACGCGGCTGCAGGCAAGTTAGCTGCGAAGTGATTATCTCGGGGGGGGGGGAGCGACCTCCGTTTCCTTTTTTAACTCCCCTCCCGTGACCAATTTTTTCCGAATTTCTCAATTCAATCTTACGTCCATTTGCTCACGGTCGAATTCTATTTTTGGAGGTATCTGCCGCTCCATTGTCTTCGGCTCGGAGCTTCTCGCCGCTGAGGTAGCAAAGGACCCAAGGCTCCGTCACGATCGGTCTGCTCTCAGGGCTCCAAAAATGGGGCTTTCCGGGCAGCGTTTGTAACTTCAGGGAGCACAGCTGGGTGTCCAGGTCCCCAAAACGCTCTATCTGGGGGTTCTCCGGGGGTCGCGGCACTGACGCGACTCCCCCCCTCCTCGGCGGCGATGGGGACCTTGGAGACCGAGGCGATCCCCGCCGAATGGCAAATGGCAGCAGACCGGAAGTCCCCTGCCAGGTAAGTATTGTTGATGAAGGAGGCCATTGGGGAAACTGAAGCATTTGGCAGGGTGACAATTAATAAAAGTAAATCAAAGATGATCTGAGACATCTCAGTCTTTTCCATGCAGTAACGAGAAGGAACACAAAACCTGCATAGCTTGAGGGAAGATGCCTCCACCTGAGATTAGCCTGGAGATCATCACAATGGCCAACCACTACAGCCAGAATGCAGGATCAGAATGAGGGAGGGCAGCAGACATATGAGGCATTTCCAAATGTAGCCACAAACAAGAGACATCTCAGAAGTGTAGAGAAGGGAAATTATATAACCTCCTACCTTCTCTGACTTCATAAGGAAGCAGTCAATATAGTCCCGGGGGTCCTGATAATCCAGGGTCTCCCTGTGGGATTCCACCCTCTCATTGATGTAAGCATACATTTTTTCAAAATCTCCAAAAATCTTTTTGTGCTGTCCAGGCAGGTAAGGCATTATTTTTGGGAACACATTATAAATCTGGAACAGAGACAATACATAACAATTGTATATTGAATTCATCATTTTAGAACTGCCTGCTGAGTCTATGGATTTAGGGATGTTGGAGAAATCTACTGCAAAATGTCTGCAATCCATGGCTCCTTTGAGAGGAGTGACAGGATTTAAGTTTAATAAACAAACAAACAATTGTAAAGAAATCCTCTCTCATCCTCTTCCTCCCCCTCCTCCTTGGTCTACTTTATTTACAGTCTATTATATTTACATATTGACATATTCATTATCATTAGATCCTGCCCATATCCACTGAGGCAGAACTCCTAACCATACCTGCCCAGAAATGAGGCTTACTGAATTAAACTGGGCTTACTCTGAGGTAAATGGGGTTAGGATCACAGCCCTAATCAACTTCCTACTGTGAATTTATAAATAATGCATTGGTTTTTTTTAAAAAAAGCAAATGCATTGTTCATTATTTCGCCTGCTTATTCTCTGAAACAAAATAATGCAGAAACAGGTTCGAGATCTTTCTACAGCAAAGACTCATTAAAAATAATTGTTAGGTATCTTGTATGCAGGTCTGGCCCATCCATGAAGTGGAGTGAAGCAGGCACCTCAGGTGGTGGAAGCCCTCGAAGTGAACCCTCCTCAGATGTCCTGCCCACCCCACCCCGTCCTCTGCTGGCTAAGAATTTACTTTGTTTTGTCTCAAGTCATGAAATGGGATGCACCACCCCTGCTTGAATGTTTCTGTGCTTAGTTGATACACGTTCCATATATATTAAATCTAAGTAGACTAGAAACCAGAACACTACGGACACGGGTTCAGTGGCAGAGCACCAGGTTTGCATGCAGTAGGTCCCAGGCTCAGTCACTGGCATACAAGGAACTCGAGAGTAGCTTGCAGGAGCCATGTGCAGGGCCGGCTCTAGGTAGAGTCCTGGTGGCGCCGGGCTGGTAGGCAGGGCGCTGCGCGGCGAAGCCGTGCGTAAGCCATGCTGCACCCTGCGAGGGCAGGGGCACCAGAGCGATCTCCGCCCCTCAACGCCAGGGCCCCCGACCTGCTCGAGACTGCCCTGGCCATGTGGTCTAAGCTTGGAGCAACCAACTCATACGTCCTCACATGCTGAGCTTCTCAGGTAGACTGGAGAGCAACAAAGAGTTACTTGCCCAGTCTCTCCTGGACTTCCGCTTATCCTATGCCTAGAAGGCACAGGTCCAAGCAGATTTGCTCTTGGCCCATGCTTTCTAGGCACAGGGCTGAGTGCTTTTACCATTGCCCTGCTGCTTCCCCCCAGGAAACCTGCTATTTAGTGCTGAATCAGAAGAAACAGCAATCTGCAGAAAAACAGATTGCTGTTTGTTCCAAAACAATGGGTTTTCCTGGGGGAAAGTAGTGGGGCAATCTTAGGTGTGGATAAGCTCATAGAAGAAAAGCCCAGATAAAAATATTTCCCTTATGCTTCCTGGGGAAAGGGAGTGTCCGAGTTTCAAACTCATTTCCCTTGCCACAAGCAGATATTCAGCCCAGCTCTGACTGCCTTAACACCCTTTAGATAAGCAACCCCTTGATAATGAATAACTGGGAAAATTCACCGCTAGCCCGGGGAAGTGCTGCACCAAAACACCTACAGAAGAATTCCTCAAGGTCTGTATTTTGAGGCCCTGCCTTTCTGTGGCAAATTTAATGTTGATCTGCAATTAAAGCGAAGATGTATTTGATTTGTTTCATGTGCAATTTTGCAATTTAATGCAGACAAGAGGATCAGAGAAAGTGTAAAAGGTAAAGGGAAATATGCCCTAGAGTGCACCTGGCTTATAACAGGCCCATGTCCACTAAGATGAACCAAGGTTCTGGGTCCATGGGATATCCTCACAAGAAGAAACAACATACCTGTCCCATATAACTCGCAAAGTAGCTCACGAAATCCTCTATGATACGCAACATCTCCCAGAGGACCTGATCTGTGTAGTCAAAGCGACTCCCAAAGACAACAGAACAGAGCACATTAGAAACAGCAATTCTCATGTATTTTCTTAGATCAAAGGCCTTCCCTGCAGGAGCAAAAGGACATAGTCAATGGAATTTGGCGAGGTGGATGCTCTCTCCCTCTGCCAGCACGGCAGAAGAACGTAAACAAGAGTTCCTTGTACAAACTGAGCTAGACACACGGTGCATTTAATATTTCCCTGACATTTAAAGATAATTAAATTCCTTTTACATGGAACGATAGTATCAGCAGCTCTTGAAGGACAGTATTCACTTTCTTTGGCAATGCAGAAGTGCAGCTTAACTGGTGAGGATAACATTATGGACTCCTACAAGGAGGACAATGTGCTCCCCCATATCTGTGGTCAGGAAATCCCTGCTCAAACAGAGCTTGGCACATTTCAGGAGTACGTTACAACTCAGCCAAGTTCTTTAATAGGAAGAAATTCATTATGAACACCTGTGCCATAACTAATGGAAATCCTGGTAGCCTACTCTTCCTGCCCTGAAGGACTTCAAAAGTGTGTTTGGAATAAGGATAACTTGAGAAGACCTTTTGCGGTTGCCATTGCCTCCACCAGACTGAGAGCTTCCTCCTGCACCCTCTTGGACATTGTTTTCTTCCCCATTCCAAAATCTCGCAGGGTGGTGAGTGTGAACCTGCGCAGCTCTCTCCATTTTTTCAAAGATCTGCTGGACAGTCCTGAAAGCAAACAGGTGAAGATCATTCCCTTAGGAAGTTTTCTTATCAGGATGGAAGTTCATTGTGGCACTTTGTCCATTCAGAATATATTCCCATTCGTAGTTGCAGTAGGGTTTCTTCCAGACAACCTGTTCATTGAGTGTTCATCCTGACTTGTTTGCACAACACTTGTACAGAGATTATATGGTATTGACTGTTGCTGAGTATTCATTTTGATTTGTTCACCCCAAGGTTTATGACTTCCCATCAACTGATCTCACTTTTTACTGCATTTTCCTATGACTTTCCTTGCCATTACAACACCCATCTGAGAATGAATCAAGCCATGGGTGGTTTGTATGTAACTTTTGTACCACATAATAACAGTGCTGAACTATAGAGTGAATACATTGAGTCATTTCTTCACATTGTTAAATGGTGCTGGAGGAAAGAGGATAGGCAAACTCTTCAGTGGGTCATGTCATATCACGGCTTTCATTAAATATTTGTTATGGGCAAAATGTTGGATTTGGTTAAGAAATAAAAAGGAGACTTTCCTGTATGACTAGATCCAGGTTTGGGGCAAGTGCTTTTTGGTGAGAGAGCCCCAGCAGAGATTTAACATCACAAAACATGCAGCAAAGAAAAGTGTGGGAATATAGGCTTTTGGGCCTTTAAAACATGCCCTTCTACCTTCTTTCCAAAGTTTCCCACTTCCCTTTAGTATAGAAAGAGACCACACAGTTTACTTACAAACTCTTCAAAGGGCAGATTCATGTGTTTTTCCATACAGCAGCACAAAAAGACTGGTTGAAAAACTTGGTTTCAAAACAGTAAGGTTTTCTAAATTATTTGCATAGAAACAGAAAGATAACTCGATAAAGCCATGTGGCCTAAGCTTGGAGCATCTAGCTCAGACATCCTGCACATGGTGGAAGAAAAAAAGGAAGGGAAGGGGCAGAACAAATAATTTGGTAGCCCTTCCTTCCAAGGTGAGCTAGCTAAGCTTGGCATGACAGCTAACTTTATGATCTTAACCCTTCATAGATTAATTAGAATTTAGCTTGTTGGTTATTTGAGACTGGCTATATCCCTCACAGTAAAGAAAGAAATCAGTCCAGGGCTGTTGTTTTGGGTGGAAAACTCCAGTTTGTGGTAACATCTAGCTCCACCTGCAGTTTGAAAAGGAAGGGCTTGATGTCTGCTTCTTCCTACTCAGAGACCCCTGTAAATGAAGGCTGCTTCTCATGGGCGTACCCAGCATGGGGCGGGGGGACAGCTGCCACCCCCTAAGCAAAATAAATAAAATAAATAAATCATCCTGCTTCACGGTGGCTGCAGCTGAGCTGGAGACGTGTTGGGGTCCCGCAAGAAGAGCCTGAAGCGTCTCAGCAAGGCGCAGCGATGTTGCTAGCCTTCTGGCTGCCCGGGGCGGCAAATCAGAAGGCACCCCGCCGGTGGCGGGGCGTCCGTCGCGCGCATAAATGCTAGCGACGCTGCTGGGAGGAAGGGACCTGCGCGAAGGGAAAGGAGGGAAAGGAGGGAATGGAGACAGGAAAGCGGCTTCCTCCTCCTCTCCATTTCTCCCTCCCCTCCTCGAGCTCCAGCGTAGGGGCAGCGCGGGAGCCACGTCCCTAACCAGCCCAGCCCAGCCCCGCCCCAGCAGCGGCACCACTTGCTGCTCCTTCCGGCTGCGGCCTGACGGCATGCCCAACCCCGCTGGCCCCAACTCCGAGGGCTGCACATGGGCCGCTCCTGGCGGCTGCAACAATAGCCCATGGCGGCGCGGCGCCTCAGCAGCTCCCGGGTCAGCGCACCCTCGGAGTGCGCAGCAGACGCCGTCACCGCTTCTGCTTGGGCTGCAGTGGCAGCAGGAGCCGCAGAAAGGTGAGGGGGCTTCACAGCAGGAGCCACAGAGCCAGGCCTTGCCCCCGGGAGGGATGCAGGGAGGACCTCAGCTCGTGCCCCTGCCAGGTCTGTGGGAAGCACAGGCAACTCAAGCATGCAGCTGCTCGGCGACTCGGCCAGCCCTCCCTCCTCCTCCTACTCAGGCGTGGCAGCCATCGGTGGAGGTGGCAAGGGGCGCCGTGCTGCCCCCCACAAGGTGGAGCCCAGGGCCCCCGCCCCCTATTGCTACGCCCCTGGCCGCACACATGCGCTCTCCCCCGGGGCTGCGCCCAGGATGAAACTTCTTCCTGGAGTCAGTTTGACCTGGGCTCCGTAGCCCCGCCCACATTCCCACTTTGTGGCCCCTCCCCTTCCATGCCTTGGCCCTGCCCCTGAACGACCATGGCTTGCCCCCCCTAGTTTTGATCCTGGGTACGCCCCTGCTGCTTCTCCCATTAAAATGGAAGCAATCAAAAAATAAGCACAGTACCCCTGCCTACCTTTATAATGGTTCACTGCATCACTGAAGGGCAAGGCAGGACGCCCACCAAATTCTTCAGCATGATCCAACAGAGCATCTTTCACCACTTCATATCCACAGAGTACCACCATGGGCTTGGGACCCAGCCAGACGGTAAAGATAGGACCCCATTTATCAAAGAGCTGAAGGTAGGATTTAAAAAATGCATGGATATATCAGTGGCAGCTGGCCCATTATGGCAATCAGGGTTTAGCCCTACCAAGTGAAAACCCAGCAATTTATTTTTAAATCCCCCCAATCTCAAAGCTATAGTCTTTTTTGTTCCACACACTCTCCCATTTCAATGAGTCCTGGATACTTTTTTTGTCAATCGGCTCTCTCACCACTCAACTAATCACAATCCAAAAGTGTTGCTCTAGCTAGGAGGTCCCACACCTCTCTTTCTCCAGTCCAGGGGTTCCCAACAAAATTTTCTCGAGGACCCCTCATCGAGCCGCTATTGTGACAAGGACCCCCATTAATTCCTAATCCTAAAATTAAAAAGTGAGAGCCAAATTAAGAGTCTTTTTATATTTTATATTTATACGTTTTTTACAGTTACAACAGAGTACTCCATCAGTATACAGTTTTAATTTTCAGTTCTTAATGAGATGAACCACTTTTTAACCAACGGTCCATTTTTAACTACGCGAACTGTAGCTTCCGCGAAAAACAATGCTTTGCTTACAAACACTACTGTTTTGCAAAGAGGCAGTGCGCGCCAGGGAGGAGGGAGGGGAATGGAGAAGACAGGGTTACCTGCGCAGTAGCGCACAAATGAAGCCGACGCGCGCAAAGCATCTTGGGGAGGTGAGCGTTAGTAGAATGTGTGTGCTGCCTCTTTGCAAAACAATAGTGTTTGTAAAGCGCCACCTAACAGCATACAGCAGAACTACTGCCTCTATCTAATTCTAGTTTTGCGCTAGACTCTGCTCATGCAGGAAGCGGCCAAAACAAAAAATCTGTTATCATACGAAATATATTTAATATATTTTTTATTCTAATAGCATCTTGCGGACCCCTCTGGCATAGCTCGCGGACCCCTGGGTGTCCCCGGACCACCTGTTGGGAACCACTGCTCCAGTCAGCAAAACCTATTTTTATTTGACCTCGCTATGCAATTTCCTCCTCCCATCTGCTGACATTATTTCAATTCATCCAGATGACTGAAGGCAATTAGCCTGGTGATTTGGTAGTCCCAGTTCTCATAACTGCTTTCCTGTAGGTCATGGCCAGAAAGCTCACACCAAGCCCCAGGATTGTGCTAATTATTTTATTTCAGTGACTTGTCTATTTGTGCTTCTCAGCTGTCATGGCAAGAACCCAGATGGCTATTGCAAGGGCTTGCTGCTTCAGCCAGAAGTAATTGCTACAAGATAGTATCACCAAGGAGACATCATGGAAACAATAAATGTCCATAAAAATGGCAAAAGTACCGTATTCTCCAGGTGGATCACGTTTAGTCAAAACTCTCCACTATGACCTGTCCATCTTCAGTGGCCCTGCATGGCATAGCTCATAGCTTCTCTGAGTTATTCAAGCCCCTTCACCACGACAAGGCATTGATCCATGAAGGGGGACCCCTATTTGGGGGGACTCTAAATAAAGAAATCTCCCATATGCACTATCCGTGTATAAGACGACCCCTCAATTTTAAACTTGAAAAAATAGGGGGGGGGAATATAGTCTTATACATGTGAAAATACAATAGTTTCTTTCCCAGATAGGTTTTATCTTAAACAATAGCAAATGCAGTAAATAAAAAGTTCGCTTGTAATATATCAGTGGTTCAGTGCTATTTTCTTCTCTTTCTAAAATAGATTTTATCTTGAACAATTGCAAACGCAATACAGTGGTACCTCGGTTTATGAACACAATTGGTTCCGGAAGACTGTTCATAAACTGAAGCGTTCATAAACTGAAGCAAACTTTCTCATTGAAAGTAATGGAAAGTGAATTAATCTGTTCCAGATGGGTCCACGGCGTTCGTAAACTGAAAATTCATAAACCGAGGTGTTCATAAACCGAGGTTCCACTGTAATAAAGAGTTCAAAATAAAGAGGACGACGTCCTTCAGTTTGTGAAACCTCCTGGAAGGTTTAATAATGCTACTCCCAATGTAAACATGCAGATGGGGTCAGATATACCCCTGCTTTAGGTTGTTTACACACAGTCTTTTCTTGTATATTATTTGAAACAAAGCTCAAAGACTAAGCTCTTCAATGACAAAATGTCTGATTACTTCCGAGCACTGAACCACTGGTATATCACAATTTGACTCTTTATTTGCTATTGTTTAAGATAAAACCTATCTGGGAAAGAAACTGTTTTTTGCAAATTTTTATGGATTTATTCATAAAATATCCTTGGTGATATTATCTTGTGTCGATTGCAGTAGTCACTGTATCACCACCCTGTTCATTGTTTTATCAGCAAGAAGTAAAGCAGCAAGGTGAGATGCTGCACATTTAATTTGGAATGGAGCTGTGTGAAGAGAGCCTATCAGAAAGTGAAAGGGTGTGGGGGTCAGACATCTGTGAGTAACTGAAGAAAAGGGTTTAGAAACAATGTGGGGCTGTTGAAGGGAAAGAAGAGCAGAAAGAAAGGAGTTGATGAATCAGCCAAAGAAATTCCTATATGAATTCCTAAGTGCTGAAGACATTTATTAAGCACAAATCAAGGAAGAACCAGCAAACAAGTGCTGATTAATAAGGATTTGTATGTAAAGCTGGATGGATGAATTGCAAAATGAAATATGAGTGGATGAAATGATCTGGTAAGAAAAAAGTGAATGAATTTAATGTGACCCTAGGAAAAAATTAAGTAACTTATGAATAGAAAAGAAATATCAACTGAATTTTTTGGGGGGAGAAATGGGTCAGAGAAAACCCACCCACTTCTTAACTCACTCACAAAGAGAAGGTTCTGTTCACAGAACCTTGGGTGGCTGGGTGACTATCCAGTCCTGGGATCCAATGAAATATCTGCGTGTTTATAGTTTAATATAGAGGGCGTTGATCCAATAGGAATAGAGCAAGGAGAGCAAACAGTCTGTCAATCATTATGGATGTTTATGGGGATATACACTAAAACTTTTTCAAGGGCATCATAGGAGGCTATCAAAATAACTGTAGCAAGGCTATTGACACTGGTCATGTGTCTCATTGAAGGCAAGTGCTCATGAGGGCTAAACTAGTCAAGGGATTAAGACAGTGTGCACTGTGTTACTGCAGAAGGTGTACATTTATATACCACCCCTATTTTCCAAGGAGCTCAAAGTGATAGTCCAATCATTACTTAGACACACACACAGAGAGAGAGAGAGAGAGAGAAGACTGTGCTAGTGCTGAAACGTTTGAAATGAACTGACAATGTAGGAATAACCTGAATTAACACTCAGGGTGAGTGAGAGAATGAGCAGCCAGTTGAAATTATTATTTGGGGCTTGGCTGAAACTTTGGGGCCAGCTTTTTTAACCATTCTGGTGGGGCGGGGATAGAAATTATGATGATCCCAAATATTAAGGACAGGATAACTTTGGTGAAATTTCTGTTTGTGAGCATTCATAGTGTTCACAGTATTTAACATTTCTGAGGTCTCTGAGGGCTTTTTCACATCTGAAACCTTTAGGAAATGTCTTTCTTCAGGGAATTGAAGTCTTGCACAAAGGAGAAGATTGAATAGAAACACAAACTACCCCCACCCCACCCTCAAAAAAACCAAGGCAGACAACAAGTGATGCAAAATTAGAATTTGAGGGGCATACCTCTGAAAACATTAAGAATAAGGCCTATTTATATATCTAAAAGTGGGAAATTAGCTAGGGAAGAAGTTCATATATTTATTTATTTATTACATTAATATACCAGCATGCTATGGTCCATGGGGTCACGAAGATTCGGACACAAATAAACGACAATCTTCCAAGGAGCTCAAAGTGATGTACATGGTTCTTCTGCTCCCCATTTCATTCTCACAACAACCCTGTGAGGTAGGTTAGGCTAAGAGATGGTGATTGGCCCATGGTCACCCAGTGAGCTTCATGACTGAGTGGGAATTCAAACCCTGGTTTCCTAGGTCTTAGTCCAACACTCTATCCATTATGTCACACCCCAAGGCAGGGCCGTCTTAAGCATATCTGGCGCCCTGGCGCTGTGGTGCGAATATCCCTCCGGTGCCCCCCGCCCTATTTCCCAGCGCGGCTGTCTGGTGGGCGCTGCAGCGCGGCGGCCCCCCTGGCGGCCCGGCGGCCCCCCTGGCAGTCCGGCGCCCTGGTGCCCTGCGCCACCCAGCCTTGCCTTAGGGCCGGCCCTGCCACAAGGGTTTTAAAGGTGTGCCAAGGAAGGAGAAATGAACTGCAGAGAACCTGAATGAATTCTTTGCAGATGTATTCATTGTTAAGGTGTGGGGCAGATACATGTGCCTGGGCTTTTTTCAAGGAGCAGGTTTGGCCCTATCATGAGGCAGAGAGAGGCAGCTGTCTCAGGCAGCACATATTATGAAGCAGTGAGTGGAGAGAGTGGAGAGTGTGCATGCACTAACATAGGTCACTGTCCTCAAGGTGCTATGGAGAATGTTGAGATCAGAGTCAATGGCCTGCTGGACCTTTGTACATGGAACAGGACTGGGAGGAGGCAGCTTTTCCCCGTTTGCTTCAGGCAGCAAAACACCTTGCAAAGGAAGTTTGCAGACAGCTGTGCCATTGAAACTGGCAGGTTATTGTAAAACTGGAAAAGGTGCCAACAGGGACAATTAAAATTATCAAGGGGCTGGCCTCTGTGAAGAAAAATTAAAACATTTGGAGCTTTTTTGTTTTTGTGTTTAGATAACAATGCGCTAAGAGAAGACAGAGGTGTAGGCAATTTATCATGGTGTGGGGAAAGAACACTCCTTTGCTTCCAGTGAAGCAGAATGGTAGGGCAATCAAGATAAGCAGAAGGAGCTCCTCCTTCTCAGAGGCAGCACCACTGCAAGATGTCTGGATGGTCATCAACTTAGACAGATTTTAAAGTGGATTAGACAAATAAGGCTATCAATGGCTGCTAGGCAAGATGGTCATATACAGTGGTACCTCGCAAGACGAATGCCCTGCAAGACGAATTTTTCACAAGACGAATGCGTCTTGCGATCTGATGGTGACTCGCAAGACGAATTCGTTTTGCGAAAAATTTGTCTTGCGAATCGCAGTTTCCCATAGGAATGCATTGAAATTTAATTAACTTCAATGCATTCCTATGGGAAACCGCGATTCGCAAGACGAATTTTTCGCAAAACGAATTGACTCGTGGAACGAATTAAATTCGTCTTGCAAGGCACCACTGTACTGTATTAGCTGCAGATGACATATAGTATGCCTTTCAACACTAATGAAACAGCAACATAACCCTCCGACAGCATACAAATCAATATGGCTAATTTGACTCAACAACCCCTCACACTCTCTCACACACCAACAAAACTCACTGTAATCAACCAAATGCAACCAACCAGTCTCTTTCACTGCCAACGAAAAGGAATAAATGAATAGATGCAAGAACCATCCACGTGACACTAATACAACACCCGACACATACACTATGCAAAAGATGGAAATATCACTACCCCCTTCTTTCTCCCTCCTCCCCCAACCACACAATGCCTATGATAGCAATGTCTCAACCAAGTGTTACTGACCTGTAGATAGGGCTCTACTAAGTAAAAACAGAGGCGTTATGCAGGGGCGAACCTAGGCTTTCTTTAACACTAGTCAAAGACCCAGCTTGGCATCCCCACACACATTTATTTACACACACACACACACACACACACACACACACACACACACAGAGGCTGGGAGCGTCAATGGTGCCCTCCTGGAGGCTTCACTTGGGGGCGGTGGCTACCCACCCCCCTGCTACAGCACTGCGTAATATGTCCCTTTGTTATCCATGAAAATCTATAGAAGCAATAATAACACTGATTGCCAAGGCATGGGGTGGGTGCAGAGCAGAATTGCAGGAGACTGTGCTGCTTGGAGAATGGATAAGACTTTCATCTAGTCCTTCAGCGTTCTTTGTGTGTTCTTAAAGATGGTGCTCTCTGCAGCCTCTCAGTCTGGCAGCACTTCCAGGAAGAGACAAAGAGGATGGGAAACCTTCTTTTCATGACCTCCCTTCTGTTCACTTATGTTGCAGGAATATTTGCGCCCCTCAAAGCAGCAGATAGAATCAGACATACACAGACTAAAGAAGGTAGAAATTAACTTTGTGCCTTCCTGTCTCTATCTGCCTTTTGAGTCTAGCCCAGGGGTCAGCAAACTTTTTCAGCAGGGGGCCGGTCCACTGTCCCTCAGACCTTGTGGCGGGCCAGACTATATGAAAAAAAAAACATATGAATGAATTCCTATGCCCCACAAATAACCCAGAAATGCATTTTAAATAATAGGACACATTCTACTCATGTAAAAACATGCTGATTCCCAGACTGTCTGCAGGCCAGATTGAGAAGGCGATTGGACCGCATCCAGCCGCCGGGCCTTAATTTGGGGATCCCTGGTCTAGCCAAATCTGCTTTACGGCACAAATGAAAAGTGAAAGTGGTCTCCAAGAGGTGGACTTACCTTTGCATAGTTTCTGCTCAGAGGCAGGACGTTTTTCTGCAGAAGATTGCCCAGAAGAAACCAAGGAGTGGGCCCTGGAGGTAGTTGGGCTTTCTTCTTGTACATTTTGAAGGAGAACAAGAGCAAGGTGAAGAGGAGGCAGAGAAGGAGCAGAGCTTCTACCCCCATTTTTCTCTCTGTTCTTTTGGTCAGAAATCCAAGAAAATACTTAAGAACAACAAGGTGGAAGAAAGCTGCCTGCTGGAGACCCGACCCAACCTGAACTCTGGATTATCTCTGTTGCTCTTCTGGTGTTCATGTTTTCAGTGTGGCCTTTAATAATTAACGGGGATAGTTATTCATTAATATACATTGAACTTAACCTTGACTCAGAATTAAAATAGGTTAATGGGGCGCATGAGAGATAGAGTACATGGAGGCTGCAAGCAAATATATGCTATCTGAGAAGCCAGTCAGTGAAAAGGTGTGTTTTACCTGCTGCAGGGAGGATGTTTACCTTCTTTTTTGAATCTGCTCACTCTCCTTTAAACACACTTTACTTATATATTTTATCTATCATCTATCTATATATCTATCTATCATCTATGCCACATTTAAACTGTGAGGGAGATAGATGTTTCCCCACTGCCCTTCCTGGCATACTCACAGCAACATAACTTTATGCTTTATGCATTAGTTAGCTTCTAAATGAATTCTTCTTTCCCCATCCCATTGTAATAACCACCACTTGAAAGGTGTCCTTGTTGTGGGTGCAAACTCCCAGATCTTGAATTCCTTGTAGATACTTGTTCAGGGTGGGACATGGTTGCTCCGCATAAAAGAATGCTTAAGGCTCATTGTGTACATGTGGATTTCTTGAGAAACGTGTCGCAGGAAACAAATTTTGAGCTGACGTGTGAATGTGTTTCATGGTGTTAAAAAACAAATCAGATGCAAGTCTGTGATGCGAACAAATCAGAGTGAGTGCTCATTAACTAGCTGGCTCCCCTGAAAACTCCTGGTGCTCAGAGTTTGGGTGTAATAATATAATACTGACTATACAAACAGTATTCAAAGTGGACTTAGGACTCAAATTTAGAAAAAGGTAGAAATAGGAGGATTCTAATATGAAATTCATAGGGACGCAGGTGGCGCCATGGGTTAAACCACAGAGCCTAGGACTTGCTGATCAGAAGGTCGGCGGTTCGAATCCCTGCGACGGGGTGAGCTCCCGTTGCTCAGTCCCAGCTCCTGCCCACCTAGCAGTTCGAAAGCACGTCAAAGTGCAAGTAGATAAATAGGGACCGCTACAGCGGGAAAGTAAACGCCGTTTCCGTGTGCTGCTCTGGTTCGCCAGAAGCGGCATAGTCCTGCTGGCCACATTTCCTGGAAGCTGTACGCCGGCTCCCTCGGCCAATAATGTGAAATGAGCACGCAACCCCAGAGGCGGTCACGACTGGACCTAATGGTCAGGGGTCCTTTTACCTTTAATATGAAACTTGGCAAGTGATGGGCAGAAGATGCAAGATATGTAGAACTGAGGAATGTTAGGGAAGTCCAAAGATGATACAGTGCTGGCTTGAATGGGTGTGGCTACCATTCATGAAGAAATGAAGAGGAATATAAAAACTGTGTACAAAAGTGAAAATCTGTAACCTCTCTGGAAGAGCAAAGGAAGCTGTTCTTTATGAGGGGAGGGTCTTTTTACCAATTGTCTCAGATGCCAAGTGTGGTGGTGCACACAGTTATCCACAAAGAAGAGCATTAAACCATTAAAAAAATCATAGCCCAAGATTTCTTGCACCCATTTATCAAATATGTGGCAAGTTTCATGCCCCCCAAAGGATCTACTATACCATGACAGTAATTTCATCCCATTTTACCAACAAAGAAAAAGGGTGGGGGAGAGATGCAGGTGTTTGATTTGACTACTACTTTAATTATACTGTTGTTGATAAATCTCTATCTTTGATTAATACAATTTATTGTGAAGTTTAAAATGTCTACACCTTGAAGAAGAAACTGACACGTGATATTATCAAATGCTTTTTCTGCATCTGGAAATGTAAATACTTGTTCAAGGTTTGTTTTTCATGCATAAATGAAGTTGTTGGGATTCATCTGTCTCAGGAGACAATGGAGGAGTGCAACTTTGTGGGTGAGGTCAAACTGCTGGAGGGTTACAGCACCTGCCGTGGCTGTAGATATGGAATAGATATGATTTGCTGCAGCTGGGGCCGATGAAGATGTCCAGTTGAGTTGCTGCAGATGCATAGCTAGATTTATTATTTTCCTAATATTATCCTTCATTAAGCAAAATCCATTTTCCTTGTCTATAGGTTTTTTTAATAATGTTCCTTTTTAGATAAAAAAATGCTATTGTTATAGCCCTGTTACAGAATTCAAGTAATTTACCGATTTATAATATCTCATTCTTCACTTTAGAAAGTTATTGGGCTAATATACTCCTAAAGGTCTTAACACTGAGATTCCATCTGCTCCCAGAGATTTATTTATCTTTGCCTTTTTACTTTATCTATCATTACTTATTATTGGATTGATTCTTCTAATGTAGTAGTGGCTCAGCTGTGGTTTTCCAAGTGTTGCACTACAACTCCCAGCAGCCGCAGCAGCATGATGTGATCTATAGTTTGGAATATATAGTTTTTCTAAGTAATGTGTGATTCAGTTCTCCCAGTAATCATGTTGTTCCTACATCAAATTATCTGAAAAGCATTGGCACCATTTATTCTGCTTAGTTGCTGTCACTAGATCATATTGAACGTCTAATGAATTTCAATGGCAAGTCTCCTGGCTTCAGGCAACTATCCTCATACAAAGTGAATATATCCTTGTCTTTGGCATCTCCAATCAGCTGGAAGGTGAAGTTCTGGAGCAGAGCACCAAAGAACAGGAACAGCTCCATCCGAGCCAGGGCTTCCCCTGGGCATGCCCGTTTTCCTAGGAGAGAAGAAAGTGGCAGGGCTCACCAGTCATCAAAAACCTATTTAGTGCCCAAGAAACCCAGCCAACTCATTTTGAAATAATGGAACTGCAAAAGAAAGACAGCAGTGTGACCATTTCTCAAGGGGTGCCTGCAACTCTCTGTTTCCACTGTGATGTGAAGGTGAAGTGTTTCAGGCAGGTATGTTTTTGGAGATATTGGTCTCATGGAGTTTTCTCGATTCTTTGGCTTACTGGTGAACTTCTACTCTGAGCATGTTATATAACACTAAAGTACTGCTTGGCTTATTCTCCTGCCACAAAACACAATATTGTATGTACTGTGCAAAGTGAGGATGTGTCCCAAAACCTATTCTAGGATCTTTTATGGCTGAGGTTACTGCTGTAGCACCTGTGCTCTTGAAGGTGCCTGTCCCAATAATTTGAAACAATGAATCTAAATTAGTACTTTTCACCCTGTCACCTTGTTGTTGTTCTTTAGTCATTTAGTCGTATCCGAATTCTTCGTGACCCCATGGACCATAGCACGCCAGGCACTCCTGTCTTCCACTGCCTCTCGCAGTTTGGTAAAACTCATGTTCGTAGCTTCGAGAACACTGTCCGGCCATCTCATCCTCTGTCATCCCCTTCTCCTTGTGCCCTCAATCTTTCCCAACATCAGGGTCTTTTCCAGGGAGTCTTCTCATGAGGTGGCCAAAGTATTGGAGCCTCAGCTTCAGGATCTGTCCTTCCAGTGAGCACTCAGGGCTGATTTCCTTCAGAATGGATAGGTTTGATTTTCTTGCAGTCCGTGGGACTCTCAAGAGTCAGCTTAAGGCATGGCAAAACATTGGCCTCCATTTACCTGCCACCGTTATTGGTCTATATAGGCTGAAGATGAGCTCCTTTCAGCATGCCCAGCTGCTTGGAGTAAAATATAATGGTTCCTCCTATGTGGGAGGAATGCAGAAGGGTGGGGAGGGCAATGGAGAAACATGCAGGGGGTGGGAATTCAAGAGTCTAGGAAGGTTGGAGCATGAGGAATGCTGAGGATGATGTGGGGCTTCCCAATGAGCAGCAGCCATGTTGCACTACTTGGCTTCACAATTCAAGGAGGCACGGATAATCCATTCTCTGGCTGGGCTACAGGCAGCCTGGAGAGAAGAGAGCACTGAAAAGACCATGTGGGATCCCTCTGTGTGTGTAAATCTTTGCTGAAAGCTACACATAAGCAGCTTCAGAGCACAGAAATATACAGTCATACCTCGGTTTAAGTACTTTTTTAAAAAGTACTCTGCGGACCCGCCTGGAACGGATTAATCCACTTTCCATTACTTTCAATGGGAAAGCTTGCTTCAGGTTAAGTACGCTTCAGGTTAAGTACAGACTTCCAGAACCAATTACACTCATACTTCGGGTTAAGTACACTTCAGGTTGAGTACTCCGCGGACCCGTCTGGAACGGATTGATCCACTTTCCATTACTTTCAATGGGAAAGTTCACTTCAGGTTAAGTACAGACTTCCAGAACCAATTGTGTACTTAAACCGAGGTACCACTGTAAAAGATTATGTGAGTGAGTACTCTCCTTTCCTTTCCTCTCAACTCATCATGCCAGCTCTCTTTCTTAACACAGAGCCCATGTGGTTCCTGTAGGCAGTGGTCCAAAAGATGGGAACTCAACTGTCCCATCCTCAGGCTGATGCTTACAAATTTTCTGCTCAAGATGTAGGAAAGGGAGGGCAAAGACAGAGAGAAACGTCTTGTGGGTAGACAATCCCTCCCCAAACCTCTCATTTATCTCCTGGCAGCACTATCACTCTTGGAGTCCTACTGCCCATCCATTCACACACTGGCTGCTGGACCCAACCCCACAGTGTGAGAATCTAGGTCTATAGAGTCACCTGTAGAAAAAGGCATGAAGGCAACCCTGTTCCGGAACTGGCCCTTCTCATCCAAGAAATGACCCGGATTAAACTCTTCTGGATTCTCCCATTGGAGAGGATCAAAGTGCACAGATCCAATCTCTGAACAGACAGTTGTGCCCTTCAGGGAGAAGATTGAGATTTCATTATTTGTTTCAGTTTCATAAACATAAAAAGAAGCCTGCTTATGGAAGAGACTGTGATCCCTAAAGTTGCTTGTCACATATAGAAACAAGTCATGGCACAGCATTCTGAAAAATCACCATGAAAGTGTGTGTGGGGGGGGTGAGGTAGTAATCAGCATATCTTGTCTCTGCACTGGCTGGGATTGTGACAAACCAAAGTCATTAATGGGATGATAAATCCCCCCTTCCCCTCTCCACAGTAACCTGCTCATTTCACATGTGACACACACCTGGGGGATAAGATAGCCCCGGAATTTTGTAGGACATGTTGTTTCACGCGGGAAGCTCTCAAGGCTCCCTTTTTGAAATCGTTGAATCTCATGGAGAACAGCATTGGTGTAAGGCATCCTCACCCTATCTTCCATGCCAGGGATACGGTTGGCACCTACCACCTCATCAATCTCCCGTTGAACTTTTTCTGTAAGAAAACAAATTCAGAGCGCTACTTCCAGAATTCTGAAGCTACTTCTCTTCTAACATAGTGATAGCCTTCAACATTCTCCAACCAGAAGGAAAAGTAACACCGTCTTACATGAATTTGCATCCTGACAGGAGCCCATTTTTAAAGATGGCATGCAAAGATGAAAGGAATCCGGCTTCCATAACCCCAAGGCATTCGCTTTGCTACAGGGGATCACCTTATATTACTAAAGGATGTGGGCTTTTTATCTTAAGCAAAAAGTTAACTGGAAGGCATTCTTAGAGATGTTCATGAAATTATGTTGAATAGATGGTGTGGAAACTTTATGCTATCTCTTCAAACAATACCTTTTATTCATTCATTTAACTTACATCCCACTCTTCTACCTCAGCCAAAAAAAAAAAAAAGAGTCCCAGGGTAGCAAATCAGAATCACCACAGGGCAAGGGTTGAAGGCATTAGGTTCAGGACAGAAAATATAAAGTACTTCTTTGCATGATGCACAATTAACAGTCATAATTAAAGGAAACCTCACTACTGAGCTATTCTTAAGAGTTCACAGCCTTGCAGAAAGGAGATCAGACACAATCCAAACTGTTCTGAGGTAAAGAGCTGTTTGCTCATAATGGTGGTTCCTCCCTGCCTTGGCTCTTACTAAAATGATTTAAAGAAGTGGGTTACTTTTGCACCAGCCCCTTGGACATACATAGCCAATGGATACTGGAGATGATCCAATACAAGCCTAGCTCAGTGTATGAATCAGTTTAAAAGGTGGAAACCTTTACCATGGACTTAGGAAAAGATATTTTGTACTGATCTCTGTGAGCAATTTGCACTTTCTTCGTGAAGTTTTGATGTTTTATTGTTTTACACAGGCACCCCCAAACTGTGGCCCTCCAGATGTTTTAGACTACAACTCCCATGATCCCTAGCTTACAGGACCAGTGGTCAGGGATGATGGGAATTGTAGTCCAAAACATCTGGAGGGCCAAAGTTTGGGGATGCCTGGTTTTACCTTTCTCTTTGCTATTACTCTTTCCACCTTGGAAATGCACAGCCTTTCAGTCCTTTGGACAATTTATGTACCTTGAATGTGTGGCAATCTAGCCATCGCCAGGAGGGCACAGCCCAAAACGTCACTTGTGGTAAATGACCCAGCAACAAAGAGTTCCTGCACACAAATGATAAGCTGTTCTTGGGTGTAGATGGCCTCATGATTGGTTTGTTCCTGTAAAAAGGAAAAGGAGAAATAGAATTTAAAACACCCATTGGAAAGAGTGATGGAGGAAGTGAGACATCTCAGTCTTTTCTATGCAGTAACTAGAAGGAACACAATAATTGAATGGTTTATTGCAGTGTAACTAGAGAGGGGTTTTTTTTAAATTGAATATAGTTTTACTCAGTGGCATTTCTCTAGAAAATGAGGTGGTGGAGCTTGTCACAATCACCTGCTCATTCTCTTAGAATGGCAATGGCATCCACCTGAGAGGTGCCAGAACTGAGATCCAACAAGTTTCAGCTGAAACAAAGCCATGGTGTTATTCATTTAAAGTTTTTTTTAAAAAACATTTTTAAAGTTTGATGTTTTATGATGCTTTTATATGTGTTGGTAGGCTACCAGAGTAGCTGTGGATACTGAGTCAGATGGTCTGGGGTATGAACTATTATTATTATTATTATTATTATTATTATTATTATTATTATTACAATTATTATTTTCTTATATACAAGTTTATACTGATTTTAGTGGTTTTTAAGGCCATAAATTATTCCAATCTACCTCCACAATCTCTATTCCTACATCAGATTCCCATTGCTGATTCATGGAGTTGTATCCTCCAATTGTTAACTCAATAATTATTTGATAGAGTATAGTGTTTATTTTTTTGTGGGGTGGTATATTCATGTGTATGTAGGATCAATTTCTCAAATAATTTTTAAGGGCTTGTGGCATTTAATGGCCAATCCTATCCACTCAATCTATTTGCTGATCCAGAATTGCTGATCAAGGTATCTCCCCTGCCAGTATCAAGTATTGTTGATGAAGGAGGCCATTGGGGAAACTGAAGCATTTGGCAGGGTGACTGTTATGTACTGAGCTGAATCCTAGAACAATATAGATTCAGAATCAGCAGTCTGATTGGTCCGCAGGAGCTACCCAATCCAACTCCAGGTGGAAGTGAATCCGCAACCTGATTGGCCTGAAGGAGCAGCCAATCAGGCGGCTGGCAGAAGGGAATCTGCAACCTGATTGGCCAGTACCGTGTTTCCCACATTTTAAGACACCGTCTTATATTAATTTTACTCAAGAAAATACGCCTATGGCTTATTTTCGGGGGGTGTCTTTTTTTAAAAAAAATATTACTGTAAGTACCCCTTCTTACCGCGGCCAGCATTGCTGCTGCTGGGTCCCGCTAGCTCAGGGTGCACAGCAAGGAGGACGCCTCTGACCAAAGTTTAAGGGGGGCGTGTCGGGAAGTTCCATTTGGCAGGGGGGAGTTGGAGGCACAATAGTCCTCCATAGCAGGGCCTTCGCGGTCCCTTCCAATTCCACAATTCTGTGAAACCGGAGGACATCATCGACAATGGTGGCATATGACAAAGGCGACGCTAAGCAAACCAAGCCGAGAACGGATGGCATAGGCAGAAAAGTCCCTCCTCCCCTCCTCCCCCGACGTTGCGGTGGACCTGCTGGCGGTGCTGAGCGGGGGGCCGAGGCCGTAGAGCATGGCTCACGCAGGTGGCTGGAGCGGGAGCGCAGGGGCTGCCGTGGGGCTGAGCTGCACCATGCAGGCATCGCTGCTGGCGTTGCTGCTGAGGCTGGCGCCGGTGGGGGACATGCCCGTGCCTGTGCCCGCAGCAGTGGCGAGGGTGAGGGTGCTGGCCGGCTCGGCGCGCTGCGCTTGGCTATTGCTGCGCCGCGCGGAGCACCGGATCAAGGATCCGGTCTGCAGAGTTAGCGCCCAGCAACGCCGCACGGAGCATCGCCTCCTCAATCCAGCACGGCGCTGCTGAGCGCTGACTCTGCAGACCGGATCCTCGATCTGGTGCTCTGTGCAGCGCTGATCAGTGCTGACCCGGCAGGCCGCCGGATCAAGTACGGTAAGCAGCCTGGAAGCTTCCCAGGGTGGTGGGAAAGAAAGAGGGGAAAGTTTGTCGGCGGGGAGAGAAAACGCGTGAGTCCTCTCCCTTTCTTTCCTGCTTAGCCAGCTTGTGGGCAGGCCGAAGCAATCGAGCCGACGTCTCTAATGACAGAACAGCTTCTGTTATTAGAGACGTTGGCTCGATTGCTTCGGCCTGCCCACAAGCTGGCTAAGCAGGAAAGAAAGGGAGAGGACTCACGCGTTTTCTCTCCCCGCCGACATCTTTGCCCTCTTTCTTTCCCCCCTCCCACCACCCTGGGAAGCAACATAGGCGAGGATCAATTGCTTTGGCCCAGGGGTTGCCATTTTACAGGAACAAACAACGTGAAAAGAAAACAGAAGCAACAAGCCCAGTCAGCAGTGCCTCCCTCCCTCCAACTCCCCCCCCCCCGCCAAATGGAACTTCTCGACACCCCCCCATAACTTTTGGCCAGAGGCGTCCTCGGCCCCGTTCCCACCTTCGCTGCTGGGCGCCGACCCTGCAGGTAGACCTATGTCTTATTTTCGGGGTATGTCTTATATTTTAAAAATCTTAAAAATCCTGCCATGGCTTACTTTATGACTACGGCTTAAAAAAGGGGAAACACGGTAGGAGCAGCCAATCAGGCTGCAGGCAGAAGTCAATCCACAACCTGATTGGCCCACAGGTGTAGCCCTGAAGTAGCCAATCACGCAAGGCCCATTGTGTAAATAATGTATATAAGCAGATGGTTTTGGGAAAAGAGCCATTCTTCTCTTCTTCTCCTTGAAGACTATGAGCTGAATAAAGAGCATGAAATTCACTCTCGACTCCGAGTATATTTCAGTGACAATTAATAAAAGTAAATCAAAGATGATCTGAGACATCTCGGTCTTTTCCATGCAGTAACGAGAAGGAACACAAAACCTGCATAGCTTGAGGGAAGATGCCTCCACCTGAGATTAGCCTGGAGATCATCACAATGGCCAACCACCACAGCCAGAATGCAGGATCAGAATGAGGGAGGGCAGCAGACATATGAGGCAGTTCCAAATCTAGCCACAAACGAGAGACATCTCAGAAGTGTAGAGAAGGCAAATTATAGAACCTCCTACCTTCTCTGACTTCATAAGGAAACAGTCAATATAATCCCGGGGGTCCTGATAATCCAGGCTCTCTCTGTGGGATACCACCCTCTCATTGATGAAAGCATACATTTTTTCAAAATCTCCAAAAATCTTTTTGTGCTGTCCAGGCAGGTGAGATATTATTTTCGGGAACACATTATAAATCTGGAACAGAGACAATACGTAACAATTGTATATTGACTTTATCATTTTAGAACTGCCTGCTGAGTCTATGGATTTAGGGATGTTCTCCTGCAAACTGTTTGCAATCCATGGCTCCTTTGAGAGGAGTGACACGATTTAAGTTTATTAAACAAACAAACCATTGTAAATAAATCCTCACTCCTCCTCCTCCTCTATCTACTTTATTTACATCATTCTGCCCGGACACTGAGGTCCAGCGCCGAGGGCCTTCTGGCGGTTCCCTCGCTACGAGAAGCTAAGTTACAGGGAACCAGGCCGAGGGCCTTCTCGGTAGTGGCACCCACCCTGTGGAATGCCCTCCCACCAGAGGTCAAAGAGAACAACAATTACCAGACCTTTAGAAGGCATCTTAAGGCAGCCCTGTTTAGGGAAGCTTTTAATGTTTGATGGATTTCTGTATTTTGGTGTTTTGTTGGAAGCCGCCCAGAGTGGCTGGGGGAACCCGGCCAGATGGGCGGGGTATAAATAATAAATTATTATTATTATTATTATTATTATTATTATTATTATTATTATTATTACAGTCTACTATATTTACATATTAATTATCACTAGATCCTGCCCATATCCACTGAGGCAGAACTCCTAACCATGTCTGCCCAGAAACGAGGCTTTCTGAATTAAACTGGGCTTACTCTGATGTAAATGGGGTCAGGATCACAGCCCTAATCAACTTCCTACAATGAATTTAAAAATAATGCATTGTTCATTATTTGGCCTGCTTATTCTCTGAAACAAAATAATGCAGAAACAGGTTCAAGATCTTTCTGAAGCAAATTTTTCTGTTAGGTTGATTGTACCTTGTATGCAGGTCTGGCCCATCCATTAAATGAAGCAGGCACCTTGGGTGGTGGAAGATCAAATATGTCCTGCTCACCCCACCCCGTCCTCTGCTGGCTAAGAATTTACCTTGCTTTGTCTGAAGTCATGAAATGGGATGCACCACCCCTGCTTGAATGTTTCTGTGCTTAGTTGATACACGTACCATATATATTAAATCTGAGTAGACTAGAAACCAGAACACTATGGACACAGGTTCAGTGGCAGAGCACCAGGTTTGCATGCAGTAGGTCCCAGGCTCAGTCACTGGCATACAAGGATAATAAATAATAAATAATAAATAATTTATTATTTATACCCCGCCCATCTGGCTGGGTTTCCCCAACCACTCTGGGCGGCTTCCAACAGGAAAATAAAACACAATAGTCTATTAAACATTAAAAGCCTCCCTGAACAGGGCTGCCTTCAGATGTCTTCTAAAAGTCTGGTAGTTGTTTTCCTCTTTGACATCTGTTGGGAGGGCGTTTCACAGGGCAGGCGCCACCACCGAGAAGGCCCTCTGCCTAGTTCCCTGCAACTTGGCTTCTCGCAACGAGGGAACTGCCAGAAGGCCCTTGGTGCTGGACCTCAGTGTCCGGGCAGAATGATGGAGGTGGAGACGCTCCTGCAGGTATACTGGACCGAGGCCATTTAGGGCTTTAAAGGTCAGCACCAACACCAACACTTTCAATGGCAGGGCACCAAGCTGCATGCAGCAGGACAAGGTTCAATCACTGGCATACAAGGAACTCAAAAGTAGCTTGTAGGAGCCATGCGGTTCAAGCCTGGAGCAACCAACTCATACCTCCTCACATGCTGAGCTTCTCAAGTAGACTGGAGAGGAACAGAGCGTTACTTGCCCAGTCTCTCCCGGACTTCCGCTTATCCTATGCCTAGAAGGCACAGGTACAAGCAGATTTGCTCTTGGCCCATGCTTTCTCGGCACATGTCTGAGTACTTTTACCTTTGCCCTGTTGCTTCCTCCCAGGAAACCTGCTCTTTAGTGCTTAATCGGAAACAGCAATCTGCAGAAAACCAGACTGCTGTTTGTTCCAATTCAGTACTAACCAATGGGTTTTCCTGGGGGAAAGTAGTGGGGCAATATTAGGTGTGGATAAGCTCATAGTTGTAAGGAAATTTTTAGTGATGTCAATTGAAAGGAAATCCATAATCACTGATGTATTTGATTTGTTTCATGTGGAATTTAATGGAGAGAAGAGGATCAGAGAAAGTGTAAAAGGTAAAGGGAAATATTTCCCAGGGTGCACTTGGCTTATACCAGGGCCCATGTCCACTAAGATGAACCAAGGTTCTGGGTCCATGGGATATCCTCACAAGAAGGAACAACATACCTGTCCCATATAACTCACAAAGTAGCTCACAAAATCCTCCATGATTCGCAACATCTCCCAGAGGACCTGATCTGTGTAGTCAAAGCGACTCCCAAAGACAACAGAACAGAGCACATTAGAAACAGCAATTGTCATGTATTTTCTTAGATCAAAGGCCTTCCCTGCAGGAGCAAAAGGACATAGTCAATGGAGTTTGCCAAGGTGGAACCTCTCTCCCTCTGCCTGCACGGCAGAAGAATGTAAACAAGAATTCCTTGCACAAACTGAGCCTGATACATGGTGCATTTAGTATTTCCCTAACATTTAAAGAGAATCAAATTCCTTTTACATGTAATAGTAGTATCAGCAGCTCTTGAAGGACAGTATCCACTTTCTTTGGCAATGCAGAAGTGCAGCTTAACTGGTAAGGATAACATTATGGACTCCTATAAGGAGGACAATGTGCTCCCCCATATCTGTGGTCAGGAAATCCCTGCTCAAACAGAGCTCGGCACATTTCAGGAGTACGTTACAACTCAGCCAAGTTATTTAATAGGTAGCAATTCATTATGAACACCTGTGCCATAACTAATGGAAATCCCACTTTCTGGTAGCCTACTCTTCCTGCCCTGAAGGACTTCAAAAGTGTGTTTGGAATAAGGATAACTTGAGAAGACCTTTTGTGGTTGCCATTGCCTCCACCAGACAGAGAGCTTCCTCCTGCACCCTCTTGGACATCGTTTTCTTCCCCATTCCAATATCTCGCAGGGTGGTGAGTGTGAACCTGCGCAGCTCTCTCCATTTTTTCATAGATCCGCTGGACATTCCTGAAAGCAAACAGGAGAAGATCATTCCCTTAGGAAGCTTTCTCAGCAGGATGGAAGTTCATTGTGGCACTTTGTCCATTCAGAATATATTCCCATTTGTAGTTGCAGTAGGGTTTCTTCCAGACTTAGGTAATAAAAAAAATAGGACATCCACTGAAAATAAGCCACCTTGTGTTTTTTGAGGAAAAATAAATATAAGATGGTGTCTTATTTTTGGAGAAACACGGAAGTTAAGATTGGCATGACAGCTTACTTTATGATCTTAACCCTCCATGGATTAATTAGAATTAATCTTGTTGGTTATTTGAGACTGGCTATATCCCTCACAGTAAAGAAAGAAATCAGTTCAGGGCTGTTGTTTTGGGTGGGAAACTCCTGTTTTTTGTAACATCTAGCTCCACCTGCAGTATGAAAAGGAAGGGCTTGATGTCTGCTTCTTCCTACTCAGAGACCCCTGAAAATGAAGGCTGCTTCTCCCATTAAAATGGAAGCAATAAGCACAGTACCCCTACTCATAGCTGCCAAGTTTTCCCTTTTCTCGCAAGGAAGGGAAGCCTATGCAGCATAAGGGAATTTCCCTTAAAAAAAGGGAGAACTTGGCAGCTATGCCCCTACTTACCTTTATAACGGTACGCGGTATCACTGAAGGGCAAAACAGGACGCCCAGCAAATTCTTCAGCATGATCCAACAGAGCATCTTTCACCACTTCATATCCACACAGTACCACCATGGGCTTGGGACCCAGCCAGACAGTAAAGATAGGACCCCATTTATCAACGAGCTGAAGGTAGGATTTAAAAAATGCATGGATATATCAGTGGCAGCTGGCCCATTATGGCAATCAGGGTTTAGCCCTACCAAGTGAAAACCCAGCAATTTATTTTTAACTCCCCCCCAATCTCAAAGCTATAGTCTTTATGGTTCCCAAAACTCCCATTTCAATGAGTCCTGGATACTTTTTTGTCAATCAGCTCTCTCACCACACAACTAATCACGATCCAGCTAGGAGGTCCCACACCTCTCTTTCTCCAGTCAGCAAAGCCTATTTTTATTTGACCTCGCTATGCAATTTGCTCCTCCCATCTGCTGACATTATTTCAATTCATCCAAGATGACTGATGACAATTGGCCTGATGATTTGGTAGTCCCAGTTCTCAGAACTGCTTTCTTGTAGGTCATGGCCAGAAAGCTCATACCAAGCCCCAGGACTGTGCTAATTATTTTATTTCAGTGACTTGTCTATTTGTGTGACTGACCATCTATTTTGGAGGTAAAGAATCCTTAAACCATTTTTGTTTATTGGATACAAAGGCAAGGTTTAAAATTATTACCTGCTAGAAATGTACAAGAGGCCACAGAGAATCCATACCATTGATCTCTCCCATTGTTGGACCTATTGCTGGCTTCTCAGCTGTCATGGCAAGAACCCAGATGGCTTTTGCAAGGGCTTGCTGCTTCAGCAAAAAGTAATTGCTACAAGATAGTATCACCAAGGCAACTATATGGAAACAATAAATGTCCATAAAAATGGCAAAAGTACCATATTCTCCAGGTGGATCACGTTTAGTCAAAACTCTCCACTATGACCTGTCCATCTTCAGTGGCCCTGCATGGCATAGCTCATAGCTTCTCTGAGTTATTCAAGCCCCTTCACCACGACCCCTCAATTTTAAACTTGAAAAATAGGGGGGGGGATATAGTCTTATACATGTGAAAATACGATAGTTTCTTTCCCAGATAGGTTTTATCTTAAACAATAGCAAATGCAGTAAATAAAAAGTTCGCTTGTAATATATCAGTGGTTCAGTGCTCTTTTCTTCTCTTTCTAAAATAGATTTTATCTTGAACAATTGCAAACGCAGTAATAAAGAGTTCAATGCTTGGAGCATGGAAAGAGGACGACGTCCTTCAGTTTGTTAAACCTCCTGGAAGGTTTAATAATGCTACTCCCAATGTAAACATGCAGATGGGGACAGATATACCCCTGCTTTAAGTTGTTTACACACCGTCTTCTCTTGTATATTATTTGAAACAAAGTTCAAAGACTAAGCTCTTTAATGACAAAATGTCTGATTACCAGAACAACTTCCGAGCACTGAACCACTGGAACAGCCATACCTCGGTTTAAGTATGCTTCGGTTGGAGTACTTTCAGTTTAAGGTTTTTTTTACTATCAAACCTTTATTAGGCATTTTACAAATAGAATCGCAAGAAAAAGAATCACATACAAAAGTATTTAAAATGCATACAAAGAGGCAACAGTAAACTGCATATACTAATTGTATATGTGTGTGTGTGTATATATATATATATATATATATATATATATGTATATATATATATAAATTCTGAGATTTCTTCCTATTAAACTACTCCTTGAGACACTGCTGCCAAAAACTCAGCTTCTCCCGCAGTCACCTTATGATCAATGTCAGACAGGCAGAATCCAACATTTCCACCATGCTGCGATTTCAGAGCACCCAGAAGGGGGGAACAACACACGTTCACGCAGCATGCTGTGGAGTGGATAATGAAAGAGAATATGCTCTACACTATCCGGCACATTCAGAGAACATCTACGGTATCTCTTGTCTCTGGGAGTGTTCCGATATCTACCCCTGACAAATGCCGAGGGAAATACATTCAGTTGGGCTAGTATAAATGCCCTACGTTGGGCTGGGATTATTAGCTTTGTAATATAGTTGACCCTATTATCTAAGATATTTAAATCATAGAGCATGGGGGAGCAAACTCTATTTGCAGCTGCCACAATGTTTTGTCTTCCAACATCCTTTAATCTGATTTGGACATTGTGGAAGATATATTGCTCACTTGAATTATACAAGGGCTCCAGCTCAATGCCTATGAATCTAATTTTGTTTTCTAGGAGTTGGTACCATCTAGATTTATAAGAGTCCTTGAGCAGGTCAGAGAGCAGACTTGATGGTGGGCAACGTAAATGGCATCATAACCAGTATTTTATGGCAATAGTTCAAGCCCAATATTCCATTGTGTGTATGCCTAATTCTGCACACATTGTTTCATATTTAATGGAAGATGGGAGTCCAAGGATACGTCTCAGGAAACTTGAGTGAATCTTTTCCAAATCTCTATTAAATGCTTGTACCCATATTGGGACCCCATAGAGTATCTGGGATAACACCTTTGCTTGGAAAATTTAGTTGGCTGCAGGGATAAATTGGTTTCCTTTCTGATAATAGAAACGAGCAACAGCTGAGGAGGTACCGTATATTCCGGCGTATAAGACGACTGGGCGTATAAGACCCCCAACTTTTCCAGTTAAAATATAGAGTTTGGGATATACTCGCCGTATAAGAAATACGACCCGGCGTATAAGACGACCCCGACTTTTGAGAAGATTTTCCTGGGTTAAAAAGTAGTCTTATACGCAGAATATACAGTACTCTTTGCCTGTTTTATAGCATTTGTACAATGATTTGACCACCCTAAATTGCTCTGGAATAAAATTCCCAGATTGTGTTGAATGATTGTGTAAAAGTGTCATTATTGTTTCACTGTACCTTTAAGAGTCAGGAAAGATTAAATGACTGGGGCTCTGCAGCTGTGGAGCAGCTCTACAGGTGTTGCTGTGAAGCTGATGATGCAGGGTATATCAGGGGTGTTGTGTGTTGCTTCTGTGCTGGGTGTTTTCCCAGTGTGCTCTTGGTGGGTGGTTTGGTTGTGCGGGTATTTTGTGCAAGCTTAATTTAATTTTTGTTATTTTTACTTTCTCCATTAAACCAAGCATTTGTTTAAGTCTTGGTCTCTATGTGTAAGTTTCTCAACCAGTTTCTGCTGATTTTGCTTTTAACCCTAACATTTTGGTTATGGGCCCAGTGGTTGAGCGTGGAACTGCACATGTTAGTTTTTGGAGAAAGGTTTAGAAAGGTTTTTTCCCCCTCTTTTCTGCTGCAACGGTTTTGTGGGCTGGTGGTTGAAAAGTTCCAGCATGGCAGACCGTGTTGCTGAGGCTGAAAAGGCTTTAACATTCCCGCAACTAACGGCCGAGAACTACAGTCTATGGTCCTTTCGAATGGAAGCACTTCTAACTTCCCGTGATGTGTGGAAGTACGTGACCGAGGACCCTCCTGCTCCTATGACCGATGCCTGGTCGAAAGGTGATGCTAAAGCAAGGGCATTAATTAACTTGTCTGTTAGTGATCAGCAAGTTGTGTATATAAGAAATAAGAAAACTGCCAAAGAAATGTGGGACAGTCTTACGGCAGTGCACGTTAGAAAGGAGTCAGCGTCTGCCATAGCTAGCCAGATATCTGCTGTACCTCCAGCACAATTAACTGTGGAAGGGGTAACAGCAAGATTGATGGGCGAGCTGGACAGAAGGGAGGCTTGTGGGATTAGCACTCCTATTTCTAAAAATAATGAACGCCGTATGCAAGTCTGTGGTGATTCATCTGCTTTCAAAACTTCCAAGCATTGCTGGTTTTGTAAAAAGCAGGGGCACCTTGCGAGGGACTGCAGATTTAAAAAGCAAAATGCTTCAGGGTCCGTTCCATTTCGTAAATCACAGACAGCAACCCAGCAGTCGGCAGCACATCGTAAAGATGGACGTGAGCCGCGAGCATTCCATGTTCATGAATTAGGTCGTAAAGTAATTAAAGATGACACATGGAAATCGTTTGTAGTAGATTCCGGGGCGTCAATTCATCTTTGTAACGACCGAAGTCTGTTTGTTTCTTTCGAAGAGGAAATTGGCACCATTCATCTGGCCAACTCCAACGTTCTACAGTCGCTTGGCAGAGGTACTGTGAAACTTGACTCCTTGAACATCACAATAGCAAATTGCACTTACTGCCCATCAGTGGACAATTTATTATCAGTAAGTTGCTTTGCACGCCAAGGAGTAACTGTGTGCTTCACAAAATCACTATGTGAGTTCTACAAAGGGGGAAAGCGTGTATTGTATGCCAGAGAGTCTGAAGGTTTACATAGACTATATTTTAAAAAGCATTCACAGCCACCTGTGAACTGTAGAGTAACCCAGCCAAGTCAGGGGCTGAGAAATGTAAAGCCTCACTCCGGATGTATTCATGAGCCGCATAGACTTTTGGGACATTTAAATTTCACAGATGTGATAAAGACAGAGAAGATTGTTGATGGACTAAACTTAAAGCCATGTAAATACTATATGCAATGTGTATCTTGTTGTAAGAATAAGATAAAAGTTGCAAGAAAGGGTAAATGCTCAAGCAGGAAAGTAACAGAGCCATTTGAACGTGTGCATTGTGATTTAGTAGGGCCACTCCCTCCTTCTTTAGGAAATTCAAAATATTGGCTTACTCTTATTGATCAGTACAGCAGATATTGTTTTGTTTACACCATTGCTGAAAAGTCACAAGCACTTGAGAAGTACAAGATTTTTTGCAACTGGGTAAAAACCCACTTTAACAAACCTATAAAGCATTTGTTTTCTGACAGGGGGGGGGGAGAATTTGTTTCTGAGGAATTTTCACATTTCCTGGAAGCGCAGGGGACTGTTCACGAGTTGTCCTGCCCTAGAAGTCCTTGGCAGAATGGGATTGTAGAAGTAGTGCAACGTGATTTGCAGGCAGGTGTTAAAACTTACTTGCATGATGCTAATTTGGGGAAAGAATATTGGGCGGAATCTCTTCATGCCTATCTTTTTGTTAAAAACAGATCCTATCATTCTAGTTTAAATGTTACACCCTATGAAATGTTGTTTAAAAAACGCCCTAATTTAAAATACCTGCGAATTTGGGGCTCAGACATTATTATTCACTACCCTGCTAGACACAAGTTGGATGAGCGTAGTGTTCAAGGAAAGTTTATGGGCTACCAGCAGGGGGCGTACAGAGTTTATGTACCAGCAACTGGTAAATTTCATATTACCAGAAGCATGATTGAAACTGTAAATTGGAATAGAGTTGCTATTTTTCAAGATAGTGATGGTTTAGATAATGCTGATGAGGAGGAAGTAGAAGTAGAAGAGGGAGAAGCTGGAGCAGGGGATACTAGTGAATCTGAAGACGAAAAGCCTGTTGTGTCTGGTGATTTGTTTGAAAATTTAAAGACACAGACACCTAAAGAAAGGTTAAGTTCTTCTGAGTTTTCTGAAAGTAAGAAAAGCCCACAAGAGTCTCATCAGTCTGATGATAGCAATTTACAGTCTGAAGCTAGAAGTCCAAATAGTTCTACTGATTCTGAAGGGCCTAGCTCTTCTTCAGGACTAAGACGTTCAGACAGAAAGAGACAGGAACCAAGACGGTTTTCAAAAGAGCAGTTATACACTGTGTATGCCAATAAGTAGTTTTTGAGCCAAAATGCTACAACGATGTTCAAAAATTACCTTTGCATGAAGCTGTAAATTGGTACAAAGCTATGGATGCTGAAATAGCTTCTTTAAAAGAGCATAACACTTGGTCTCTTGTACCACAAACCCCAGACATGAGAGTTATTGATTCAAAATGGGTTTATAAAGTGAAAATGAATGATAAAAACAAAGTTGTAAGGTACAAGGCTAGGTTAGTAGCCAGAGGTTTCCAGCAAATCCCAGGTGAAGACTATGATTTGTGTTACTCACCGAGCGTAAAATATGAATCTGTTAAGCTTTTGTTAAAAGATGCATCCCAGCGTGGACATTCTGTCTATCATGTAGATATAAAAACTGCCTATTTGTTTGCAGATTTAGAAGAACAAATTTTTATGCGTGTCCCTGATGGCGTAATCGCCACTAAAGGAGTAGTGTGCAAACTAAATAAATCTCTTTATGGTTTGCATCAGAGTGGTAAAAACTGGCATCAGACTTTAGTGAAGGAATTGCTGAATTTTGGTTTTACACAAGGCAAGGCAGATAACTGTGTATTTACAAAAGAAAATGGAAATTCTGTGACCAAATTATGTGTGTTTGTAGATGATATATTAATTTCTACAAAAACTAAACATGAATATACACAGATAGTGTCACTGTTACAAGAAAAATTTGATGTGGTAGAATTAGGCAAAGCTAAAAACTATATATCCATGCAAATTGAAGAAGGCAAAAATGGTTCTTATCTGATTCATCAAAATGCAAAAATAGATGATCTTGTTGAAATGTTATGTTTAAAGAATGCAAATGGGAAAGAAACGCCTATGGTATGTGGTTTCACTTTTACAGATGGCAATAACACGTTCTCTGGCAAAACTTTGTATCGCTCTGCCATAGGCAAGCTCAATTTTATTCAAAGAGTTTCAAGGCCAGATGTGACTTATGCTTTTCATTTTCTGGCAAAATTTGTAGAAAAACCCACTACCCAATGCTTCAAAGCTCTTAAGAGAGTGGTGATGTACCTCAAACACACAAAACGTTACAGATTGGAATTTACACCATCTATTGACAAAGGTTTTGAAATATATTGTGATGCATCTCATGCTGTAGAGCAAAATAATTACAAAGGTACATCTGGTATGGCTTATTTTTATAATGGGTGTCCTTTTGAATGGAAAGCACAGAATCAAATGATTAATTGTCTTTCTTCAACTGAAAGTGAGTTATATGCCTGTACTCAGGCCATCCGTGATATAGAGTGGTATTTACAAATATTTGAAGACTTAAAGATGCCAGTATCACTCCCAGTAAAAGTTTATCTCGATTCCCAGAGTGGACTTGCTATCCTGTGCTCAGAAACCAACACACAGCGCACTAGAGTGTTGAGATTACGTTTACAATTTGTAAAGAATTTGATTGCTGACAAAACAATTGTTTTTGAATATGTCCCCGGTGACAGACAAGTCGCAGACATCTTTACTAAAGCACTTCCAAAAGTTGCACATGAAAGACATGTACAAAGTTTGTCTCTGTTTCACAATAATGAACTGCAGGGGATATGTTGAATGATTGTGTAAAAGTGTCATTATTGTTTCACTGTACCTTTAAGAGTCAGGAAAGATTAAATGACTGGGGCTCTGCAGCTGTGGAGCAGCTCTACAGGTGTTGCTGTGAAGCTGATGATGCAGGGTATATCAGGGGTGTTGTGTGTTGCCTCTGTGCTGGGCGTTTTCCCAGTGTGCTCTTGGTGGGTGGTTTGGTTGTGCGGGTATTTTGTGCAAGCTTAATTTAATTTTTGTTATTTTTACTTTCTCCATTAAACCAAGCATTTGTTTGTCTTGGTCTCTATGTGTAAGTTTCTCAACCAGTTTCTGCTGATTTTGCTTTTAACCCTAACAACCTATACATCTTTACTTGCTGGATTTCTTGTTCTCTTATTATTTCCATTTCCCTAGTTTCCAACCTTTGGAGAAAACCAAGATTTTCATCTTCTCGTATTTTATGGAAAGTTTGTTAATTTCACAGTAGAGACTCAGGGAAAGTATAAGACGTTTCAAACCCAAGCTCATTAATGATAGTAGGACTGTGTCATCTGCGTATAATAAAAGAGGAACAGGTTTCTGGTTGAGTTTGGGGGCGTGTGATTCTATTTTTTGGAGGTGTTCTGGAAGATGTGATAAAAATAGATTAAATAGAAAGGGGGCAAGAATACACCCTTGTTTTACCCCTTTCGTATTAGGGATATCAGATGAGAGGTGACCTTTAATGTTGAGTTTAACTTGACAGATGTTGAAAGAATATAAATTTTGTATTAAAATCAATAGGCGTTGATCAATTCTTAGCTCTACAAGTTTCTTCCGCAATTTTGCATGATCAACTGAATCAAAGGCACCACGGAAATCTACAAAAGCTGTGTAAATCTTAGATTGCTTTTGGGATCTATATTTTTCGACCAAATGTGTAAGTATAAGGCAATGGTCTAAAGTAGAGCAACCTTTAGAGAAGCCTATTTGTTCTTTCCCTGGTAAATTTAGGTTTTTCATCCAGGTAAGAAGTTTAAATAAGAGGTGCTTGGCATAGATTTTTCCTATGACTGATAATAAGCTTATTGGTCTATAGTTCTTTGGTTCGTTTGGATCGCCATTTTTAAAAATTGGAATAATTATTTATCTAAGCCATATTTCAGGCATGATTCCATGTTTATCAATGAGAGTAAATAATTGAGCTAAGGGTTCTGCCCACCAGTCTATGTATGTCTTAAATAATTCTATCGGTAAACCGTCTGGCCCTGGTGATTTCCCTGATTTAAAGCTTCTAACTATCTCCCTGATTTCCTCCTCTTCTACCCTTGGCCACTCCTTCAGTCTGTTGATTTTATTATCTATGGCCTCATTTCCTTTTGATTCACTATGTAGATCATTAAATACGGATGTAAAGTACTGGGACCATTTAGATTCTGTGATTGATGAAAAATTTAATTGATTGTCGTTTTTCAGACCTCCATACACTAGCATCCAGAACGCTTTGTTGTTTTTGCTTTGAATTGAATCGAGTAATTGTAACCATTTTTGAGTAGCATATTTTTGTTTCTTTTCAGCCAGAGTATGGTGAAATTTTCTTTTTTCATCTAAATAGGAAAGTTCTAATTTAGTACGATTATTTTTGAAGGCTCGGCGCAATTTTCTTTTAAGTTGAAAGCATTCATCATCAAACCAAGGGCTGGCGCTATATTTAGGTACCCAGATTTTAGGTGGAGTGTTAAGCTCTGCAAGGATTTGGAAAATTTCATTATAGATTTTCAAAATGTTCCTGTGGGGATTAGTGTTCTTTAAATTTAGTAGCACCTGTTTTCTCAAGTTAGCTGTAAGTTTTTGCCCCACTGCAACACTCATTTCCTGGGACCATTTTAATTGGGTCATTTGTTTATATTGACAAGGTCCTATGATCATAGCTGCCAAGTTTTCCCTTTTCTCGCGAGGAAGCCTATTCAGCATAAGGGAATTTCCCTTAAAAAAAGGAAGAACTTGGCAGCTATGCCTAGGATTTTACAATTAATTATTTTAGTTTCCAACTTTAAGTTGATAGACAGCAATAAAGGTTGATGATCGCTTTCAGTATGCATTCCAATTTTGAAATCCGTGATCAAATTTACAATATTATAAGGGACAAGGATATAATCGATTACACTGCATCCTCTGAGGGAAAAATATGTGAATTCCCCACTTCTATCCCCTTTTGTTGAACCATTCACAATCTGGAGGTTAAAGTTGTTACATAGCTCAAGTAGGCATAAGCCTTCCCTATTTATAACATTGTCTCTGGAGAATCGTTCTATTTTCAGTGCATAAGCAATATCATTGTCAATGTTCCAATTTATTTTACTACATAGTTGCTCATTGTTGGTTCCCACCCTAGCATTGAAATCGCCTACTATTATTAGTGAGGCATTTGGATATTTATCAATCAGATTTTTGATATAAAGAGTTAATTGTGGCCAATTCTCACTGGAGATATTGCTTTTAGTAGGGGGAACGTAGACATTTCAGTTTAAGTACTCCACTGACCCATCTGGAATGGATTAATCCACTTTCCATTACTTTCAATGGGAAAGTTCACTTCAGGTTAAGAACGCTTCAGGTTAAGTACAGACTTCCAGAACCAATTGTGTACTTAAACCGATGTAACACTGTATATCACAATTTGACTATTTGCTATTGTTTAAGATAAAACCTATCTGGGAAAGAAACTGTTTTTATGGATTTATTCATAAAATATTATTGGTGATGTTATCTTGTGTTGATTGCAGTAGTCACTGTATCACCACCCTGTTCATTGTTTTATCAGCAAGAAGTAAGGCAGCAAGATGAGATGCTGCACATTTAATTTGGAATGGAGCTGTGTGAAGAGAGCCTATCAGAAAGTGAAAGGGTGTGGGGGTCACACATCTGTGAGTAACTGAAGAAAAGGGTTTAGAAACAATGTGGGGCTGTTGAAGGGAAAGAAAAGCAGAAAGAGAGGAGTTGATGAATCAGCCAAAGAAATTCCTATGTGAATTCCTAAGTGCTGAAGACATTTATTAAGCACAAATCAAGTGAAGAAACAGCAAACAAGTGCTGATTAATAAGGATTTGTATGTAAAGCTGGATGGATGAATTGCAAAATGAAATATGAGTGAATGAAATGATCTGGTAAGAAAAAAGTGAATGAATTTAAAGTGACCCTAGGAAAAATTAAGTAACTTATGAATAGAAAAGAAATATCAACTGAATTTTTTTGGAGAAATGGGTCAGAGAAAAGGCACTTACACAAGACTCTTCTTAACTCACTCACAAAGAGAAGGTTCTGTTCACAGCAGAAGGGTGGCTGGGTGACTATCCAGTGCTGGGATCCAATGAAATATCTGCGTGTTTATAGTTTAATATATAGGGCGCTGATCCAATAGGAATTGAGCAAGAAGAGCAAACAGTCTGTCAATCATTATGGATGATTACGGGGTTATACAAATATTTAACATTTCTGAGGTCTCTCATGACCTGGAAGCTGTACGCCGGCTCCCTCGGCCAATAATGTGAGATAAGCACGCAACCCCAGAGTCTGTCAGGACTGGACCTAATGGTCAGGGTTCCCTTTACCTTTACCTTTATACTGCATATCTAAAAGTGGGAAATTAGCTAGGGAAGAAGTTCATATATTTATTTATTACAATAATATACCAGCCCTATCTTTCAAGGAGCTCAAAGTGATGTACATGGTTCTTCTGCTCCCCATTTCATTCTCACAACAACCCTGTGAGGTAGGTCAGGCTAAGAGATGGTGTTTGGCCCATGGTCACCCAGTGAGCTTCATGACTGAGTGGGAATTCAAACCCTGCTTTCCTAGGTCATAGTCCAACACTCTATCCATTATGTCACTGTAGCGGTCACTCTGACCTGCACATCACCACTGGACGTTTTACGGTCGATTGGTGATGTGCCAACTACAAAATAAACACCTCCACCAAAACACCACAGACCAGGATACAGATAAAATAAAACGAAGTTGCTTTATTGTGTGTTCATATGCTTAATGGTTGCAGTACAAATCTTAGGTTGTTCTAAATTTCAGATGGTTCCTATACCGGCCTATTACCTCTAATTATAAATTACCGGCCTATTACTGCTAAAGTCAACTAGGTAAATATTTATTAATAATCTCCCAACTTTGTATCCCGTCTGACTAAATCACCACCTATTCTCCTTCCTCAATATATTAAACCAGCTCTCTCTGCATATAACCAACCACTCCTAGCTCAACCTCAACTGATTCCAACCTCAACTTCAACTCCCTAACTGCCACTTGGGAGGGGTTTTTATCCCTGGACTGAGCCCGCCCCCCGAGGGTTCTATCTGCTCCACGCTTAACCCCTCACATGCTGGGTCTGGTCTAGGTGGCGAATCGCCACAGTCACCCCCTAAGGGTTTTAAAGGTGTGCTAAGGAAGGAGAAATGAACTGCAGAGAACCTGAATGAATTCTTTGCACATGTATTCATTGTTAAGGTGTGGGGCAGAGTGTGCAAGCACTAACATAGGTCACTGTCCTCAAGGTGCTATGGAGAATGTTGAGATCAGGGTCAATGGCCTGCTGGACTTTTGTACATGGAACAGGACTGGGAGGAGACAACTTTCCCCCCTTTGCTTCAGGCAGCAAAACACCTTGCAAAGGAAGTCTGCAGACAGCTGTGCCATTGAAACTGGCAGGTTATTGTAGAACTGGAAAAGGTGCCAACAAGGACAATTAAAATTATCAAGGGGCTGGCCTCTGTGAAGAAAAATTAAAACATTTGGAGCTTTTTTGTTTTTGTTTATTTGTTTAGATAACAATGCGCTAAGAGAAGACAGACGTGTATGCAATTTATCATGGTGTGGGGAAACAAAACTCCTTTGCTTCCAGTGAAGCAGAATGGTAGGGCAATCAAGATAAGCAGAAGGAGATCCTCCTTCTCAAAGGCAGCACCACTGCAAGATGTCTGGATGGTCATCAACTTAGACAGATTTTAAAGTGGATTAGACAAATAAACTATCAATGGCTGCTAGGCAAGATGGTGATATACTGTATTACCTGCAGATGACACATAGTATGCCTTTCAACACTAATTGCTAACGAAACAGCAACATAACCCACCAACAGCATACGAATGGATATGGCTAATTTGACCCAACAACCCGTCACACTCTCTCACACACCAACAAAACTCACTGTAATCAACCAAATGCAACCAACCAGTCTCTTTCACTGCCAACGAAAAGAAATAAATGAATAGATGCAAGAACCATCCACGTGACACTAATACAACACCCGACACATACACTATGCAAAAGATGGAAATATCACTACCCCCTTCTTTCTCCCTCCTCCCCCAACCACACAATGCCTATGATAGCAATGTCTCAACCAAGTGTTACTGACCTGTAGATAGGGTTCTACTAAGTAAAAACAGAGGTGTTACGCAGGGGCGAAACTAGGCTTTCTTTAACACTAGTCAAAGACCCAGCTTGGCATCCCCACACACATTTATTTACACACACACACACACACACACAGGCTGGGAGCGTCAATGGTGCCCTCCTGGAGGCTTCACTTGGGGGCGGTGGCTACCCACCCCCCTGCTACAGCACTGCATAATATGTCCCTTTGTTATCCATGAAAATCTATAGAAGCAATAATAACACTGATTGCCAAGGCATGGGGTGGGTGCAGAGCAGAATTGCAGGAGACTGTGCTGCTTGGAGAATGGATAAGACTTTCATCTAGTCCTTCAGGGTTCTTTGTGTGTTCTTAAAGATGGTGCTCTCTGCAGCCTCTCAGTCTGGCAGCACTTCCAGGAAGAGACAAAGAGGATGGGAAACCTTCTTTTCATGACCTCCCTTCTGTTCACTTATGTTGCAGGAATATTTGCGCTCCTCAAAGCAGCAGATAGAATCAGACATACACAGACTAAAGAAGGTAGAAATTAACTTTGTGCCTTCCTGTCTCTCTCTGCCTTTTTAGTCTAGCCGAGGGGTCAGCAAACTTTTTCAGCAGGGGGCCGGTCCACTGTCCCTCAGACCTAGCGTGGGGCTGGACTATATGAAAAAAAAAGAGATGCATTTTAAATAATAGGACACATTCTACTCATGTAAAAACATGCTGATTCCCGGACCGTCCGCAGGCCAGATTGAGAAGGCCATTGGACCGCATCCAGCCCCCGGGCCTTAGTATGGGTTCCCCTAGTCTAGCCAAATCTGCTTTACGGCACAAATGAAAAGTGAAAGTGGTCTCCAAGAGGTGGACTTACCTTTGCATAGTTTCTGCTCAGAGGCAGGACGTTTTTCTGCAGAAGATTGCCCAGAAGAAACCAAGGAGTGGGCCCTGGAGGTAGTTGGGCTTTCTTCTTGTACATTTTGAAGGAGAACAAGAACAAGGTGAAGAGGAGGCAGAGAAGGAGCAGAGCTTCTACCCCCATTTTTCTCTCTGTTCTTTTGGTCAGAAATCCAAGAAAATACTTAAGAACAACAAGGTGGAAGAAAGCTGCCTGCTGGAGACCCGACCCAACCTGAACTCTGGATTATCTCTGTTGCTCTTCTGGTGTTCATGTTTTCAGTGTGGCCTTTAATAATTAACGGGGATAGTTATTCATTAATATTCATTGAACTTAACCTTGACTGAGAATTAAAATAGGTTGTAATCCCCTCTGGGATTACGCATGAGAGATAGAGTACATGGAGGCTGCAAGCAAATATATGCTATCTGAGAAGCCAGTCAGTGAAAAGGTGTGTTTTACCTGCTGCAGGGAGGATGTTCACCTTCTTTTTTGAATCTGCTCACGCTCCTTTAAACACACTTTACTTATATCTTTTATCTATCATCTATCTACAGTATATATCTATCTATCATCTATGCCACATTTAAACTGTGAGGGAGGTATAGATGTTTCCCCACTGCCCTTCCTGGCATACTCACAGCAACATAACTTTTTATCTACAAGTCAGCAGCAGTGAGTAGTTTGGAATGAAAAAGGAAAGGCAGAGGTAGATAGCCTAAATCAGGCATCTCCAAACTGCGGACCTCCAGATGTTTTGGCCTACAACTCCCATGATCCCTAGCTAACAGGACCAGTGGTTGGGGAAGATGGGAACTGTAGTCCAAAACATCTGGAGGGCCGAAGTTTGGGGTTGCCTGGCCTAAATGCATATTCCACCACCACCACCATCCCACACACAGAACACGCACACTTGCACGCACCAGCTTTATCCTCAAGAAAAGTCAGAATAATGCTCTATTGATTAAGGGAGAATGCAATAAAATATATGCAACACCCGAAGAAATAAATTCAGAGTTTCTAATGTGTTATTTTAAGTTGTATAGGAAAGAACGGTACACCTGATCTGTGAATGTTAAAGTTCATTTCTGCATTTGGTTCTTCTGCAATTATATCTGCAGCAAACTAAATTTATTGCAAAGCCTTTGCAGCTGAAAGAAATCCGTGGTAGTATGAAGAGGTAGAAAGTTCCAGACCATGACCGGACATTTCTCCTGTGGAATGGTATAAGGCACAGGCAGACTTTTTGGTCCTGAGTCGTTTTACCTTTGAATCAGGTAGCTTGTCCTCTATATGGTATGATGCTCATTAACTCTGTTACTAAAAGCACCCTCTATCATTTTGGAATACGTTATTTCATTTAGGAGTATGAGAGTCGTATGCATAGAGGTAAATGCAGTCATAATGCTTTATGCATTAGTTAGCTTCTAAATGAATTCTTCTTTCCCCATCCCATTGTAATAACCACCACTTGAAAGGTGTCCTTGTTGTGGGTGCAAATTCCCAGATCTTGAATTCCTTGTAGTTCAGGGTGGGACATGGTTGCTCTGCATAAAAGATTTCCCTCTTGCAAGAATGCTTAAGGCTCATTGTGTACATGTGGATTTCTTGAGAAATGTGTAGCAGGAAACAGATTTTAAGCTGACGTGTGAATGTGAGGGACTGGAGAGCCACTTTCATGGTGTTAAAAAACAAATCAAATGCAAGTCTGTGATGCGAACAAATCAGAGTGAGTGCTCATTAACTAGCTGGCTCCCCTGAAAACTCCTGGTGCTTAGAGTTTGGGTGTAATAATATAATAGTGACTATACAAACAGTATTCAAAGTGGACTTAGGACTCAAATTTAGAAAAAGGTAGAAATAGGAGGATTCTAATATGAAACTTATAGGGACGCAGGTGGCGCCATGGGTTAAACCACAGAGCCTAGGACTTGCTGATCAGAAGGTCGGCGGTTCGAATCCCTGCGACGGGGTGAGCTCCCGTTGCTCAGTCCCAGCTCCTGCCCACCTAGCAGTTCGAAAGCACGTCAAAGTGCAAGTAGATAAATAGGGACCGCTACAGCGGGAAGGGAAACGGCGTTTCCGTGTGCTGCTCTGGTTCGCCAGAATGGCTTTGTCATGCTGGCCACATGACCTGGAAGCTGTACGCCGGCTCCCTCGGCCAATAATGCGAAATGAGCACTTAACCCCAGAGTCGGTCACGACTGGACCTAATGGTCAGGGGTCCTTTTACCTTTAATATGAAACTTGGCAAGTGATGGGCAGAAGATGCAAGAAAAACATATGTAGAACTGAGGAATGTTAGGGAAGTCCAAAGTTGATACAGTGCTGGCTCGAAGGGGTGCGGCTACCATTCATGGGGAAATGGAGAGGAATATAAAAACTGTGTACAAAAGTGAAAATCTGTAACCTCTCTGGAAGAGCAAAGGAAGCTGTTCTTTATGAGGGGAGGGTCTTTTTACCAATTGTCTCAGATGCCAAGTGTGGTGGTGCACACAGTTATCCACAAAGAAGAGCATTAAACCATTAAAAAATCACAGCCCAAGATTTCTTGCACCCATTTATCAAATATGTGGCAAGTTTCATGCCCCTCAAAGGATCTACTATACTATGCCTGTAATTTCATCCCATTTTACCAACAAAGAAAAAGGGTGGGGGAGAGATGCAGGTGTTTGATTTGACTACTACTTTAATTATACTGTTGTTGATGAATCTCTATCTTTGATTAATACAATTTATTGTGAAGTTTAAAATGTCTACACTTTCAAGAAGAAACTGACACGTGATATTATCAAATGCTTTTTCTGCATCTGGAAATGTAAATACTTGTTCAAGATTTGTTTTTCATGCATAAATGAAGTTGTTGGGATTCATCTGTCTCAGGAGACAATGGAGGAGTGCAACTTTGTGGCTGAGGTCAAACTGCTGGAGGGTTACAGCACCTGCCGTGGCTGTAGATATGGAATAGATATGATTTGCTGCAGCTGGGGCAGATGAAGATGTCCAGTTGAGCTGCTGCAGATGCATAGCTAGATTTATTATTTTCCTAATATTATCCTTCATTAAGCAAAATCCATCTTCCTCTTCTATATGATTTTTAATAATGTTCCTTTTTAGATAAAAATGCTATTGTTATAGCCCTGTTACAGAATTCAAGTAATTTTCCGATTTATAATATCTCATTCTTCACTTTAGAAAGTTATTGGGCTAATATACTCCTAAAGGTCTTAACACTGAGATTCCATCTGCTCCCAGAGATTTATTTATCTTTGCCCTTTTACTTTATCTATCACTACTTATTTCTGGATTGATTCTTCTAATGTAGTAGTGGCTCAGCTGTGGTTTTCCAAGTGTTGCACTACAACTCCCAGCAGCCCCAGCAGCATGATGTGATCTATAGTTTGGAAAATATAGTTTTTCTAAGTAATGTGTGATTCAGTTCTCCCAGTAATCATGTTCTTCCTACATCAAATTATCTGAAAAGCATTGGCACCATCCATTCTGCTTAGTTGCTGTCACTGGATCATATTGAACGTCTAATGAATTTCAGTGGCAAGTCTCCTGGCTTCAGGCCACTATCCTCATACAAAGTGAATATATCCTTGTCTTTGGCATCTCCAATCAGCTGGAAGGTGAAGTTCTGGAGCAGAGCACCGAAGAACAGGAACAGCTCCATCCGAGCCAGGGCTTCCCCTGGGCATGCCCGTTTTCCTAGGAGAGAAGAAAGTGGCAGTGTTCATCAGTCATCAAAGAGCTATATAGTGTCCAAGAAACCCAGCCAACTCATTTTGAAATAATGGAACTGCATAAGAAAGACAGCAGTGTGACCATTTCTCAAGGGGTGCCTGCAACTCTCTGCTTCCACTGTGATGTGAAGGTGAAGTGTTTCAGGCAAGTGTGTTTTTGGAGATATTGGTCTCATAGAGTTTTCTCGATTCTTTGGCTGACTGGTGGACTTCTATTCTGAGCATGTTATATAACACTAAAGTACTGCTTGGCTTATTCTCCTGCCACAAAATACAATAATGTGGGTTCCCTCTGTGTGTATGTGTAAATCTATGCTGAAAGCTATGTGGGATTTGAAACACAGAGCAGTCAATTACAACATTCCTAGAGTGGACATATAAAGGGGGTGTCTGGACCAGCCAGTCAGAACTTCCTGTTTCCTCCTGGGCTGGGACAGAATCCTCTCCATGTGACCAGAAGTGGCTGTGGCCTCACTTGTGCAGGTAACAAAATACCTCAGGGGAGGCAGCCATATCTGCTTAGTCTGAGATGCTGTCCAGCCAAGAGAGGACAAAGGGACTATCTCTTTATGGGATAGATTCCAGGTGTATATATTTTGTAACTTAAGTCTGCCTTCTGGGATCCATTTATGAACAGAATGTGAGTAAACTCATTTATATACAGTACTTTTATACAATACTGTGTAATGTCTAATCTTTTTATGAGGGACTAAAGGAGAAATTACCAGGAAACTTATTTTAGAGGTTTATACAAACCTGGCAAACCTATCTGCACTGCACGTTTAAAAAGGGGAACGTTACTTTGCTAAATTGTAGAACTTGTTAACACAAGTTCGGAAGGATATAATTAAACAATATATCCTCTCCTGCATCCCTGAACATTCCCACAACTACACATAAGCAGCTTCGGGGCAAAGAAATATAAAAGATTGTGTGAATGTGGTTCCTGTAGTCAGTGGTCCAAAAGATGGGAACTAAAGTGTCCCTTCCTCAAGCTGATGCTTCCAAATTTTCTGCTCAAGATGTAGGAAAAGGAGGGCAAAGATGGAGAGAAACGTCTTGTGGGTAGACAATCCCTCCCCAAACCTCTTACTTATCTCCTGGCAGCGCTATCACTCTTGGAGTCCTACTGCCCATCCATTCATACGCTGGCTGCTGGACCCAACCCCACAGTGTGAGAATCTAGGTCTATAAAGTCACCTGCAGAAAAAGGCATGAAGGCAACCCTGTTCCGGAACTGGCCCTTCTCATCCAAGAAATGACCCGGGTTAAACTCTTCTGGATTCTCCCACTGGAGAGGATCAAAGTGCACAGATGCCATATCTGAACAGATGGTCGTACCCTTCAAGGAGAAGATAGAGATTTCATTATTTGTTTCAGCTTCATAAACATAAGTCATTCTGCCTCTATTTCAATGATCCTTGACGGTGACTTACCAATCCTACCATTCCTGGTTATGGAACATTTTCCTGATTCTTATTAGTTTGTGACTCCATGCAAATATTATATGTCCCCTGTTCATGAATTTTGATACAGTATAGTGTTATAAAAATACTATCAGTATATTATTAGCCAACATGCTGCTTGTTCTTTTTCAGAGTCATAAACATAAGAAGCAGCCTGCTTATGGGAGAAACCAATTCCTAAAGCTGGTTGTCATATATAGAAACAAGTCATGGCACAGCATTCTGAAAAATCACCATGAATGTGAGGGGTGAGGTAGTAATCAGCATATCTTGTCTCTGCACTGGCTGGGACTGTGGGAGACCAAAGTCATTGATGAGATGATAAATCCCCCCTTCCCCTCTCCACAGTAACCTGATCATTTCACATGTGACACACACCTGGGGGATAAGATAGCCCCGGAATTTTGTAGGACATGTTGTTTCACGCGGGAAGCTCTCAATGCTCCCTTTATCATATCGTTGAATCTCATGGAGAACAGCATTGGTGTAAGGCATCCCCACCCTATCTTCCATGCCAGGGATACGGTTGGCACCTACCACCTCATCAATCTCCCGTTGAACTTTTTCTGTAAGAAAACAAATTCAGAGCTCTACTTCCAGAATTCTGAAGCTACGTCTCTTCTAACATAGTGATAGCCTTCAACATTCTCCAACCAGAAGGAAAAGTAACACTGACTTACATGAATTTGCATCCTAACAGGAGCCCATTTTTAAAGATGGCATGCAAAGATGAAAGGAATCCGGCTTCCATAACCCCAAGGCATTTGCTTTGCTAAAGGAGATCACTTTGTATTACTAAAGGATGCAGGCTTTTTAACTGAGGGAAAAAGTTAACTGGAAGGCATTCTTAGAGATTTTCATCAAATTATGTAAAGCATGTTGAATAGATGGTGTGGAAACTTTATGCAATCTCCCCTCCCCCCTCAAAAAAGGAGTCCCGGGGTAGCAAATCTGGGTCACCAAAGACAAGGGAACGGCATTAGGTTCAGGACAGAAAAGTTAAAGTACTTCATTTCATGATGCACAATTAACAGTCATAATTTGCTGCCACAAGACAAATCCATGGAGCCATTAGAATCAGAATGAAAACCTATGTTGGGGAGTCTAACTTCTGAATACCTGGGACATGGAAGGGCTGTTGCCTTAAGGGATGGAGGAGGAAACCATTTTAAACTGATTCATACACTGAGTTGGGCTCATATTGGATCACCTCCAGTATCCAGTGGTTACTTATGTCCAAGGACCTGGTGTGAATTTAATCCACTGTTTTAAATCATTTTAGCAAGAGCCACCAGCATTGTGAGCAAACAGTTTGGATTGTGCCTGCTCTCCTTTGTGTACGGCTGTGAACCTTTAAGAATAGCTCAGTAGTGAGGTTTCCTTGAAGGTTTAAGAGGAGTTATTCATTTCATGAACACTGTAAGGCCCTTCTTTGTTGAAGCATTTGTTTTATAAAAGGATGTAAGTTTTAGTTCCTGAGTGCCAAATTCGTTGGAGCAAAGTGCTGTGGACCTGAGGTGAATGAGAAGATACCCTTTTCCCTCCAAGCAAGATAAACATCAATATCCAGCAAGACACAACATGAAGGACAGAACTCTGGGAGGACAGTGCTCTATTGTTGCTTTAATTTTATGATAATTTTATCAATTTTATGTAAATTATGTCATTTATGTAGCATCCTTATTCATGTGCTGGTTACTTTCAGAAACATGGAGTACATATACTTATAATATGCATATGATAGCATTGTTTGCAATGTTTACAACCATGAAAGGGGAGCACTGAATTTCCGGTCTGCCGCCATTGCTGACTGGTGAGAGAATCCCAAGCTCCGGGATTCCCTAGCATTGCGAGGGAGGGGGGAGCCGTGAGAGTGACACGGACCCCCAAAAGAGCACCAGATCAAGCATTCTGGGGATGTGGGGACTCAGCTGCACCGTTTTCGGTCTCCTCCGCCCCCCGGTAGCCCTAATAAGGGCGCTGAGAGCGAGCGGAGACGAGACGGAGTGCTTGAGTCAAACTGCTACCCTCACAACACGAAGCTCTGTGCCAGCAGCCTGGAGCAGTGGATTCTTCTAAATTAGTTGAATTTGAGAACTTTGGACACAGTAGGTAAAGAAAAAAACTTTGAAATAATTTTTAATTGGATACGGGAGGAGATTTAAACAGGAAGTCAATCTCCCCCATTGAGTGAATCGAGATGCAGTTCATTTGCCTGAAGCTGGGTCCCTGGAGGGATCAGCGAGCTGCCATCATGACATCATAATAGAAAGGAATTTGCTTGCCTCTTTGAGGCTGGAAACTGTCAGCAGTGAAGAGAGTACAAAATATAAGGCTGTGTACATGAAGTTGGACAATGCTTTTTTCATAAATGGACGCAAGATTTTTAAGATATGAAGAAGAATTAAAAATGAGAGTTTGTAACCAGATCGGACATAACTTTTGTTTCTGAACTTTGGAAATAAGAACTACGCCATTTCCTGTCTAGTAATCTCTGCTTTCCCAGGAAAGTTGAGACGAGCAGGATGTCAGTAGACACAACATCATCTGACTTGGACTCTCAAAAACAACTTCTGGAATTTATTGAAGATTTAAGATGTGACATGTATCAGAACACAGTGCAAAAATTAAAAAAAATTCAGAACTGTGTGGAAAATGAAGGATTATCCCTAACTGAGAATTTAGACAAGAAAGACCTTCAACCACTAGTCCTTGTTCCCCCAATGAGGGGGGGGGCAAGATTCATATTTGATTCCAAGAGCTTTTAAAGAAGAGCCAGTATGGAATAATGTCCTCCCAGTGAGAGAGGGAGGGTGGAATCCATACTGGGGCCAGAGTTTAAGGGAAAGAAAAATTGTGAAAGGGCTAATAAGTGGAAAAAGCAGTTGGATGGTGTTTTGTAACATTTAAAGAATTGGGGAGGCAGCAGGGGATGACCAAGGAAGAAGGGTGGATAGGAAGGGACAAGGTGGGAGTGGGGTGAGGAGTAATAATAGATGTTACTTTTTGATTGTTTTAGAAGGTCCAAAACTGGAATGACCTATGGAACTCGCTGAAACATCTGGGAGACCCTGAATCCAGGGGAAGGGGGGCTGATTTAGTTTTAAGTGATTAAATGTTTTTATGTTAGAAAAATTAATACAGTGGTACCTCGCTAGACGAAATTAATTCGTTCCATGGGTCAATTCGTGTAACGAATTTTTCATCTAGCGAGTCCCAGTTTCCCATAGGAACGCATTGAAACTTAATCAATGCGTTCCTATAGGCTTTGGGGGACTGGCGGCGGCATGCAACGGGGCTTCGGAGAAGGTCTCCGAAGCCCCATCTGATGCCAGCTGTGTGCAAGGCAATGGGGGGAGATCTTCCTTTGCTGCTTTCTATGGCCGCGCTTCGTAAGACGAAGCGGCGGTTATAGAAGATTTTGTCGTCTTACGGATGCCTCGCGCAACGCAAAACTCTTTCGTCTAGCGAGTTTTTCGTTGTGCGAGGCATTCGTAAAGCGAGGCACCACTGTATTTGAATTAATGGAAAGTTTTGGTAATAAACTTTAGGCTAAGGGGAGAAATAAAAGAGGATGGGAAAATAATTTTTGATTTGGATTAATTGATTAATTAGTGGTGGAGCATAGTGGACGTTTTTCAGAATAGAATAGTTGAGAGATAATGATAAAATGTGTTAGAATGATTTAAGATACAGAATGAAAATTGCTTAATTGAGATTCTAAAATGGACCCAGTGTGGGGGGAATTGAGGAAGTCAACAATGTTAAGTAAAAAATGTAAGAACTGTGATGTTTTTCTTTTTCATGTTTTATTTTTGTTATACAGTAGTACCTCGACTTACGAATGACTCGACCTACATATGTTTTGAGTTACGAACAAAGTTCCATCCACCATTTTGGATGCAGTTTAGATAGGATTTTTTCAATTTACGAATTTTTAGATAGGATTTTTTCGACTTATGTTTCCCCCCCCCCATTGGCTTCGACTTATGAATTTTTCAACTTACGAAGGTCCGTTCAGAACGGATTAAATTCATAAGTCGAGGTACCACTGTATTTTTTTGTGATTTTATTTTTGTGAATATTGGAAAATGAATAAAAATTATTTGGAGGGGGGGAGAAAGGGGAGCACTTCTCACTGAGATCATTGAGGGAGACAGGAATTTTAGAAATCCATAGAGATCAGCTGCATATCAAGTTTTTCAGAAAATTCCATTAATGCTCAGCTTGAAAACTTCCCAGAGGCTTCTCTCTGGTCTCTTCAGGACACGGAACACGGGAATAGATGGGCTGTTTGGTCTCCTGCAGACAGATTCTCCTTATGTGCTCATCTGCCAACATGTATTACTTTTTAAAACATAAAAAAACCCAAAGCAATCCTCAAAACCTATCCTAAATAAATAAATAGTCATAAAAAATAAAAGTGGAGGAAGCAGCATCTTCCTCTTCTAAACAAATGTGGCTGATGCTGGACCCCGGTGGAAACCTTCACCATGGACCTAAGGAAAAGACATTTGGTACTGCAAGGATTTCTGTGAGCAAGTTGCACTTCCTTCGTGCAGTTTTAAAGTTTTCTTTTCTTTTCTTGCGCTGCACTATTACTCTTTACCGCAAGGCACCTTGGAAAGATTTTATCTTGCACAGCAGAACCTTTCAGTCCTTTGGGCAATTTATGTACCTTGAATGTGTGGCAATCTAGCCATCACCAGGAGGGCATGGGTCAAGAATTCACTTGTGCTCAATGACCCAGCAATAAAGAGCTCCTGCACACAAATGATAAGCTCCTCTTGGCTGTAGATGGCCTCATGATTGGTTTGTTCCTATAAAAAGGAAAAGGAGAAATAGAAGAATTTAAAATATTCATTTGAAAGAGTGATGGAGGAAGTGAGACATCTTAGTCTTTTCTATGCAGTAACTGGATGGAACACAATACAGTACTTGCATTGTTTATTGCAATGTAACTACAGTTGTTTTTTGATTGAATATAGTTTTATTCAGTGACATTTCTCTAGAAAAAGAGGTGCTGTTTCATGGAGTTGCATCCTCCACTCATTAACTCATTGATTATTTGATAGAGTATAGTGTTGATTGTTTTTGGTGGTGGTGGGGTATATTCATTTGTATGCAAGATCAAATTTTCAAATGATGTTAAAGGTCTTGTGGCATTTAATGGTCAATCCAATCCACTCAATCTATTTGCTGATCCAGAAGTGTTGCTGAAGGAGGCCATGGGGAAACGGAAACATTTGGCAGGGTGACCAGATTGACAATTAATAAAAGTAAATCATAATGGTTGTGTCTGAATGTACCAGCTGAATTACAAGAGGAGAGGCTTTAAGAATATCAAACTCTGGAGGATCTGAGACACTCGAGTCTTTTCCATGCAGTAACCCAGAAGGAACACAAAACCTGCATGGCCTATTGCACCATATCTATAATGTTGAGAATAAAAAACATAACTGAAAACCAAATGATATAACCATGCAAGAAAGCAATCCCATGTAGTTACAATGATGGGCATTATTTTTTTAGCTGCTCTCTTGCTGCTTGGTTTGATGTCTAAATAAACTTGAGGGAAGATGCCTCCACCCGAGATTAGCCTGGAGATCATCACAATGGCCAACCACCACAGCCAGAATGCAGGATCAGAATGAGGGAGGGCAGCAGACATATGAGACAGTTCCAAATCTAGCCACAAACAAGAGACATCTCAGAAGTGTAGAGAAGGGAAATTATAGAAGCTCCTACCTTCTCTGACTTCATAAGGAAGCAGTCAATATAGTCCCGGGGGTCCTGATAATCCAGGGTCTCCCTGTGGGATTCCACGCTCTTATTGATGTAAGCATGCAATGTTTCAAAATCTCCTAAAATCTTTTTGTGCTGTCCAGGCAGGTAAGGCATTATTTTCGGGAACACATTATAAATCTGGAACAGAGACAATACATAACAATTGTATATTGAATTTCTCATTTTAGAACTGCCTGCTGAGTCTATGGATTTAGGGATGTTGGAGAAATCTGCTGCAAAATGTTTGCAATCCATGGCTCCTTTGAGAGGAATGGCAGGATTTAAGTTTAATAAACAAACAAACAATTGTAAATAGATCCTCCTCCTCCATCTACTTTATATTCATTATCACTAGATCCTGCCCATATCCACTGAGGCAGAACTCCTAACCATGCCTGCCCAGAAATGAGGCTTATTGAATTAAACTGGGCTTACTCTGAGATATGTGGGGGTTAGGATTGCAGCCCTAATCGACTTCCTACTGTAAATTGTAAAATAAAACATGGTTTTTTAAAAAGCAAATGCAGTTTTCATTATTTGGCCTGCTTATTCTCTAAAACAAAATAATGCAGAAACAGGTTTGAGATTCATTAAAGACTCATTAAAAAATTGTTAGATATCTTGTATGCAGGTCTGGCCCATCCATGAAGTGGAGTGAAGCAGGCACCTCAGGTGGTGGAAGATCATAGATGTCCTGCCTACCCCACTCCTTCCTCTGCTGGCTAATGATTCTCCTTGTTTTGTCTCAACTCATGAAATGGGATGCACCACCACTTGAATGTTTCTGTGCTTAGTTGATAGGTTCAGGTTCAGTGGCAGAGCACCAGGTTTGCATGCAGTAGGTCCCAGGCTCAGTCACTGGCATACAAGGAACTCAAGAGTAGCTTGTAGGAGCCATGCAGTCTAAGACTGGGGCAACCACTCATACCTCCTCACATGCTGAGCTTCTCAGGTAGACTGGGGAGGAACAAAGCATTACTTGCCTGGTCTCTCCCACACTTCCACTTATCTTATGCCTAGAACACAGGTCCAAGCAGATTTGCACTTTGCCCAGGCTTTCTAGGCACAGGTCTGAGTGCTTTTGCTTTTACCCTGCTGCTTTCCCCCAGGAAACCTGCTCTTTAGTGCTTAATCAGAAGAAACAGCAATCTGCAGAAAACCAGATTGCTGTTTGTTCCAATTCAGTACTAACCAATGGATTTTCCTGGGGAAAAGTGGTGGGGCAATCTGAGGTGTGGATAAGCTCATAGTTGTGAGGGAAGCTTTTTAGTGATGTCAATTGAAAGGCAATCCGTGATAGGAATCAGTGCCATTTTTCTGGAAAAAGAGGCACCGGAATTCACGATGAACACCTCCCTTGTTCTCTTAGAATGACAATAGCATGCACCTGAGAGGTGCCACAATCGAGTTCCAGTGAGCTGAAGAAAAGCCCAGATAAGAATATTTCCCTTATGCTTTTTGGGAAAGGGGAGTGTCTGAGTTTCAAACTCATTTCCCCAGTCCTAAGCAGATATTCATCCCACCTCTGACTGCCATAATACCCTTTAGATATGCAACCCTTTGATAATGAATAGCTAGCCCGGGGAAGTGCTCCACCAAAACACCTACAGAAGAATTCCTCAAGGTCTGTATTTTGAGGCCCTCCCTTTCCATAACAAATTTAATGTTGATCTGCAATTAAAGCCAAAATGTATTTGATTTGTTTCATGTGGAATTTAATGGAGACAAGACAGTCAGAGAAAGTGTAAAAGGTAAAGGGGAATATGCCCCAGGGTGCACTTGGCTTATACCAGGCCCATGTCTACTAAGATGAAGGTTCTGGGTCCATGGGAGGAACAACAAGAAGGAACAACATACCTGTCCCGTATAACTCACAAGGTAGCTCACGAAAGACTCCATGATACGCAGCTTCTCCAGGAGGACCTGATCTTTGTAGTCAAACCGACTCCCAAAGACAACAGAGCAGAGCACATTAGAAACGGCAATCCTTATGTATTTTCTGACATCAAAGAGCTGGCCTGCAGGAGCAAAAGGACACAGTCAATGGAATTTGGCAAGGTGGGTGCTCTCTCTCTCTGCCAGCATGGCAGAAGAACGTAAACAAGAATTCACTGCACAAATTGAGCTTGACACATGGTGCATTCAGTATTTTCCTAACATTAAAAGATAATTAAATTCCTTTTACATGGAATGATAGTATCAGCTGCTTTTGAATAATAATAATAATAATAATAATAATAATAATAATAATAATAATAATTTATTTATACCCCGCCCATCTGGCCAGGTTCCCCCAGCCACTCTGGGTGGCTTCCAACAAAACACTAAAATACAGAAATCAGTATTGAAGGACAGTATACACTTTCTTTGGCAATGCATAAGTGCAGCTTAACTGGTGAGGATAACATTATGGACTCCTACAAGGAGGGAGATGTGCTATCCCATATCTGTGGTCAAGAAATCCCTGGTATTTTCTGAAGGTATTTCCTTTATTTTATAAAGACAAAAAATTCAAGATTAAGAATCCACAAGATACAGTGAAATTTTGGAGAAAATATACCAGAGAACTGGGGAAGAAGGAGGAGGATAAACTGGAACTGGATGAAGAAAAAGAAGAAGAACCCCAATCGTAATAATAAAATTATATTTATTTTAATTGGATATAGAAATGGCAGTGAAATTATTATCATGGAATGCAAAAAGACTCAATAATAAAGTTAAAAGAAATAAAATTGAACATTTGTTGATTAAGAAAAATTTAGATATAATTTGTTTACAAGAAAAACATGGCCAAAAAGCATAGAAGAATTCTAATAAACATAAGTTTGGGAAATGAATTTATAACTTCAGATGTTAATAAAAAATGAGTAGCTCTGTACAGTATGTAAAAGGGAAACACTATCCACAACGGCTATTCAAGGACAATGAGGGGAGAATGATAGCAGCACAAGTTGCAGTACAAGGTGAGAAATTGATCATTATGGGAATTTATGCACCAAATGAGAGGAAATCACAATTTTATAAAGAATTTGAGGAGAAATTGTTTGAATGTATGGACCAGAAAATAATTTTAATGGGGGGCTTAAATGGAGTGATCTCCCTTGAAATGGACAGAACAACAAGGAGAAAGGATACAAATCAAGGGAAACTTCCAAAGACATTTTTCTCTTTAGTGGAAAATCATGATTTAATTGACATTTGAAGACTTAAATACCCATTAACAAAACAATTCACATTTTTCTCTGATTCAAATCAAAGTTCAAGTAGAATAGATCGCATGTGGATTTCTAAAAATTTTGCCCCAAGAACAATAAAAGTTGAGATCCTGCCAAGGACTTTGTGAGATCACAATTCCATAATTATGGAACTCAAGGGCAAAGATTAATCCCCCTTCAGGTGGAGAATTAATGAAAATTTATTGAACAATATAGTTTTTAAAGTGCAATAAAATTTTAAAAAAATATTTTGATTTGAATTTAAACAAAGGAAGTGAATTTGATATAGTATAGGATGCTAGTAAAGTGGCAATGGGGGGTTTCTTTATACAGCAAAATAGTCTCTTGAAGAGAGAAATAGAAAAAGAAAGAGGAAAACTTAAAACATTTAATGGACAATGAAAGGCAATTGATTAAAATAATGTTCATAAACTTTTGCCAATGTCTTAGCAAACAGATTGAAGGAGATTCTAAATGAACAAATACATCAAGATCAGGTGGGCTTTTGTCCTGGTCATCAGTTAAAAGATAATATGCAAAATATAATTGATTTAATTGAGTATTTGGAGACCGGGAATGATAAGCAAGTGGCATTGATCTTCATAGATGCAGAAATGGCTTTTGATAATATATCTTGATATATTATGAAGAAAAACTTGGAATGGATGGGTCTTCGGAACCTATTTCTTAAAGGGGTAGAGGCGATATATTCAGAACAAAATGCTAAATTATTAATCAATAATGTCTTAACAGAAAATTTTGAAATTTCAAAAGGGATGAGACAGGGCTGGCCATAATCACCATTATTGTTTACTAGTGTATTTCAGCCCGTTCAATAACGGGCTCTAGAACATCCTGGGGTTCGGAGAAGCGCTTGCGCAGCGCTTCTCCGAACCCTGGGACCTGTCATTGCTGTCGGCGGCAAGGGGACAGGAACGGAGGAGGAGAAAGCGCTGCTTTCTCCTCCTCCGTTCCTCTCCCGCAGCCGCCGACAGCAAGGACACCTCCCAGGGTTCGCAGAAGCGCTTGCACAGCGCTTCTCCGAACCCTTGGACCTGTCATTGTTGTCGGCGGCAGGGGGACAGGAACGGAGGAGGAGAAAGCGCTGCTTTCTCCTCCTCCGTTCCTCTCCCGCAGCCGCCGACAGGAAGCAGAACTCCCAGGGTTCGGAGAAGCGCTTGCGCAGCGCTTCTTCGAACCCTGGGACCTGTCCTTGCTGTCAGCGGCAGGGGGACAGGAACGAAGGAGGAGAAAGCGCTGCTTTCTCCTCCTCCGTTCCTCTCCTGCAGCCACCGACAGGAAGCAGACATCCCAGAGTTCGGAGAAGCGCTTGCACAGCGCTTCTCTGAACCCTGGGACCTGTCCTTGCTATCGGCGGCAGGGGGACAGGAACGAAGGAGGAGAAAGCGCTGCTTTCTCCTCCTCCGTTCCTCTCCCGCAGCCGCCGACAGGAAGCAGACATCCCATGGTTCGGAGAAGCGCTTGCGCAGCGCTTCTCCGAACCCTGGGACCCGTCCTTGCTGTCGGCGGCAGGGGGACAGGAACGGAGGAGGAGAAAGCGCTGCTTTCTCCTTCTCCGTTCCTCTCCCGCAGCCGCCGACAGGAAGCAGACATCCCAGGGTTCGGAGAAGCGCTTGCGCAGCGCTTCTCCGAACCCTGGGACCCGTCCTTGCTGTCGGCGGCAGGGGGACAGGAACGGAGGAGGAGAAAGCGCTGCTTTCTCCTTCTCCGTTCCTCTCCCGCAGCCGCCGACAGGAAGCAGACATCCCAGGGTTCGGAGAAGCGCTTGCGCAGCGCTTCTCCGAACCCTGGGACCCGTCCTTGCTGTCGGCGGCAGGGGGACAGGAACGGAGGAGGAGAAAGCGGCGCTTTCTCCTCCTTCCTTCCTCTCCCCCAGCCGCCGACAGGAAGGACGCGCGCACTCTCCCCCCCCCGCCTCCTCCAACCGCCGCTCCTCACGGCCAGGGAGGGTTGTGAGGAGGCCTTCGCCGGCCTCCACCCCGGCGGGAGCGGCGGTTGGAGGAGGCAGAGTGGGGGGAGAGTGCGCGCGCGCGCAGTCTCTGCTGTCCAATCCCTGTATCCCTGGGGCACATGCGCAGTGACCCAGGGACACACGGGACATCTGGACGCAGGGACAACATGGACATTATTATATAGGATAACAATCCTAGAGCTTCTGGCAAAAAAAACATAAGAGAAATCCAAAATGTAAAAGGTATTAAGGTGGGTACAAAGGAATATAAGTTAAAAGCCTTTGCCGATGACATGGTTTTAACGCTAGAAGATCCACAATCCAGTGTAATGGAAGCACTGGGAAGATTCAAAGAGTTTGGACAACTAGCAGGCTTTAAAATAAATGAGGCCAAAACAAAAATGATGGTTAAAAAACATGAATAAAAAAGAAATAGATGAATTGCAACATAAAACAGGAATTTTGGTGGCTTAAAAGGTTAAATATCTTGGCGTTTGGTTGACTCCTAAAAATTTGAATTTATTCAAGGATAATTACTTACCTGTGTGGAAAGATGTAAAAAAAAAAGGATTTAGAAGTGTGTGGAAGATTGAAATTGTCATTTTGGAGAAGAATTTCTATGATAAAGATGAATGTGCTACCTAAAATGTTATTTTTATTTCAGACGATTCTGGTGATCAGTGGGGTGGGACAATTCAGAGATTGGCAAAAAGTCTTATCAACATTTATCTGCCAGGGGAAGAAACCTAGGATAAAATATAAACTTCTTACAGATTAAAAAAAGAAAGGGGTGGATTCTCACTGCCAGATTTGAAGATATACTATGAAGTGTCCTGCCATCCTGTTAAGGGATTGGAAAAAACAGATCTATTGGATATAGAAGGATATGGTAACAGATTTGGGTGGCACGCATATTTATGGTATGATAAAGCTAAAGCTAAAGACGAGACGACAGAGGACGAGATGGTTGGACAGTGTTCTCGAAGCTACGAACATGAGTTTGACCAAACTGCGGGAGGCAGTGGAAGACAGGAGTGCCTGGCATGCTATGGTCCATGGGGTCACGAAGAGTCAGACACGACTAAACAACAACAAAGCTAAAGTTCATAGGGGCTTTCTGAACCACACGATAAGGAAAGCACTATATGATGCATAGGTAAGATATAAATATTTATTGGAGCAAAACACCTTGGTGGTTATCACCAGTGGAAGCAATATCAGTCAAAAGATTCAATATACAAGGCAAGTTGCCTACTTATAGGGAGTTAATAACAGAGACTGATAATGAATAAAAAATGAAGCCTTATGATGAAGGATCTGATATTTTAGCAAGTTGCTTGCAATATCATCAAATAAATGATATATTTAAAAAGGATAAAAGGAAGAATGGCTTTGAAACTTCTAGATCTAAGCTAGAAATAAATTGTTGGGAGGTGAAAGAAATTTTTTATCAAAATGTATGATTTACTTTTAGAATGGCATACAAAAGATGAAGAGATCAAAGAGGTATGATAAAATGGGCAAAAGATATTAGGCACAATATTCAATTTGAAACTTGGTCAAAGTTATGGAATGCTAGAATTAAATTCACTGCATGCATAAAAGAAAATATAATGGAAATGATGTATAGGTGGTATTTAACACCAACTAAATTAGCTAATTTAGCTAAATTGGGGGGCCAACTCCTATCTCTTGCAGGGGCTCAATTAGTGCCAGCGCCTTCCGTCAAGAGTTTGGGTGTAACCTTCGACGCTTCCCTTTCCATGGAGGCGCAGGTTGCAGTCACAGCTAAGGCGGCATTTTCCCATCTGCGCCATATCAAGCAGTTGGTCCCTTACCTCTCTCTCGCCCTGACGGTCACCTCCAAGCTTGATTATTGTAACTCGCTCTACGCGGGGCTGCCCTTGAAGCTGACCCAGAAACTCCAGAATGCCGCGGCGAGGCTCCTTACATGGTCCCGACCGCGGGATCACATTCATCCAGTGCTTTACCAGCTGCACTGGCTCCCGGTGGAGTACAGGATCAGGTTTAAGGTGCTGATTTTGACCTTTAAAGCCCTATGCGGCTTGGGACCCTCGTACCTAAGGGGCCGCCTCTCCTGGTATGCCCCGTGGAGGACCTTAAGGTCCACAAACAACAATATTCTGGAGATCCCGAGCCATAAGGTGGCTAGATTGGCCTCTACTAGGGCCAGGGCCGTTTCAGTATTGGCCCCAACTTGGTGGAACGCTCTTTCACAGGAGACCAGGGCCCCGTGGGATTTGTCATCTTTCCACAGGGCCTGCAAGACAGAGCTGTTCCGCCTGGCCTTTGGGTTGGACTTAGTCTGACCCCTGTGTTTTCCTCCCTCATGGCTTGGATTTATGGACTACTTAAAATGAGGCTGAATTTTAAATTTTAATATTGTATTTTAATCTGTAATTTAATTAATTGCTTTTTATGTTTTATTGTAATTTTATTGGTGTGAGCCGCCCTGAGTCCGGTTTTGACTGGGGAGGGCGGGGTATAAATAAAAATTTATTATTATTATTATTATTATTATTATTATTATTATTATTATTAAAATGTATAGATTGAGAAACAAGAATTATTGGAAATGTAATGCTAAAGAGGGAGATTTTTATCATATGTGGTGGACATGTGATAAAGTTAAACTATTTTGGGGAAATATTTATAATGAGTTTAAAAAATGTTTAGGTACACCTTCCCCCAAAAGCCTGAAGCGTTCCAGTTGGGGATGATAGGAGCGGAAATATCAAAAATTGATGAAAATCTGTTTATGTATGCCACTACAGCAGCTAGAAGTTTATTAGCCCCAAAATGGAAACAGCAGGAATTACCGACGGTAGACAAATGGCAGACAAAGATGATGGACTATGCGGAACTGGCAAGGCTGACAGGGAAAATCCGAAACAGAGTGACCAAGCATTCCAGAGAGAATGGAGTAAATTTACTCAATATATAGACAATCATTGTAAACATATAAAGACACTAGCAGGACTGTGATAACTTTCTATTGGGCTATAAGGACTGCGAAAACTTTCTATTGGGCTATAAGTTTTAAATAATTTAAGATAAATATAGAATCAAGATGTTATAAATGTGTGAACATAAGATGTGTTCTATAAAGACCAGAAGACACAATGGAGGGAAGACAACAGCTCCGTAGAGCTAAAAAAATTATAAAAGGTTTTATGATGCTATAATATTGTTAAAAATGGAAACTAATAAAAAATGGAAAAAATAAAAATAGAAGGACTTCAAAAGTGTGTTTGGAATAAGGATTACCTTTTGTGGTTGCCATTGCCTCCACCAGACAGAGAGCTTCCTCCTGTACCCTCTTGGACATTGTTTTCTTCCCCATTCCAAAATCCCGCAGGGTGGTGAGTGTGAACCGGCGCAGCTCTCTCCATTTTTTCTCAGTACTGCAGGACAGTCCTGAAAGAAAACAAGTGAAGATCATTTCCTTAGTAGGAAGTTTTCTCAGCAGGAAGTTTCTACATTGTAGCACTTTGTCCATTCAGACTATATTCCCATTTGAAGTTGTTGTAGAGCCTAGGGCTTGCCGATCAGAAGGTCGGCGGTTTGAATCCCCATGATGGGGTGAGCTCCCATTGCTCGGTCCCAGCTCCTGCCAACCTAGCAGTTCGAAAGCACGTCAAAGTGCAAGTAGATAAATAGGTACCGCTACAGTGGGAAGGTAAACAGCGTTTCCGTGTGCTGCTCTGGTTCGCCAGAAGTGGCTTTGTGATGCTGGCCACATGACCTGGAAGCTGTACGCCGGCTCCCTCAGCCAATAACGCGAGATGAGCGCTGCAACCCCAGAATCGGTCACGACTGGACCTAATGGTCAGGGGTCCCTTTAAGGTTTCTTCCGGACAACCTGTTTATTGAGTGTTCATCCTGACTTGATTGCCCAACACTTGTACAGAGATTATATGGTAGTGACTGTTGCTGAGTATTCATTTTTATTTGTTCACACCAAAGTTTATGACTTCCCATCAACTGATCTCACTTTTTAGTGCATTTTCCTATGACTTTGCTTGCCATTACAACACCCACCTGAGAATGAATCAAGCCAAGGGTGGTTTATATGTAACTTTTGTACCACATGATAACAGTGCTGAACTATAAATACATTGAGTCATTTCTTCACATTGTTAAATGGTGCTGGGGGAGAGAGGACAGGCAAACTCTTCAGTGGGTCATGTCATATCACGGCTTTCATTAAATATCTGTTATGGGCAAAATGTTGGATTTGGTTAAGAAATAAAAAGGAGACTTTCCTGCATGCCTAGATCCAGGTTTGGGGCAAGTACTTTTAGGTGAGAGAGCCCCAGCAGAGATTTAACATCACAAAACATGCAGCAAAGTAAAATGTGGGAATATAGGTTGTTGGACCTTTAAAACATGCCCTTCTACATTCTTTCCAAAGTTTCCCACTTCCCTTTAGTATAGAAAGAGCACACATTTGGCAAGTTAAAAACTTTTTACTTACAAACTCTTCAAAGGGCAGATTCATGTGTTTTTCCATACAGCAGCACAAAAAGACTGGTTGAAAAACTTAGTTTCAAAAAAGTAAGAGTTTCTAAATTATTTGCATAGAAACAGAAAGATAACTTGATAAAGCTATGTGGCCTAAGCTTGGAGCATCTAGCTCAGATATCCTTCACATCGTGGAAGAAAAAAAGGAAGGGAAGGGGCAGAACAAATAATTTGGTAGCCCTTCCTTCCAAGGTGAGCTAGCTAAGCTTGGCATGGCAGCTAACTTTATTGTCTTAACCCCTTCATGCATTTAGAATTAAGCATATTGGTTATTTGAGACTGGCTATATCCCAGACAGTAAAGAAAGAAATCATTTCAGGGCTGTTATTTTGGGTGGCAAACTCCTGTTTGTGGTAACATCTAGCTCCACCTGAAGTTGGAAAAGGGAGGGCTTGATGTCTGCTTATTCCTACTCTGAGACCACTGAAAATAAAGACTTATTCTCCCATATAAATAGAAACAATACAAAAATAACCACAGGACCCTTACCTACCTTTACAACCGTTATTCACTGTTTGAAAGAAAGGCAAAGTAGGACGCCCACCAAATTCTTCAGCATGATCCAACAGAGCATCTTTCACCACTTCGTATCCACAGAGTACCACCATGGGCTTGGGACCCATCCAGACAGTAAAGATAGGACCCCATTTATCCATGAGCTGAAGGTAGGATTTAAAAAATGCATAGATATATCAGTGGCGGCTGGCCCATTATGGCAACCAGGGTTTAGCCCTACCAAGTGAAAACCCAGCCATTTATTTTTAAATCCCCCCAGTCTCAAAGCTATAGTCTTTTTTGCTCCACACACTCTTCCATTTCATTGAGTACTGGATACTTTTTTGTCTATCAGCTCCCTCCACCACTCAACTAATCACAGAAAGAAGAGGAGCTGAAGAGCAGAAAGAGAGGAGCTGATGAATCAGCCAAAGAAATTCCTATGTGAATTCCTAAGTGCTGAAGACATTTATTAAGCACAAGTCAAGTGAAGCAGCAGCAAACAAGTGCTGATTAATAAGGATTTATATGTAAAGTTGGATGGATTAATTGCAATATGAAATATGAGTGAATGAAATGTTCTGGCAAGAAAATAGTCAATGAATTTAAAGTGACCCTAGAGAAAATTAAGGAACTTATGAATAGAAAAGAGAATATCAACTGAATTAACTATTTTTGAACAACAAATGAGCACTTTATCTATAAATGCTGAAACAATGACTTTTTATTTGTAGGTGGTGTTACGGACATTAACTGTTTCCCTTCCACTGAAATACATGAAAGTTAATTACATATTTAGTTACATAATAAATTATGTTAGGTTTGGCTGTAGAAGATAGTAATATGAGTGATGTAGGTTTTAGTGGAAGCAGAACTGTAGCAGAACCAAAAACATCACTGATGAACCTCTTATGATGACCTCCTTTCAAGATGCTAGTCTAAAAGCACTGCACTGTTTTTCAGCAAGCTCTTTGGCGCAATTCAAGCTGTTACTACTGACATACAAATGGCTTGGGACTCAAGTACAGTGGTACCTCTGGTTGCGGACATGATCCGTTCCGGGGTGCCGTTTGCACCCTGAAAAGTCCGCAACTAGAGCGGCTGTTCTGTGCACGCGCGAAGCACAATAGAGCGCTTCAGCCCATGTGCAAAGTGCGCAGAACGCTTCTGCGCGTGCATGCGGCAAAAGTCAGAAGTAAACACTTCTGGGATTGCTGCATTCGCAAGATAAAAAGACATAACCTGAAGCGGAAACAACATGAGGTATGACTGTATCTAAAACAGTGCCTCGCCCAACACCAGCCATCTCAGGCCTACAAACGGCAGGGAAGGCCCTGTTGGTGATGGTGCCTGGATAGCTCAGACCCACAACAGGACCTTCTTGGTGGCATTTCCCCATCTGTGGAATGTCCTCCCACATGAGGGGCACATGTCCCCCTCATTATCAACAGTGAAATGCAGTGAAAATGATTAAACTATCCCACTGTAGTCAAATACAAGTAATTCAACCAATTTGTTTTGGAGAAATGGGTCGGTGGAAAGGCACCTAAACCAGCCACTTCTTAACTCTCACAAACAGAAGCTTCTGTTCAGTGCAGAAGGCTAGGTGGGTGGCTGGGTGACTATCCAGTCCTGGGATCCAATGAAATACAATGGGACCTCGACTTACGAAGACGATCCGTTCCGCGGCCGTCTTCGTAAGTGGAGGTTTTCGGATGTCGAAGCACCGGGGTTGTCGACTTCGGAAGTCGAAGTGTTCGGATGTCTAAGTATGGCTGTATCTGCATGTTTAAAGTTTAATATAGGGGGTGCTGATCCAACTGGAACTGAGCAAGAAGAGCAAACAGTCTGTCAATAACTGTAGTTATTTATGGGGATATACAATGAAACTTTTTCAAGGGCATCGTAGGAGGCTACCAAAATAACTGTGTAGTTATTTTGTGGTCATGGCAAACGCTATGGAGAATGTTGAGATCAGAGCCAATGGTCTGCTGGATTTTCTACACGGAACAGAGCTGGGAGGAGGCAACTTTTTGCCCTTTGCTTCAGGCAGCAAAACACCTTGCGAAGGAAATCTGCAGAATGGAACTGCCATTGAAACTGGCAGGTTATTGTACAGCTGGAAAAGGTGCCAACAAGGAAAATTGTAATGATCAATCTCTGTATGAAGAAAATTAAAACATTTGGAGCCTTTTCTGTTTAGGGAACAACGTGCTAAGAGGAGACATAGCAGAGGTGTATCCAATTTATCATGGTGTGGTGAAAGTGGATAAAGAACACCAGTTTGCTTTCGTGGTCCAGTGAAGCAGAATGGTGGGACAATTAAGATACCAGTAAGCACAAGGATCTCCTTCCCAGAGGCAGCACTACCGCAAGATGGCTGGATGGTCATCAACTTGGACAGATTTTAAAGTGGATTAGACAAATAAGGCTATCAGTGGCTGCCAGGTAAGATGGTGATATATTACCTGCAGATGTCACATAGTATGCCTTTGAACACTAATTGCTAACAAAACAGCAACATAACCCACCAACAGCATACGAATCAATATGGCTAATTTGACCCAACAACCCCTCATGTCCTCTCACACACCAACAAAACAAATAAATGAATATCCATTTCATGCGGCTCAATGTGGTGCCTTCCATAGTTCTAGTTACAGGTAGGTAGCTGTGTCGGTCTGAGTCGAAACAAAATAAGGAAGGAAAATAATGAAGGAATGTTTTTTATTTCGACTCAGACCAACATGAATAGATGAAGAACCATCCATGTGAGACTAACACAAAACCCCCCACATACACTATGCAAAAGATGGAAATATCACTTCCCCCCTTCAAAAGATCATTACTCCCACCTCTCTCTCCCCACCTCTTTCTCCCTCCTCCCCCCACCTCACAATGCCTATGACAGCAATATCTCAAACAAGTGTAACTGACCTGTAGATAGGGCTCTACTAACTGAAAACAGAGATGTTATGCAGGGGCGAAAAAAAGGCTTTCTTTAACACTAGTCAAAGACCCAGTTTGGCATCCCACACACGTTTGTGTATACACACACACACACACACACACACACACACAGGCTAGGAGCCTCAATGGTGCACCCCTGGAGGCTACACTCGGAGGGGGAAATCCAGCTAGCCTTTATTATAAGGAAGAAGGCAAAAGTATATAAGCAAAAGAGGGAACAATTCACCTTCCGTCCTTCCTCTATACATTGCTTCATTCCAGACAATGGTTGTTTATGCTGCGCCTCAGGGAAAAGGGGACAGAGAGAGACTGAAACAAGAAATGGCTTTACCTTTGAAACGTTTTTGCTCACAGGCAGGACATCTTTCTGCAGCAGGTTCCCCAGGAGGAACCAGGGAGTGGGTCCTGGAGGTAGCTGGCTTTTCTTCTTGTACATTTTTAAGGATGAGAAAATGAAGAAGAAGAGAACCCAGAGAAGGAGCAGAGCTCCTGTTACAGCCACTTCCATCTTCCTCTGAGGCTCTTCTTTTGGTCAAATATATCCAGCAAACCTCTTAAGAAAGACAAGCAGAAAACAAAGCTGCTTATTAGAGCCCCAGCCAAACCCCAACTCCAACCTTCTCTAAATAATCTTAGTTCCTTTATTTCCAGTATGTGTTCCATTAGGAAGGGTGGGTCAATCATCAACATAAACTCTAGACCTGGGCTGAAAATAGGTTAATTTCTATGCTCTTCGACATCAAGGTTGGGTGCAGACTTACATGTAACTGATATCAATGCACATTTTCTTGAACACAACCATTAAATACAGTCGTACCTTGGAAGTCGAATAGAATCTGTTCCTGAAGTTCGTTCAATTCCCAAAATGTTCGAAAACCAAAGTGCGGCTTCTGATTGGCTGCAGGAAGCCCCGTCCAATGTTCAGCTTCCAAAAATAGTTCACAAACCAGAACGCTCTCTTCCGAGTTTGCGGGTTCGGGAGCCAAAATGTTTGAGAACTAAGCTGTCCGAAAACCAAGGTCTGACTGTAATATATATTTTTAAACCATGATACCCACATTCAAACACAACCACCCTCCCATCACCGACAACCTCACCCTTTTATCCATCAATGGGCATCCTAATGCCAGTAAGGATGATAGCCCAGCTGCCAGACCCCTCTGTGAGTAGATTCCTAGTCAGATCTGAGCTGGCATTTCCCGATTTCAACCAGCATCTAGAAATAATTGCTCTATTTGGCAGCAAATAAATTCTGAATATGCCACCAAGTTTTGACCGAAATCAACTAAGCCACCCACCCACCCTGAAAGGAAATACAGTATATGATTCCCCACTGCCTTATCTACCTTTGTCAAATGTAGTGCAGCAAATCATACGAAGGCTGAATAAAGTGGGCTGGCTTTCATGGCCAATGAACAAGCTGAACTGAAGGTCACTTGGAGATTGCTAGTCTGGATGTACAGGAAGTGTGTTACAACACAGATAGTGAAGCAATCACCCTCGTGAAAAGAAGAAGCATTAATTTAGACTGCATGGTACAAATAACCGATGTGCAATCAATATCTGCTGTTGAAAACACTGTCAATATTTGGTGTGTTTTCAGCCACGTTCAGTCACAAGTTTCTTACCCGATGCATTTTCCAGCTTGGACATCGGATATGGATGAAGGAAACAGAATATTTTTGTAGTAATTTAATATATTTGAGAAGTACTTATTGTCACGCCTGCCTCTAGATCATTTTTGGTATCAATTAAAAATTAGGGCTAAGCTTTCTTTGTGGAAAAATTCCTGAGTAATCTTATTGTGCCTTAAAATAGTTATGTATCTCAACGAAACATGTAACTAAACTTAGCAAAACAGGGTGGTCCAACACGCAGCCCAAGGGCCACATGCAGCCCCCAAGGCCCTTTTTGGTGGCTCTTAGCATTTGATGCCCCCACCGCACTCAAATTCCTTCCCAAAGCCTGGTAAGCAAGGTGCTGGGCTTTGGGAAGGAGGCATGAAGGGTGGCTCTGACAGGGTCCCAGAGTCCTCCTGCCTCCATCACAAAGCCTAGTTAGTGCTTTTCCAGCTTTGAGAAGGAAGTGAGGGGGCTCTAGAATGCTGCCAGAGCCTCAGGCCTTCTCCTTCCCAAAGCCCTAGACCTAGACCATGCTTAGCCAGCATGACGTCTGGTTGGAGGTTGTCAAATTTTGGGCTCACTTGCTCCTTCTGTGCAGCAAAGCAATGAGTGACCCACAGGTTTATTTTAAAGTACTCTTCCAGCCCACTTGGAATGAAAAATTGGACCACCCTGGTATAGAACAACATCATCCATGAATGACAGATGGGTAGGGGAAGAACTTTTCTCTTGCTGTGAAATTTAAATGAAATTGAAATTTAATCCAAGCCAGAGGAAGCAGGAGAAAGTTCAACTTTCCTCTCCTTCAAGGGTTCTTCCCCTCAAAGGTATTCAAATTCAGCTGCAGAGAACTTTTTACTGGCATCTACAGCATTAAGTAACAGGTAGAAATGTGCTCTGTCAGTTCTTCCATGCCTGTGGTGAGAAAACTTTCAGGTAATTCAACTTCATTAGGCACATCTTTTCCTGCATTGTTTCGAAGAATGGAGGTGGGGGAGACAAGAAGCATATTTTGAGCAAGAAGCCCCAAAGGCGACTTCCTTCTCTCCACACTCTTCTGCTGCTACCTGGCCCCTGGCCCCAAGCAAGTAAACATGCTCACCTGGGCACCTTCTATATAATTATCTCTCACATTCTTGGTATCTAAGCACAAGTCCCTGTGGCAACCCAATTGTGTAAGAATAATCAGTCAAGAGAATAGACATATTCCTTTTGAGGGTGGGCAATAGCACTAAAAGTAAATTTTAAATCAAAGGCAGGAAGTAGAGACAGAAAGTATCTGACTCTCATGAAATGAATTGGAACAGTTGTGTGGTATGACAACATGACCCAGAGACAATAGCACAATTCTAAAAAGCTTATGATGACAAGAAAATGTATCAAGATAGACAGTCCTTACAGACCCTCCAAGTTCCCCTATTTTCCAGGGACAGTTCTTAGGACGTCCCTATTTTCATCAGAGAAATGTTGGAGGGTATGGAGTTATGCAGCCCCTGAGTCAATGAGATGTAGCTTTACAATCTTTAGAAGGCATCTAGAAGCAGACTAGTATAGCTTTATCATGTTTTTATATGTGTTGGAAGCCTCTCAGAGTGTAGATACTGTACTTTTCCAGGATAGGGCATGGTTGCTCTGCATAAAAGATTTCCCTCTTGCAAGAATGCTTTAAGCCAGGCACCCCCAAGCTGCAGCCCTCCAGATGTTTGGGCCTACAACTCCCATGATCCCTAGCTAACAGGACCAGTGGTCGGGGAAGATGGGAATTGTAGTCCAAAACATCTGGAGGGCTGAAGTTTGGGGATGCCTGCTTTAAGCTCATGTGTACAGCACACGTATGTGTGGATTTCTTGAGACATGTGTAACAGTTTACAAATTTTGAGCTGAAGTGTGAGTGTGAGGTACTGGAAGAACATGTTTAATGGCACTTCTTTATCTCCTAGAACAGGCATAGGCAGACTCAGCCCTCCAGACTTTTTTGGGACTACAGCTCCCATCATCCCTAACCACTGGTCTTGTTAGCTAGGGATGATGGGAGTAGTCCCAAAACATCTGGAAGGCCGAGTTTGCCTATGCCTGCCCTAGAACCACCAGATTTCTCCCAGTGTCCCACTCCCACCCACACATAGGCCACCAACCCCAATCCCACAACATGAGAATCTGGGCCCATCAGGTCACCTGCAGAAAAAGGCTTTATTTATTTAGTTATTCATTTATTTGGGAACTGGCTCTTATCCTCCAAGAAATGACCGGGTTAAACTTTTCCGGAGTCTGAGAGTCAAAGTGGACAGTTGTGAGCAGTGGACAAACAGCAGTTCCCTTTAGGGAGAAGATGCAGATTATAGTACTCATGAATACAAAAGGAAACAGCTTTCTTTCATGAAGAAAGAAATCACTGAAAAAAGGAAAAAGAAAAAGAAAAGAAATCACTGACTCTCTTGTCAGAAAGTGATTTCTAAAACTGGTTCTCTTGCATAAAAACAAGTCATTGCACAGCATTCTGAAAAATCACTATGAATGGAGTTGAAGTGGAGAATCACCATATATTATATCCACACTGTCTGAGACTTTGGGAGATCAAGGCCATTCAGGTGATGATAAATCTTTCCATTACCTTCTGTGTAGTAATCTGATCATTCCATGTGTGAAACACACCTGGGGGATAATGTAACCCCAGAATTCTGTACGGCACATTGTGTCCTGTGGTAAGCTCTCAAGGCTCTCTTCTTCATATTGTTGAACCTCATGGACAATAGGGCATCCTCACCCTATCTTCCATGCCAGGGACGTGGTTGGCCCCTCCCACCTCATTGATCTACTGTTGAAGTTTTGTTGTAACCAAAAACAACATTGAGAGCTCTATTTCCAGATTTCTGAAACCACTACACATCTGACACAGTGAAAACCTTCAACATTCTCCAACCAGAAGGAAAAGTAAAACTCACACAAATTCTCTTACTGACAGGAGCCCATCTTTTAACACTTTGGCTTTTTAGCTTAGGGAAAATATTTAACTGGAAGGTATCCTTATGGAAGTTTTAAAAACTTTGTGTGGCATGTACAACAGAGTGGAAACTTTATGCACTCCCCTCACACAATACATTTTTATTAATAGATTGGATTTATATTCCCACTCTTCTTTGCCATTTATATAGTCGGATGCTCATATCTCTGTTATTTCCAAACCTGATAAAGACCAAGCCAGCTGGGCAAATTATAAGCTAATTCCGTAATTAATGTAGATGCCAAGGCTAACAATAATTCTTGCCTGTAATAGTAATTCATCCTGCAATATTAACATTAGAACACCAAAATCAGTTGGACTCCCCCCCAGGCTGTTTTAAACAATACAAGAATGCTTTAAAAAGTATCTGAAACATGTACATTTATTTGCGTGGACAGGCGGAGTCCCCCAAGCCTGCAGGCGTCCCCCCAAGCAGAATAAATACACGAGACAATGTGCTATGGGATTCAAATTGGCCACAACTTTATTCAAATTCAGGGTCATCCACATGTATGGGGGTTGGGCTGGCTCTGGAGAACATATGTTCAAGCAGAGAGAGCCCGCCCCCTGTTTGCTGCCGCAGGTAGGGAGAAGCAATGACACCTATTGGCATGGTCAAGGCTTCCCCCAGTACCCCGATCTTGTCGCCGCAAGGGGGTGAGGACGCCCCTCCCTCTAGGAAAATCGCCAAAGAATTCCGCCCAAGGCCTGACACTGCCAAGTTGTGATGTATTGCTACGGGAAAGGAGAAACCTGCCAATGCAGGGAAATTTTTCCTACCCTTCAACAGCGGCCTTGACGTAGCAGTGCCTGAGAACCTGTAGAGAAAAGGTTAGCCTGCAAAGGAAATTGAATGAGGGTGTGGAGGGTGGGAGAAGCTCTGGAACCAACTGGTGCTTGGAGGTAAGATTCAAATGCTATTGTCCGAGCCGGTTTGTCCCTCCCCTTACCTGGCCATCCCCTGGCTACACCTCCCCAGGCAGGATTGCATGCCAGGCTTGGTAGGCGGAGACCCCTGGCATCCTACCTGGGAAGGTGGTGCCAGTCCTGAACTTCCAGGGAGCTGCCCTCTGGGATCAGGGGGCTGCGTGCGTCCACGCAAAAAGCGCCCCCCATAGATGTGTGGAGCGGTCATTTTGGTACACTGAAAAATGGATTTCTTCACGATTTTATGGATTGGATTAGAAATTAATTTCAATCTTTAAAACTTCTTAATCCCTCCCAAAATACTGATATTATTGCATGTTTTTGCTGCATGTAGAAATGTAATAATAACTACTGCTTTATTATTTTGTTTTTCAGGCATAACTAGATTTATTCCTTTCCTAAAGATATCTTCTGTAAAACAAAAACAAAATATATTGACATAGTATTTCATTTAATTAGGATCCTTATTACTGTATATTTCAAAATTACTGTCATAGCCTTAATTCATAATTCAGGTAATTTACTGTTTTCCAGTATCTGCTTCACACACACTTGTAAAGGTATTATCACTTCACATTCCAATCCTTTTTGGAGCCTTGTTTTACTCCTGTTCTGTTTACTGTGAATAATTGGCATTGAAAAGTGAGGATAGCAACACATTACCACCCATGCAACCTGCTAGCAACTACTAGCTGGGATGATGGGAGCTGATGTCTGAGAATATCTGGATTTGCCCGTTCAATTTCTCTCTTGTCCAGGGGTGCTAACTTGAATAAAATAACAAGAGGAGGGGGGAGGTAAACCCCGCCCTGCATAATTGATCACAAGATGCAGCATACACACCCCATTTGAATGGCAATGCCTATCAACTTGCGGGGCAGCCTCCTCAAATATTTTACTGCGGGGCGGCGAAGGAACCTCGAAGTTGGCTCCTATGGTCTGTTCCACCTAAGCTTGGAATATTGGGTTTTCCTCAGTACTGTTGGATTCAAATCTCTCGGTGTTTCCATTCTCTACTTACTACAAATAGTTTTGGAGGCACTGACTTGATCCTTTCTGCTTAGTTTACCTCGTTGGATCACTTAGAACGTCGAATGGCTTGCATTTGTAAGCATGCGCTCTTCATTGTGTCCTGCATATGAAAAGAAGTTAGGTCCTTTCCTTTGAAATCTCCCACCAGCTGGAAGGTGAAGTTCTGGAGCAGAACAGCGAAGAACAGGAACAGTTCCATCCGAGCCAGGGCTTCCCCTGGGCATGCCCGTTTTCCTGGCAGAGAGAAAGAAGGCAGAGCCAACCAACAATCAAAGATCAAGATAGTGCACAGCAAACACAGCAAATGCTAGAGTTTCAAGAGGTATATATATATATATATATATATATATATATATATATATATATATATATAGAAACCAAAGCAAGCATAACAAGGGCAGCAATAGGGCCAATTCTCAGTTGGTGTCTACAGCTCTCTGTTCGCACACTGTTATGTACATGGAAGGTCAAGGTGGTTCAGCAAGTGGGTTTTTGAACTGTTGGTCTCCAGTAGTTGTCTTGCTGCTGTGTCTCGTGGGTGGAGTTTCATTGTAGACATGTTATATATACCTGAAGGAGCGTCTCCACCCCCATCATTCTGCCAGGACACTGAGGTCCAGCGCCGAGGGCCTTCTGGCGGTTCTCTCATTGTGAGAAGCCAAGTTACAGGGAAACAGGCAGAGGGCCTTCTCGGTAGTGGCGCCCGCCCTGTGGAACGCCCTCCCATCAGATGTCAAAGAGAAAAACAACTACTAGACTTTTAGAAGACATCTGAAGGCAGCCCTGTTTAGGGAAGCTTTTAATGTTTAATAGATTGTTGTATTTTAATATTCTGTTGGAAGCCTCCTGGAGTGGCTGGGGAAACCCAGCCAGATGGGTGGGGTATATATTATTATTATTATTATTATTATTATTATTATTATTATTATTATTTAGCATCAAAATACAGTAGGATTTGGAAGACCTGCTTGATGCTAATCTGGAATAGGCATGTTTTAAAAGCTAATTAAACCAGACCAACATCCTTTGTGAGGTAATAGCCTGGGGGTAGAGGGACCCAGGTGGTGCTGTGGTTAAACCACTGAGCCTAGGGCTTGCTGATCAGAAGGTCGGCGGTTCGAATCCCTGTGACGGGGTGAGCTCCTGTTGCTTGGTCCCAGCTCCTGCCAACCTAGCAGTTCGAAAGCACGTCAAAATGCAAGTAGATAAATAGGAACCGCTACAGCGGGAAGGTAAACGGCGTTTCCATGTGCTGCTCTGGTTTGCCAGAAGCAGCTTTGTCATGCTGGCCACATGACCTGGAAGCTATATGCCGGCTCCCTCGGCCAATAATGCGAGATGAGCACGTAACCCCAGAGTCGGTCACGACTGGACCTAATGGTCAGGGGTCCCTTTACCTTTACCTTAATGAGTCATTAGGACAACAGAAGATCCAATGAACTCAGTGTAAGACAGCAAATGTGTGGGGCCTCCCCATACAGATAAAGCCAAGATCTTAGACAACATGTGACCTATTTCGGGGGAGGGGGGGATGAAATTGCTTTCATCTGAAAAGCAGAACCAAATCAGTGATATGCAAATCTGTATGCGTTTGTGTGTAGAAACCCTTGCTCGATGGCTTCACATATGCATATTAGGTCCAAAGCAAATATTAGGGGAACAGGAAAAATATCCTTGCCCCTCATTCCATCACTCCATTTCAAGCATTTATTCATCTCCTAGAACAGGGGCCAGCAAACCTTTTCAGCAGGGGGCTGGTCCACCATCCCTCAGACCATGTGGGGGGCCGGACTATATTTTTTGGGGGGGGGATGAACGAATTCCTATTCTCCACAAATAACCCAGAGATGCATTTTAAATAAAAGGACACATTCTACTCATGTAAAAACATGCTGATTTCCAGACCGTCCGCGGGCCGGATTTAGAAGGCGATTGGGCCGGATCTGGCCCCCGGGCCTTAGTTTGCCTACCCATGTCCTAGAACCACCAGATTTCTCCCAGCATCCCACTCCCCCACACACTAGCCACCAGTCCAACCCCCCCCCCCCAACATGAGGATCTGGGCCCATCAAGTCACCTGCAGAAAAAGGCATGAAGGCACATCTTTTCCGGAACTGACCCTTCTCATCCAAGAAATGTCCTGGGTTAAACTTTTCTGGAGTCTCCCACTGGAGTGGGTCACGGTGCACAGTTGTGAGCAATGGAACCACAGCGGTGGACTTCAGGGAGAAGATAGAGATTGCATTATTTGTTTCGGTTTCACAATCATATAAGAAAAGGGAATTCTTTTCAGAAAGACAGTGATTGCTGAAGCAGTCTGTCTCACATAATTGCACAGCATTCTGAAAAATCACCAGAAATGGGGTAGGCGGGTGGAACTTACTACGACTTGTCTCCTTACACTTACACTGCCTGGAACTATGGCAGATCAAAGCCCTTCATGTGATGCTAAATCCCTCCCCACAGTAACCTGATCATTTCATGCGTGAATCACACCTGCGGGATGATGTGGCCCCGGAACTCTGTACGACACGTCGTTCCACGTGGGAAGCCCTCAAGGGTCCCTTTTTCAAATCGTTGAGTCTCATGGATAACGGCATTTGTGAAGGGCATCTTCACCCAATCGTCCATGCCAGGGATGCGGTTGGCACCTACTACCTCATCGATCTCCTGTTGAACTTTCGCTGCAATGGAAAGCATTCAGAAAATGTACTTCCAGAACTCTGGAGCTGCTTTTCATCTGACACAGTGATATTTTCTCAAGCAATTTCTCTTCCAAAATGCAGGGAGCAGCATCTCAATATTTGTGAATTTTTCATATGATTTATGCTGTATTTGTGATTTTCTACTATGTTCTATCATGTCATTATTATTAATTGTTTGTAAGTCACTTTGGGATTCATCTGAATGGAAAGCAGCATGAAAATATACTGTAATAAATTGAATGTCAAATCATCTTTCTCTTCTTAGAAAATAAGTCTAAAGTTAACCCCCATTCAAACCTCCTCATCTGACAACTTTAGAGGTGTAGAAATACCTTTTTGTTCTGCAATGATCTTTATGAGTAAGTCTTACTGCTTTTGAATAGCTTTGCTGTTTTTTATGATGCAACTTCCAATTGTTCATTGGTATTTTCTTTACTTTTTTTTCCTATATCACTATTACTATATTAGTGAAATAGTACATATTTTGCTGTTTTGTTGCTCTTACTGCAAGTGACCTTTGAAAGATTTTGTGTTGGATAGCAGAGCAAATCAGATCTTTTGGCCTTTAAGTACCTTGAATGTGCGGAAATTTAGCCATCATCAGGAGGCTGAAGACCAAGGCATTGCTTGAGTTTGATGTTCCGGCAATAAAGAGTCCAAACACGCACTGGACAAGCTCTTCGGTGCTGTAGATATCCTCAGGATTGGTTTGTTTCTGTAAACAAGGCAGAAGGGAAAGGAGGGTGGAGAGAATGAAACATCTCATCCTATTCCTCATAATAACCTTGGTGGTATGGTCTGTCAAGGCCTTGTCTTCTCAAGGCTATAAATGGAATGAACTGTGTTAACTTCAAACACAAGATGTACATTGCTTATTGCAATATAAAGTTATTGTTGAATATAAAGACATCATTGAGAACCAGTGTGGGGGAAAAGAATTTCAGGCCACCATATCATGTATGATTTCATTTTGGTCAGCTGCATTTCTGCTGCCTGGGTTGATGTCTAAGTAAACTGGAGGATTAGTTTGGAGATGGACTTTTGCAGCCACCAAAGCCAAGAGAGGGACAATGGTTCAGAATGAGGGAGTGCAACAGCAATGAAGGACAGTTTCAAATTAACTACAAATGAGGGGCATCTCAGAAATGTAGGGAAAGAAAGTTGTGGATCTCCCTACCTCCTCTGACCTGATAAGGAAGCAATCAATATAGTCACGGAGATTCTGAGAATCCAGTGTCCTCCTGTGGGACTCCACCCTCTCACGAATGAAGGCCTTCATTTTTTCACAATCTGCTAATATCTTCCTGTGCTGTCCAGGTAGGTAAGCCATTATTCCTGGGAGTACATTATAAATCTGGAACAGAAACAATGGGGAAACGAGGAAATGAGATAAACTGCAATCATAAATGAGATAAATGAGGAATGAGATAAACTGTATTTGCCTCTCTCTCATTCAGAGGTTATTAAATTAATGTGGCTTTTGGAGGTTACATGACCTACATGTGGAGTTGTGATGTGTGAACCAGTGTAGGTACCAATAGGTACCAGTCGTGACCGACTCTGGGGTTGTGGCGCTCATCTCGCGTTATTGGCTGAGGGAGCTGGTGTACAGCTTCCAGGTCATGTGGCCAGCATAACAAAGCCACTTCTGGCGAACCAGAGCAGCATACGGAAACGCCGTTTACCTTCCCACCGGAGCAGTACAGTACCTATTTATCTACTTGCACTTTGACGTGCTTTTGTACTGCTAGGTTGGCAGGAGCAGGGACCGAGCAATGGGAGCTCACCCCGTCGCGGGGATTCTAACCGCCGACCTTCTGATCGGCAAGCCCTAGGCTCTGTAGTTTAACCCACAGCGCCACCCACATCCCACAGTAGTAGTAGTAGTCATGCCCAAAAAGCACACAGAGAGACTTTTCAAGTTTCAGCTTCCTGCAGTGAGAGCTCTGCCACTCTTGTATCCAGAAATGAGCCATCAGGTCACTTATCTCACTCCAGTGGAAAAATAGGAGCCTTCTCTGATGCTTTTTCCAGAGTGCAACTTTTTGCTTAAGGTTACAGCATTCAAACACGGCATTTTATGTAAACTTACAACTTTAACAAAAATGTGATGGTATTTTTGGCATTATTTACATAAAGACATGCCACTGGGGTGAAGAACTGAATTGGATTGCAGTTTGTTATGTGGGAGAAAGACCTGTAAGAGATCACACTGAGATGAATTGGACCACATTTTACATCCCTATTGGTGACATAATAAAATTTGAGGAAGCATGCCTGTTTGAGTGCAGAAATAGTTATCAGCAGAAACGCAGAGGTGGAAGAAGGACCCCCAGGTTCAACATGCAGAAGGAACAACATACCTGCATTGATAAAGTACGGAGGTAGCCCATGAAGTCCTCCAAAATACGCAGCATCTCCAGCAGGACCTGATCTTTGTAGTCAAACCGATTCCCAAAGACAACTGAAGAGATGACATTTGAAACAGCACATGCGAAGCTTCTTCTTGGGTCAAAGGCCTGCCCTGCAAGAACAACAAGACACAGTGAGTGGGGCCTGGCAAGTTGGTACTACTACTACTACTACTAATAATAATAATAATACCCCTTCCATCTGACTGGGTTGTCCCAGCCACTCTGGGGCTTTTTTTTTCTTTTTCTTTTTTTGCCTTTATGGCAAAACTGATATGTTTTCCTTTTGGTATCTCCCTGGAATTTAAGGGTACTTAAATTCCTTGGGGGTCACAGGTGGCGCTGTGGTCTAAACCATTGAGCCACTTGGGCTTGCCGATCAGAAGGTCAGTGGTTCGAATCCCCGCAACAGGGTGAGCTCCCGTTGCTCAGTCCCAGCTCCTGCCAACCTAGCAGTTTGAAAGCACACCCAAAAAAGTGCAAGTAGATATATAGGTACCGCTCTGGTGGGAAGGTAAACGGCATTTCCATGCACTGCTCTGGATTCAGTGTTCCGTTGCGCCAGAAGCGACTTAGTCATGCTGGCCACATGAGCCGGAAAAAATGTCTGCGGACAAACACTGGCTCCCTCGCTTGTAAACCCAACCCCAGAGTCATCCGTGACTAGACTTACCTGTCAGGGGTCCTTTACCTTTACCTTTAAATTCCTTGTACATAACACCTTCTGATATTTATTATATTTAGTAATACAGAAGTACAGTTTAAGTGTGAGGATCATAGAATCATAGAAATGGGAAGCTGAGGGTCATCTAGTCCAACCCCCTACAATGCAGGAATCCCACTCACAGACGCCCCTGGTTGGGCTCAAACCACCAGCCTATGTACATATGTGAAATCTAATGTTTAAGTATTAAATGTATTGTGATTTATTCTAATATGGTTCTGGAATAAAGTTTATTTTTAAAAAGAACAGCTATCCAAAATACATCCCATATGTCTTCACAGATAAATATATAAATATTTGATATGGCACTGTGGAAATGGCATTCTTCTGGCCTCATAATGCACTGGGTTTCCCCATCTCACTTCCGATTCCCTCCCTTTGCAATAGCAAGATCTTTCATTTTGTTTTTTCTTATAAAGGGAGAAAATGGCGGGGGGGGGGGAGATTGGTTGTAAACCATTTTGAGGACTGGTCTAGCTAGAAATCTGGATCAACACACAATGGTTGCATTTTGCAAGTGAGTGATTTGCATTTCGTATAACTCCCAAATCAAGTATTTACGCCCTGCATCAGCATGACAGATGTCACAAGGGCAGGGGGACAATGGGAGGAGAGAGAAAGAATTGCCTTCTTATCTGTCTCAACAGCCCTAGCTTTAAAAACAAATTAATTATAGAACCCCCCCCCCAAAAAAAGAATATTAAGCTTGCCCAATATTTAAAGAGAGAATTAAAATCAGAGAGGTCTGAAGTAAGAAGAGACAAATTACAATCACCAACAACAATCACTAAATAAAATCCCACTTCCTGCCCTGAAGGATGGCAGAATTTTCTTTGGAAGACATATGGCTCAAGAGTACCTTGTGTGGCTACCAATTCTTCTACCAGACAAAGGGCTTCCTCTTGTATCCTCTCAGACATTGTTCTCTTTCCCATCCCAAATTCCCGCAGGGTGGAGAATGTGAATCTGCGCAGCTCTCTCCATTTTGCCTCATTTCTGGTGGACAGTCCTGAAAGGAAACAGGTGGAGAGCTCAATGTACAGAAACCAGCAGGAAGTTTCAGTATGAGAGATGGTGCCTTCCTCCTTCAAGCTATTTGTAATCGCAAACAGGGGTGGTTCCAGACAACTGGTTTATTCAGCATTCAGTCTGATTTTTTTTGCAGTTTGCTTGCACTGAGATTATACAACTGGTGCACATTCATTGTTCTTTGCTTGCACAGCACAGACTTCGCACCGTTCAATGCTTATCTCACACTGTACAGTGGTACCTCGCAAGACGAATGCCCTGCAAGACAAATTTTTCGCAAGATGAATGCATCTTGCGATCTGATGGTGACTCACAAGACTAATTCGTTTTGTGAATCGTGGTTTCCCATAGGAATGCATTGAAATTTAATTAATGCGTTCCTATGGGGCAAAAAAGAAAAGAAAAGAAAAGAAAAGAAAAGAAAAGAAATTTCAATGCATTCCTATGGGAAACCGCGATTCGCAAGGCGAATTTTTCGCAAAACGAATTGACTCGCGGAACGAATTAAATTCATCTTGCAAGGCACCACTGTATAGTGCATTTTCTGTCATAAACTGTGTTCACTGCATACCCTCCAACATACAACATTCAACACTAAAAGTCCAGTTGTTTTAAAGTGGGTTTGCTGAGCTCGTAGGCCATAGCACTTAAATCCATTTAATTGTCCCAATCTGGATATAATGTGCCTGTATACTAATAAGTAGCACTGACAATGTAATCAATAGCATAACTCCTAACTCGAAGTTCCTAAGCAGATTAGGTCACCGAGACTTCATACTGACTAATTATAGGGCAGTGCGCTAGCCCTGGTGCTGGAGGAGAGAGATCTTTGTGTGTTCACATCATGCCACATCTGCCATTAAATCCCTGTTATGGACAGAGGAGCAGAGACTAAAACATCTGCCAGTATTTATATCTAGCTCTACCCAGGATTGGGGAAGGGAAACTTCCCTGAATAGGAAAAGCAGCTGGTTTGCATAAAGTTCCTTTTTAAACTTTTTTCCCCCTTTGCCTGGGACTGTGGGAAATTGGTAACTACCATTTCTTTTGACATGTTATTAATTCCTAGTGTTGAGAGCCTTGAAAGTGGGAATTGCATCTCAAATCAAAATGGAGCTGGATCAGGTGCTATTCATTGTTAGTGCAAATTGTGCCAAAACCTGGCCATTGCACCAGTATTCATTGAATTACAGTCAAGGTTCAAGTCTGATCAGTAGCATCTCAGTGCAGCAGGAGTAAACCTTACACAATAAAAATCAAAGACTTCCAATTGCAAATTAAATGAATCACTCAGTTTATTACTATACGAACATAAATGGTATTATTAACTGATATGAATTGGAATCATGAAAGTTTCTGGAAGTTATATATTAAGTAATATGATATAACATTTCAAAATAAAGCAAGATGCATATGACTGAATTCAAGCAAATGGCTATAATGTGCATATAAGATGAAAAGCTGCACTGACAAAGCAATCAAATAATGTAACTTTTAACTCCCTCTAGCCCAGGCTTCCTCAAACTTGGCCCTCCAGATGTTTTGAGGCTACAATTCCCATCAACCCTGACCACTGGTCAGTGGCATAGCGTGGGGGTGCAGGGGGCCAGCCGCACCGGGCGCAACATCTGGGGGGCGCGCTCAGCAAGGCGCCGCCTCCGCCAGGAGGTGCGAGAGGCGGGACAGAGAAGAAGCGGAAGGGGGGGAGGCTCGCCCTCTGGCTCTTTCCCCTTAGCCAGCCTAGCCACCGCAGCCAGGGGAATACCCTCTCCACTAACTCCCGAAGCCTTCGAGAGCTCCGCTCCCTACTCCTCTCTCTGCCTCTCTCCTTCGCGAATCAACAGGCGCGGAGAGGGTGGCCGGAAGGGGGAGGGCTCTGCAGCAGGGGGCCGCTCCTGGTTGGGCCCTCGCTCGCCGCCTGTCACAGGGCGGCGTGTGTGTGTCGGCGGGCTGGTTCCGCCTCGGCTCCTCGCCGCCCATCCCCTCCGCTGCACAGACAGACATGACACAGATCCTCAGTGGCTGCCGCTGCCGCTGAGCAAGCGGCCACTTCCTTGGGCTGGGGCGGGCGCGAGGGCGCGAAGCCTGCTGGCAACTGGAGCTGAGGAGGAGCGGCGGCGCCTTAGTCGGCTTCCCCCTCAGCGAGCAAGACGGAGAGAGAAGCCCGCCTGCCTGCCAGTAGCCACACTAGGAGACAGCCTTGCTAAGCGCCGCCCGGAGCCCGCCTTCCTGCCTGCCTGCCTGCCATCCCTCCGGGCGGGGGGGGGGGCAGCCCGGCTCTCCCGGGAGCGCCGAAGCCGGCTGCCGAAGTGGTGGCACTTGGAGAGCCAGCGGGGTGGCGCGGCGCTGCTGGGAAGGAGAGCGAGTGACTGAATCTGGCCATTGGAGAGTCTATTTCTCATAACATTTGATGGGAAAGCGTTGAATCTGGCCTTTATAAAGGCGTACCTGTGCCTTGTTACAGATAAAGAAGTTAGATAGGTGTTAGACCCAAGTTTAGTGGCGAACAGGTGCCATCGCCTGTTGCGGTGTTGTATTGGAGGTCAATTTCCTCTAATTTTTGGGTGGCAGATCTCTTAGCTGAAGCTAAATCCAGGTTCAGTAAGTCAGATAGGGCTAATTCGATGGACATGAGTTTCACATGTATTGCTTTGGTCCAGGGATTGGGATACTCGTCTCTCCAGAGGCACTGGATTAGATATAGGTTGGGAAGTCTGTGCCATAATGTCAACCAGTAATTAAGGATTCGTTTCCATAAAGTAATTCCTAATGATGTTACATTTAGTTCCAAGCGTATGGCAGCATTACTTACACATCGGGGTAGTTTTAACACCCGTCTTCAAAACTGGTTTTGGATTGCCTCCAGAGATGTTAAATTTATAGAGCAGCCCCATATTGGGATTGCATATGCTAGTATCGTTATCACCTTGGCCTTAAAGACCTTTAGCACAGAGGGGACGTGGAAAGCCCCATCTGAAAAAAAGAAACACAACAGCGCAAATGAAGTGGCTCTTGTTTGTTTCCCATGGGTTTGCCAAAACATATTGTGCTATCAGTTGGTTTTTTGTTGGGTTTTTTGGGGTTCGTGGCTGTTGTTCAGTTACTCTTTTCACAATGCCAAGGTCTCCATTGATCTAGCCTAAAGCTACAAACATGTTCACAAAGATTCAAGCAGCTGATACAGAAGACACAAACATGGCATAATGTCATTCACTTTGATCCAGCATACGAAATATGGCATAACTGCTTAGTATAATAGACAGGGAAGTGTGGCAGGGCCTAGGTTTACAGAGGTAATCAAAAAATAAGCACAGAAATGCAGTACACCCCTTACCGCGATATTTGTTCACTCTTTCCAAGAATGGCATTGCAGGACGCCCACCAAATTCTTCAGCATGATTCACAAAAGCATCTTTCATTGTTTCATATCCACAAATCACAACGATGGGCTTTGGCCCGATCCAGACTGTAAAGATGGGGCCATATTTATCAATGAGCTGAAAGTAGAATCAAAGACAAGCAAGGTTCATTGGGTAATAATAATAATAATAATCATAATCATAATAATAATTTATTATTTATACCCTGACGATCTGGCTGGGTTTCCCCAGCCACTCTGGGCGGCTTCCAACAGAAAAATAAAACACAGTAATCTATTAAACATTAAAAGCCTCCCTGAACAGGGCTGTCTTCAGATGTCTTCTAAAAGTCTGGTAGTTGTTTTCCTCTTTGACCTCTGATGGGAGGGCGTTCCACAGGGCAGACGCCACCACCGAGAAGGCCCTCTGCCTAGTTCCCTGCAACTTGGCTTCTCACAATGAGGGAACCGCCAGAAGGCCCTCGGTGCTGGACCTCAGTGTCCGGGCAGAATTATGGAGGTGGAGAAGCTCCTTCAGGTATACTGGACCGAGGCCATTTAGGGCTTTAAAGGTCAGCACCAATACTTTGAATTGTGCTCGGAAACGTACTGGGAGCCAATGTAGATCTTTCTAGACCAGTGTTATGTGGTCTCGACAGCCGCTCCCAGTCACCAGTCTAGCTGCCACATTCTGGATAAGTTGTAGTTTCCAAGTCACCTTCAAAGGTAGCCCCACGTAGAGCGCATTGCAGTAGTCCAAGCGGGAGATAACTAGAGCATGCACCACTCTGGCGAGACAGTCTGCAGGCAGGTAGGGTCTCAGCCTGCGTACCAGATGGAGCTGATAGACAGCTGCCCTGGACACAGAATGCTTCCTTTGGACAGATACCTTAGGGCAGGGGTGGAGAAACTGTGTTCCCTGGACCAAACTTGGCCTGCCAGGCTTTTTCTCACAAAATATATTGACCCATCTCTAAGCTGGCATCATGGCAATCTTAGGGCAGTGGGGAAGATTCACAAAAGCTTGCAAAAACTTCTCCTATACAAATCTATGGTGTGATTCAATCTGGAATGCTGTGCACAGTTCTGGTTGACTAATGTCAAAAAGAGATATTATAGAGCTGGTGGGGGGGAAGTGCCCAAAAGGAAAACTAAAATGTATGGAAAGGGCACAACATTTTGATATTTCTTCAGGAAAAAGGTGAATAAGAGGAGACAAGACAGAAGTGTGTAACAGTGTCATGGTGTGAAGGAAGCAGAGAGAGAGGTTTTGCTCCCTCTCCCATCACACAAGATCTCTTTCCTGGCCAGTCACCCAGTGATGTTCTATAGTGGGAAATTCCAGAGCACAAGGAAATACAGTCATATCTTGTTTTTTGAACAGCTTAATTCTCGAATGTTTTGGCTCCCAAACACCGCAAACCCGGAAGTGACAGATGGAAGCCAAATGTCCGACGGGACTTCTACAGCTTCTGATTGGCTTCAGGAGCTTCCTGCAGCCAATCAGAAGTCACACTTTGAATTCCGAATGTTTTGGAAGTCGGATGGATTCCATTTGACATCCAAGGTACGACTGTACTTCTTAGACGCAGCACAGAGTTTGGAATTCATGACTGCTAGATGTAATGATGGACAGTTTTAACAGCTGATAAGATAGAGACACAGCTGGGACACCAGTTAAAGTTGGTAGTAGGCACTCAGTTCCACCAAGACAGATTTCCTCAAGCTATAATATTGCTATCAACTGTAGCTTTACCCTCCATCAAAATTCATGGCTGCTATTCATTCATTCATTCATTCATTATTTTTAAAAATTTCTATAGTGCTCATTCTCTCCCCCCCCCCTCTCTGGGGCTCCGGCACGCCGTGAGGGAGGTGGTTCTAGGCCTTGGGGCCCTGGAGTTCTGTCTGGTCGACGGCCAGATGCCCTCTGCTCCAGCCTGCTACGATCTCTGAGGGGGGCACAATTTTTCGGGTTCCCGACTGGTCCACCGGGCACCCGCAGCACTCGCGCGGTGGTGGCGGTCTCAGCAGCTTTGAAGCCTTTTGGGCAGCACAAATACGTTGGCTGCCCTCAGGAGCTCCGTGGTGCACGCCATGATGCCTCACCGGAAGTCTCTATAATGCTCATTCTGAGGATTATATCATCATCATCATCATCATATTATTATTATTATTATTATTATTATTATTATTAATAATAATTTAAAAACACAGAAATACATAGCATAATAACAAGCAAAAACCATACCCCCCCCCCAGTTTAAAAGGTATAGATTGCTTAATTAGCCAAAGGCCTGGGTGACAATGAATGTTTTTGCCTGGTACCTCAAGATATGTAATGAAAGTGCTAAGTGAGCTTCCTTGGTTAGAGCATTGCACAAATGGTGAGCCACCACAGCAAAGGCCCATTCTCATGTTGCCACCCTATGAAGGCACAAAAGAAGGGCCTCGGATGACAATCACAGGGTCCAGGTTGGTTCATATGGATCCCCATACTCTCTACAGTGGTACTTCGGTTTACAAACACAATTGGTTCCAGAAGTCTGTACTTAACCTGAAGCGTACTTAAGCTGAAGCAAACTTTCCCATTGAAAGTAATGGAAAGTGGATTAATCCGTTCCAGACGGGTCCACGGAGTACTTAAACTGAAAATACTCAAACCGAGGCGTACTTAAACCGAGGTATGACTGTACAGCCTTCTAGCATGGGAAAAGACAAAGAGGATGGGAACTTTCCTATCATCATTTCCTATCATCATTTCTGTTAACTTGAGGCTTCTCAAATCAGCAGACACAAGCAGACATACACAGACCAGACAAGAGAGAACTTAATTTTGTGTCCTCCTCCTCCTCCTCCTCCTCCTCCTCCTCCTCCTCCTCCTCCTCCTCCTCCTCCTCCTCCTCCTCCTTCTCTCTCTCTCTCTCTCTCTCTCTCTCTCTCTCTCTCTCTCTCTCTCTCTCTCTCTCTCTCTCCTACTATTGTAGGCAAAATCCTATTCATTACATGGCATTTATGGACAGGAAACTCACCTTTGTATAGAACTTGTAGAGAGGCAGGACATCTTTCTGTAGGAGATTTCCCAGAAAGAGCCAGGGAGTTGGTCCTGGGGGTAGCTGGCTTTTCTTCTTGTACATTTTGAAGGAGGAGGAGAGTAAAGTGAAGAGCAGGCAGAGAAGGAGCAGCGCTCCTGCCCCAAACAGCTCCATCTTTCACTGAGCTCTTCTTTGGGCCAGAAATCCAAGAAAATGCTTAAGAAAGGAAGGAAGCAAACTCATCAGCTGGAGACCCAGCCAAACCTGCCTCTAGAATATCTCTAACATTCCAACCCTGTTTTCATTCTTTTCCATGTGTTTTTTAATTATTAGCCAGAGCTAGTTACTCATTAAAAGAATGTCACTCTGACCTGAACTCAGAGTTAACTTCTTAACCCTTGGAAATGTGAGATGTCGTACATGGAGGCTGTGCACTGATGCACATTTATTGTGAAGTCAGCCAGGGAAAATATTTTCTTTTCTGGTGCCAGTCAAAGTCAGCAATACTGAGCTGGACAGACCTTTAGTGCAGTTTCCATTTTTGTGACTTTATGTTCCTGCTAATTTTTATACAGGCGTTTAATGTGTTGACATACCTACTGAGTTTGTGCCTCTTAGATGTGGCTCTCACCTGCTGACTGCTATGCATCTCAAGTAAAGCTTTCTTAGCTCCATTGCCCCATGTATGGGACTGGCCATAAGCCAATAGACTTGATTAGTGATGTATCTTCATACTGTAGGGTGTTGTCTGTGGGACTGGAGAGGTGTTTCCTTAATTTGGCCCAATTGACATTTAGCCCAGGTAAGTGAAAATATTTAAGAAAAGGTTTATGCAGTATCTGAGGTACTATTGGGTTGAGGGCAGAATTCAAGTTCAAGTGCTTCTGTACTTTGACGTGCTCTGAGTATCAGGGGATGGAGGAAATGCTATTCATTAGCAATATTATTTCCCCTGAAAATCGGTGTCTGGACTGAATAAATATCACAGTGATCCAGAATGTGGAAGAAATTAACATTGCCAGTTGCTGCTGTTTAACAATATTTCCCCTTTCTCTTCATCCTGTTCCAATGGAGTGCAGATGGAACTGAGTTTTAACTTGGAAATGTTTCAAGCAACCTTCCATGTGGTTTCCATTACATAAGAGCGCATTCCTTTTTCTAATTAAGCAAATTCCTTCTCCCTACCCTGGGGGGCTGCTTTTGGGGTTGTGCGGGGTTTGGAGGGGAGATAAGCTAGACACAAGAGGAGCTTGTATGGTCACCATTTCCTCCAGCAGGCAACGAGCTTCTTGAACCTTCTCAGATATTGATCTCTTCCACATCCCAAAGTACCAAAGGGTGGAAATAAAACAACTGGCCCTGCTCCCTCCATATTGCCTAACTTTTGGTGCGCAAACCTGAAAGCAAAGAGGTAGAGATGATTTTTCCAGTTTTCATCATAGGAAGAATGAGCAGGATGTCTCTACAAGAGAGGTGGGTTCTGTCACTTCCCCCTTCAAATTATATTTCCCTTTGTACACACACACACACACACACACACACACACACACATCATTATCTCCTTCATCCTTTTTCCTCTTTCATTTTTTTTCAATACTCCCTTGCACACAAATCTACCTACATTTCCATATCTCTTCTGCTTTCTTATTCTGTAGCCCCCTCTGTGCACACAACCCATACAGATATATATATGTTACTGTATCTTTAAAATTAATAGAATCTTAAGAGCAAGCCTGTCCGTCAGTTTGTTCAATTAGAGCAGGTTAAATTCACTTGATGGATGTTGTACATATATGGGTGTTGTTTGTTTATAAAACATCTCTTCTGAATTACTACATACAATCAATCTGGAACTTTGTGTTAAATACAACACATGGTACCAGGAGTGTAATACAGTATGGGAAGGTACAATGGAATATTTGAGAGCACTGCATTCTTTCTTTTCTTTTCTTTTTAAATATATATTTTATTAAATATTTCTTGGTTTACCAAAGTATATGCAATGTCTCTTTTTTTCAAGTTACATTTTTTACAGATCAGTTTCAAGCAGCTGGGAAATCGAAGAGAGTGTTTAAAACAGCCCCCCCTTTCAGAGTTTCTCCCTTCTTGCTGTACTCAAGCGATGGGAGAAGGGGGGGTGGAGAGACAATGAACAAAAACTGTGGTTTTAAATGAAGGCAGGAGTTTAAGTAAAGCAAGGATGGAGAGACACCAAGGTATTTTTTTTTTTAAAAAAAAAAACCCAACCCAAACAGCTTTATCAAGGAGAAATGGCAGAGATGGGTACAACAAAGAAGGTAACCTTGGGTTACAGATGCTTCAGGTTACAGACACTTCAGGTTACAGACTCCACTAACCCAGAAATAGTACCTCAGGTTAAGAACTTTGCTTCAGGATGAGAACAGAAATCATGCGGCGGCAGCGGGAGACCCCATTCGCTAAAGTGGTACCTCAGGTTAAGAACAGTTTCAGGTTAAGACGGACCTCCAGAACGATTTAAGTCAGGCATCCCCAAACTTCGGTCCTCCAGATGTTTTGGACTACAAAACCCATCATCCCTAACCACTGGTCCTGTTAGCTAGGGATCATGGGAGTTGTAGGCCAAAACATCTGGAGGGCCGCAGTTTGGGGATGCCTGAATTAAGTTCTTAACCCGAGGCACCACTGTAATGCCAAAAAGCTGACACAACAGAGCCTTTCCCAACTTCCTTCTCACTGTACTCAAACGTTCTTTTAAACTGCCACTCACTTCCCCCCGGCCCAGTGCGCCCCCCTCTGTTCACTCTACTCAAACCTCTGCCATGTTTTAAAATTGCTGTTTTCCCACTCTTGGTTTCTCTCCATCCCTGCTTTATTCAAACCTCTGCTTTTGTTTAAAATCACCATTTTCTTCTGTGCCGCTCTACCGCCACTTTACTCAGACTTCTGCTGTTGTTTAAAAAGCCATGCTTCCCACTTTCCTGGTGCCTCCTTCTCACTGTTCTCAGCCTTCTGCCTCCTCCGTTCATGCGAGAGAGATAAAGGATGTGGAGCCTCAAACAGTCCATAGTACTTTACTCAAACTTCTGCCTTTATTTTAAATTATCGCCTGTCAGCGTTCTTCCTTTCTTGCTTCCATGCCTTGGCTGCTGCTGGTGTGCAACCTGCGTTCTCTTTTGCCCCCCCCCCCCGACTGCATGGAAATCCCAGATTGTGATGCAGCACCACGAATCCTCCAACGTGGGCTGCATGGTGACAGCCATACACTTTTATGTATATTGTGCATATATTAAATTAATCTAGCTCAGCCTCATAAAAGGGGGAAGAGGAGGATAGTGTAAACCTTGAACTCCTGCATAAATAAGCAGGGTACAAATGAATGTCACACGCAGTCATTTGTGTCTTTCTAATAACACAAAAGATGGGGCTATCCTGTGAAGCTGATTCAGGACAGACATAAGGAAATACTTCTTCACAGAGTGCACAGTTAAACTCTGAAATTTGCTACCACAAGACAAATGGATGTTAAACAAAATATGGGGGGGGGGCGTTGATAGTGTTATTCAGTTTCTGTCTGCTAATGTTGAAAGTCTTAATATGGTACATGGAAAAGGTTAGCAGTCACCATAACAGCAAAAAATATGCATAAACATCATAAACATCATGTAAATGTGCACATACAAAAATGCATTACATAAGGGGAAATTGCTTTTAGAAATTATTGTATTGGACAAAATTCATATTACAACACTGGTGAATTTTCACAAGAACCTTAAAAAAGGATGAAAACTGACGGGGAAATCAGAACTCAATATGGGAAAATGATAAAAACTGGAATTTACAGATCAGTCTCAATTAACAGCGAAATCCTATGCAATGTATATTCAGAAGCAAGTCCCATATAGTTCAAAGCGGCTTCCACCTAGGTTAAGTACATACGAGATTGCAACCCAAAGTTGTAGCCTGAGACACACTTACTTGGGAGTAAGTCCCATTAAACTCAGTGGGACTTACTTCTGAATCTACACTGTATGGGAGTGACATTGCTGTCCCCTCTAACTAGTTCAGAGCAAGCAGCATCAGATTTCTGCAGGCTTACATCAGAGTCAAATCAAATTGCTTTCATCAAAACCTCAGGACTGCAATGATTTGCAATGAATGCAGTCAAGTGCTACCCTTGTAATCAGATATCACAGCTATGATTATTTGATCTAGAAAGGAAAAGGAAATGTACCAAGAGAATATAAGAATCCAAAAGATGCTAAGCTATAACGTAAAAATCAGCTTGCATTCATTGATAAAAAAAGCAGATACAAGTGGTTTAAATAACTAAATAAAAAAATAAGAAGGGAATCCCCATCCCTATATGTTTACCTGCATACTGTTGGAAGTCCTTTTGCATTCTGGGTGCCACCTTTGCCACTATGATTAAAAGACAGGCAGAGAAGATTCCATATGGGCTATTGCTTCCAGGGGAAAGATCCAAGTAGCTGAGAAGACAACTCACTGGGTGGGAGAGACCCAAATGTGGCCCGAGAGAAGCTGGAGGGGAGTTTCTCTGTGCTGCAGAAGAAGGGGGAGGAGGCGTGGTCTTTGGGTTGTGACGGTGAAGCAAATAAAGGAAGAGATGCAACATCTGCTGAGCATGCAGAAGGTCAATCCCAAGCATCTCTAGATAGGGCTGGGAATATTCCTTGCTTCAAAGCCACTAGCAGCCTGTGTAGACCGCATTGAAGTAGCCAGCCCAATGGTCTGACTGTATAAAGCTGCTACCAACCTTTCTTTCCTAAAATTCAGGGGAAAGCATTTTCTTGTCTTCTGCTGCCATCTCCTGGTAAACCATAGAATTATAAACCAAATGGCAGTTAAAAAGGTAAAGGGACCCCTGACCATTAGGTCCAGTTGTGACTGACTCTGGGGTTGCGGCGCTCATCTCGCATTATTGGCTGAGGGAGCGGGTCAGGTGTACAGCTTCCAGGTCATGTGGCCAGTATGACTAAGCCGCTTCTGGTGACCAGAGCAGCGCACAGAAACGCTGTTTACCTTCCCGCCGGAGTGATACCTATTTACCTACTTGCACTTTGATGTGCTTTCAAATTGCTAGGTTGGCAGGAGCAGGGGCCGAGCAACGGGAGCTCACCCTGTCGCAGGGATTCGAACCGCTGACATTCTGATCAGGTTTAACCCACAGCGCCACCTGCATCCTTGCTAAAGGAGAAAAAAATGGGCACATCACATCTCCTCTTGCTGTCCTTAAATTGGGCAGATAGGGTGCTTGGTTGCTGCTAGTTCTCTAACAGAGTTGGGTTAGCAAAACTTGGAAAATAGCAGTTCTAACTTAGTGTTCAATCAGATCTCTTTCCCCATAATACATTCTAGTCCTACTGAAAGACAAAACTACAGCTCTCGGCCTTGCCTACATCACAGGGCTGTTGTGAAGATAGATGGAGGAAGGGAAAGACAATGTTCACAGTCTTGAGCTCCTGGGAGGAGAATCAAAATAGAAAGATACAATAAGCAACAAATATGTGCAGTTTCACAACTCTCAGCAAAACACACACACACACAAACACATATTATTATTATTATTATTATTATTATTATTATTATTATTATTATTATTATTACCCTACCCATCTGGCAGGGTTTCCCCAGCCACTCTGGGCGGCTTCCAACAGAATATTAAAATACAATAATTTATTAAACATTAAAGGCCTCCCTAAACTGGGCTGCCTTCAGGTGTCTTCTAAAAGTCTGGTAGTTGTTTTTCTCTTTGACCTCTGATGGGAGGGCGTTCCACAGGGTGGGTGCCACTACTGAGAAGGCCCTCTGCCTGGTTCCCTGTAACTTGGCTTCTCGCAACGAGGGAACCGCCAGAAGGCCCTCGGCGCTGGACCTCAGTGTCTGGGCAGAATGATGGGGGTGGAGACGCTCCTTCAGGTATACAGGACTGAGGCCGTTTAGGGCTTTAAAGGTCAGCACCAACACTTTGAATTGTGCTCGGAAACGTACCGGGAGCCAATGTAGATCTTTCTAGACCAGTGTTATGTGGTCTCGACAGCCGCTCCCAGTTACCAGTCTAGCTGCCGCATTCTGGATTAGTTGTAGTTTCTGGGTCACCTTCAAAGGTAGCCCCACGAACAGCACATTGCAGTAGTCCAAGCGAGAGATAACTAGAGCATGCACCACTCTGGGGAGACAGTCCACGAGCAGGTAGGGTCTCAGCCTGCGTACCAGATGGAGCTGATAAACAGCTGCCCTGGACACAGAATTGACCTGTGCCTCCATGGACAGCTGTGAGTCCAAAATGACTCCCAGGCTGCGCACCTGGTCCTTCAGGGGCACAGTTACCCCATTCAGGATCAGTGAGTCCTCCACACCTGCCCACCTCCTGTCCCCCACAAATAGTACTTTTGTTCAGGATTCCACCTCAAACAAAATATTTGGGCACCATTGATATTAAAGCAAAATCCCCGTGTTAAAAGTCTACAGGAATGCTAAGTTGCAGCAGCTGTAAGATGTTTAAATATTTTATGGTTGTATTTGCAGATTCATTTTGCATATTATATTTTTGTTTTATGGTGACTGTATATAAATAAATCAGCCCAATGATAACAAGCAGACCAGTGGTGAATCTGTGGGAGACATGGAAAATCAGGAGGGGGAGACTATAGTACATAGCTGTCAAGTTTTCCCTTTTCTTGTGAGGAAGCCTATTCAGCATAAGGGAATTTCCCTTTTAAAAAGGGAAGACTTGACAGCTATGATAGTATCACATTTTTTTTCTCAGCAGAAAGGAAACCTCATTTATTTCAAGGGTGTTACTTCTGAGTAAAATCCATAAATTGTTTTGTTTTGTTTAACCCTGTAAAGGCACCACACCTAGAGAGTGAATGAAACAATGGCCATGAGTAAAGTACTTTAACAGACATAACCCAGTATCCTGCTTTTTTCTGCTTCCCTGGGTGGAGCCCCTCCCAAGTCTCAGGTGCAGATGGTCAACATTCCTTCATCTGTTGCCATAGCAGCAGTGATTAAACGTCCTTAGCAGTGGTGCTACCTGGCAAGTGCTGAAGCATTGGAGCTGCCTTTGCATTTTGCGCTCTAAGTTTCTTCAGAGATGCTCAACTGATTTCCTTTTCCTTTTAATGAAAACCAAGAGTCTGTGGGTCCTGCAGGCATTGGGCCTACAGAAATCCAACCCAGGTATCCCCAAACTGCGGCCCTCCAGATGTTTTGGCCTACAACTCCCATGATCACCAGCTAACAGGACCAGTGGTCAGGGAAGATGGGAATTGTAGTCCAAAACATCTGGAGGGCTGAAGTTTGGGGATGCCTGATCCAACCCCTTCTACCCATCTGTTTGCAGCCCTGGTTTGGGGGTATTTTAGGATAGCTCTAGGCCAGTGCCAAAGCTGGAGCAACTAGGCATCTACCTAATTACTTAGTGACCTTGGTGGGGGCAGATGAGGAACAAGGACCCCCCCCCCAGGATGTTTCACTGAACTACAGAACAGTTGAGGGGCCCTGTGGCAATAATAAATATGAACTTTCTGTAAGTTGGGGTTTTTTGTTAACCTTTTTAGTTCTAGCTATTTCAAGAGTGTAGAACTTGCATTCTTTCATAATTGTAACCTGAAGAACCCACAAACTTTGACTGCAACCTCTGCTTTGAAGACTTTGAAGATATCAAGAACGACTGAAACAGTCTTCTGTAGCAGCCATTCCCAACCTGGTGCCCTCTTGGACTACAATTCCCATCATCTCCCAGCCAGCAAAGGTGATGAAGAGGAAGCAGGTCTGGCTTGAGATGGCTGGCCAGCCAGCAAAATCCATTCTAGTCAGTGTGATGGGGTAGAGGCAGCAGGCATTTCCCACCTTCTAGAACAGTTTTAGTATTACACTAGTGTGGTGTAGAGCAGTAGACTCGTAATCTGGGGAACCGGGTTCATGTCTCCGCTCCTCCACATGCAGCTGCTGGGTGACCTTGGGCTTTGAAGTCTCTCAGCCCCACTCACCTCACAGAGTGTTTGTTGTGGGGGAGGAAGGGAAAGGAGAATGTTAGCTGCTTTGAGACTCCTTCGGGTAGTGATAAAGCGGGATATCAAATCCAAACTCTTCTTCTTCTTATGCAGTTTGCATTTTTACAAAAGATTAAAAGTACACCCCCAGTGAAAATTCCTTTTTTAAGAAAAAGGGGCACTGATGATTCACACCTTTGAACCCATTCAGAGCTCACTTCTTTCAGGGAAGCTGTTCAGGAATGACAGGCAAGGACACTGACTGGGAAACAGAATACTTCCCACTGTTTCTCCCATCCAGCAGCCATGGTCTTATGTGCAAAGTAGTCATGCCACCCTCTGAAACTTGGGCTATTTGCACGAGTATATGCAGAGCTATCCTGTTAATTCTGCTTTACACGCTACGTGTAATTAGCACTTTTTAAAAAGCATGTTAATTTGAGCAGGAAAAAGAGACACTACGGTATACACATGAGAAAATGATAGGTACAAGATGTTCTAGAAAACCTAGCAAGGAAAAGCAGCAGGAGAAATAATGTAACACTGCAGCTAGCAAAGATTTGCAGCCGAGATTGAGACAATCGCTCACATTTAGAGAAACAATAAAACAGCTCACACAGCACTACTTTGTATTTATACCAGGCATGTGCAAGGGATACACCAGCTTTCCCCAATCTGGTGTCTTCCAGCTGTTTTAGACCTACAGTTCTCATCAGTTCCAACCAGCATGGCTGTAGCCCTAGGCTTTAGTCACATGTCCTGATGGGAAAATAAAATGCCAGTGGATGTACCAGCAGAACGCTCAACCAGTTCAGCTGCTGTGCCAGCAAATGAGCTGGCAAAACACCTGAGAAAGAATGGAACTGTAAATTAGGATGAGAATTAGCACCAGAGCAAAACCATGCCACTGTTGATGGCGCAACTTTTATTATTATTATTCATTTCATTTTTATATATTTTAAAGAAAAAATCTCAAAGAGGTTTGCAGCACATTAAAACGCCAAATAAAAGAATTCAGAGTAAAACAATACTGAAGAAAGTCAAATATGAAGCACAGGCAATGACTGTTTCACACATCTTCAATATGTGCGTGACCATGCATGCGCACATCTCCACAACCAGGAAATAGCTGGGAAGGGGGGGGGGGTAGGTAATGGGAACAGGGTGGAGCGGTGGAAAGACCAAGGCAGAGGACACCAAGGGAAAAAATAGAAGAAGAGAAGAGAAAGAAAGGAAAAAGAAGAAAAGAAAAATATAAGGGACTTCCAAATTTCCATCTGTCAGTTACATAAAAGAAATTATTCACACTAGAATGACATCAAACTGATCTACTTTCTGCTAGGCAATATTCTCACAATCTTCTGGCCCAAATGTCTCAAATTAATTCCTTTTCCTTTTCACCCCAAAAGTCCAAAAGCGGTTCTCTAATTATTGTTATTTATAAATGTCGGCAAGGGTTTATCCAGCTAAATGTATCCTTCAGTTTCCAATGCAGTTTAAGTAATTCTTCAAACAGTAAGAAGGAGAGAGAAAAATTCTAAAAGGTGAGGGTGTTTGATTTGTGGAACTGAGCCTGACCCTGGGTCTGAAGTTTGGATGCTGCTATCCCTGTGCCCAGCCAGCCAGGCCTGTGGCATCACGTCCCATGTTTCAAGTGCAGCCCAAGGTGAGGGCCAGTAGAACCACCTGAGCTGAATGGAAATAATGTTAACTGCACCTCATCCAAGACCATCTTGGCTGTTTCTTAGTGCAGACTCAGGTCATGGTACCTGAGCTTTCACAACTGTCGCCTGCCATGAACCACCATTGTGGCATGATTGGCAGCAACAGCAGCAGATATGTTCTCAGCTTATGAAAATATTTGATTCTCTTGTTAATTCTGATTTCTGCTGTTAAGACACTGGGTGTTTTTTTTAAAAAAATAAAAATTTATTAAAGTTTTTTCATAATACAAAAAGAGAAAAGAATCTAATCTAAATTCTTTTATTCTGTGGTTCTGTTCTCTGATTTTTTTAAGCACCATTGCTTGGTTCCAATAAATTTTGACAATGCCATCTAGCTACAATGGGTATGTTTCACCAAAAGTGGTTACCAATGGCTGTTGCCCATAATGGCTGTGTTCTACCTCAACCACTGGAGGCAGGAGGCCTCTGCATGCCAGCAGTTGCTGTCACTCTCAGGTCCTGCTTCTAATTAGCCACTGCAAGAACATGCTGCTGGGTGTAGATCAGCGTTTCTCAACCGCTGTTCCGCGGCACACTAGTGTGCCGCGAGACACTGGCTGGTGTGCCGCGACGTGCGGCGACGAGAAGGGCGATTTGCATTGTCACGTGCCTGGTGGCCGCCAATAAGCAACGCTAACCCGCCGGAAAGCAATATTTCTCCTCCTCTTTCCCAAAGCTCAGTGCAAACGAGCCTGGCGGCCGCCAATAAACAACGCTAACCCGCCGGAAAGCAACATTTCTCCTCCTCTTTCCCAAAGCTCAGTGCAAACGAGCCTGGCGGCCGCCAATACACAACACTGACCCACCGGAAAGCAATATTTGGCAAGTGTTTCTTACAGTCATAATTATAATATAGGGCGGCACAGAGTTAATTTTTTAAAACTTTTTTAATGGTGGTGTGCCTCGTGATTTTTTTCACGGAACAAGTGTGCCGTGGCCCAAAAAAGGTTGAGAAACACTGGTGTAGATGGGCCTTGGAGTGAAATCCTTTATGTGAAAAAACACACACATTGTTTTTGTTTTTTGGTGGGGGTGGACTCTACCTATTTGTTATTTAAATTGTCTGTCATGTGGCAATCACTGCTGGTATACTCCCTTATCTTTACAATAGATAAGATGTTGTCCTGATTCCTGCCCATTTCACAGCTGAGGTTGAAGCAGCGATTTCTTTGTTCGGCGAACACTGTGCATTTTGGAGTTGGACGCTGGTAGAACTTGAAGCCGGCCCAAAACAGAATCTCCTTTGGAGGAGCACGCTTTCCGAGGACACAATCGCCGGGGCTTTATATATATAAAAAAGCGTATTGAGCAATCCCTATAGGGATAGACAGATGCCTAGATGTGTCCGTAGAGGGCGGGGGGCGGCGATCTGAGTGTTCAGTCAGAATAAACTAGCCAGAACCAGGTCCAAGTCGCCAATATAAGCCGGAGAGCTTCCTCTACACTACCCCTTCCATGATGGTTGCCGACTTGGGCAGCTGCAGCGTGGCCGAAATAGGAACATTTTTGTGCGCGCGGGGTGGGGGCTCTCAATCCAGCCAGCTATATATCTTGAATTACAGAAACGCGGGCAAATGAGGATGAGCAACCGGGTGGTGGTTGTGAGACTCACCGGTTTTTCGCAGCAGCACCATCACCACTAGTGAACAGAGCCTCTCATTTCTGGCTATTTTCGGGTTGAAAGAGCTACCCACCCCGAGCAGGAATGGATGCTCGGCGCTGCTGCTGCTGCCTCCTTTCCCCTCCGCAGCCCCATTGCGCGGCGGCCGCAGCAAGTTGCTCCGCAGCGCCCCCACCCGGCGCAAGTGGGAAAGCGGCGGCCAGGAGGCGGAGACTCCAGTTCCCAGAGCCCCAGGCCGGGCAGCCGCAGTCCGAGCCGCCGCTTCTCTTCCAGCCTTGTCAGCAGCGCAGCGCGTCGGCATCGCCGCTGAGCTCAGAGAGGGAGAGAGGGAAAAGATAAAGACGACCAGCTCAGCATGGCCGGCCGGGCGTGGGTCGGGCGGCTGCGCTGAGCACTCGGGGCCGGGCGTGCTCGCTCGGCGGCTGCGCTTAGCCAGAAAGGGAGAAAGTGACGCTCTTGCTGCTGCTGCTGCTGCTGCTGCTGCTGCTGCTGCTGCTGCTGCTGCTGCTGCTGCTGCGCCCCCGAAGGATGCAGGAGGCGGCGATGGTGCTGGCCGGGGGCTGCCCCCCTCCTTCCCCCCCGCCGCCGCTGCTGCTGCAGCAGCAGTGCTAGAGTCCTCGTCTCCCTCCTCCACCTCCTCCTCCTCCTCCTCCACCTTCTACCTTGAAGAAGAAGGGCCATGTAACCGCCTCCCTCCGCCTCCCCCAGCCCGGGATAGCCACCGATCTCCCCAGCTCTCCCTCTCCTCCTCCTCCTCCTCCTCCTCCTCCTCTTTCCCGAGCCCGTCGCGGCGCTCTCTGGCCAAGGGCGCAACCATGAAGAAGCAATTCAACCGCATGCGGCAGCTCGCCAACCAGACCGTGGGCAGGTAAGGGAGGAAAGTGGATTGGGGGGGGGGGTCCAAGGTAAAAGCACATCGCCTCGGCTTACAACGCCCCTTTCTGCCCCAGCAGACGCTGGTGCGCCAAGGAGCGGTGTACGGGAGGGTGGTGGGTGGGTTAGGGGTTAGGTACCGAGTGCAAATTATCCCCCTCCCCATCTCTATAGTCGGTTTGTTTGGAGGGCTGTTTTGGTGAAGCTGCCTCCATTACGTGTTTTGGTTTACCCGAGCTTTCTATATTCCTTCGGTCACAGCTTGTGTATTCCCCTCCTCCAATTTCCTATGGTTCTTCCCGCCTCTCTCTCTCTCTCTCTCTCGTTTACACACCCGCTGAGAGGCTGCTGTGGTTATATTGGGAAAGAGATCTTCATCCTTTGCCTGCTAGCCTGTGCTTAGAAAATGGAAGGGCTTCTTTCTGCTACCCCAAAGCCCTTACCTGATGCTTCAAGGTGCTTGCTTCCGATGCTGTTTGGCCTCTGCTGGGTTTGTTCCCCAAGTAGTTTTATTCAGGAAGCTCTTGCTGTATGAAAACTCTGCCAGTTCCCCTCCACTAGTATAGGTTTTATCATAACCAGCTGCTGACAGGCAGGAGGGACAGGTAAGCAAGCTAACTGAAACCACAGGAAGGCGTAAAAAGTCTGCCAAGGGGCAGTAATGGCATTTAGCAGACTTTGCCTTCTGAGTTAAGGCTGTGGTCCTAACCTCACTTAGCTGGGAGTAAGCCCTATTGGATACAGCCGGACTTAGTTCTGAGTAGACATTAGGCTTGCAGCCTCAAGCTTGCAGAAAATTCTCCCTGGAGAGTCAGCTGCTCAGACTATAGCTATGGGGTGTCCTTTTCACCTCAGTTATTGCTTATCTCAGAATTTCTCTCTCTCTCTCTCTGCTCACCTCAGGATTTATTGCTGTTTATGCTTGCGAGAATCAGCTGTTATTGGTTGGGGAACTGGCCTAGCTGGCTTTTGCTCAGCAGCTGGCTTTTGAAGCAAGGAAGGGCCGGTGAGCCCTGCTCCTGCATGATAAGGGAGACTTCCTTTTGGATGTTGCCAATCTGAGCATCTTTCTTCTGCCCTTGCTGTGGCGGCCAGGATCAGTCTGGACCTGTGAGAGTGCTGTGCAGGCTCTGATGTGCTGGCTGGGCCTTGTGTTCGCGGCATTTGCTTGCTTTAATATGAATGCTTGCTGCAAAACCTTATGAGAATTATGCCATGTCTAGATAGAGGTTCTCTATCCCCCTCCCCAATCTTATTCCTGAATTATGTCCCATTTTTTGGATAGAGGTATGAGGCAGATGGAAGGGTCAGTGGGAGGGGGAGGAGCTATGTGGCTTTCGTGGAATGTTATAACACAGGGGGCAAAAATTGTCTGGGGAGAAATCTCGCTGTGCTTTGCAACCTATTTGTTTGATTTCTTTTCTTCTCCTGACAGCCTTAATGGGGGGAACAAGGGATGCGCTGAGCAGCTCTTCCAGTGTTATGCCTGCGGACTGTCCAGATGGACAGTCATTCATTCGCGCCAATCTATCCAGCTGACATGTGTCCATCTTTGCATCGCTTCTGCTAGCAGCTGTGAGCACTGGCTTTCCCTACAGCCTCAAGGGATGGCTAGCCAAATTGGGTCTGCCTATGGCCTGCAGTATTTGGGGAAGTTTTTGTTCTTCATTTCTCGGGATATTGCAGCTCGGCCCTGTGCCATGGCTCCATTGCTTGCATGCCTTTCTAGTAGTTGCCTCAGTCCTTGTTGAGAAATCCAATCACGTCGAACTTGGGTTTAATTGTGGTAGCAGAGGTGGCCCTGCTGTGCAGGCTGCTTTTGATAAGCGTGGTGAAAAAGCTCTTCTGCACAGCCAGCAACAATCCCACTCCCAATTTTGTGGTCCATTTTGAATCACCAGGGGAAAAAATGACTGTGCCTCTGAAACAATGAGGTGGGGTTGGCTTGTTTTCCTTTCTCGGCAATCAGCTGGTGTAAGAAACCAAATGCCATATTGGTCAGTGTCTTGGCTGTGAAAGCAGGCGGCTTGGCTGTTTAGCCGAGGGCATGTGTGCTACTTGATGGGGAGACGGCTTAAGGCATTGGTTCTGCTGTTGCAAAGCCTGTCAATGGGACTGTGGAGCCAACAGGCATAATAGCAGCCAATTTGCTGAACAAATGACCTACATTAGACATTGTAGTGGGAGGTGGCTTGGTTGAGAAGGGAACCGGTGGGCATAGATGTAATTGTATGATGTGCAAAGGTAATGTGACAGGAGTCATGTGATGGGTTGGAGCTCTATCTCTCTTGCTTGTTGTCTGAATAAAGGTACCACTTTGACCAGCACTAAAAAGGGGTGGGGGGTGGGGCACCAATTGTGAGCCATGTTTTCATGTTAGTTGCATATAATAACATTTGTGTGCACACAGTTGGTGACCTCAGGCCTAGATGTGTTATGCATTTGTGTAGAGTCCTTTGTCTAACTTTCAGCATGAATAGCTGCTTTTCGATAAGCAGCAATTAATTGCCCTGATACAGCTTATTCACATGAGCCATGCATATTTTGGCTGTCCCTAGTGTGGCAACCTCTCTTTAATTTTGGGTGGTGGCGGTGGGCGGGCAGTGTTGAGAAGAATGGTGACATTTGACAGACCTGCTGGAACTTCCAGCCAGCTGATGTGACCAAAAGGTTCTGTTGTTAACTATCCCTGGGTTTCAAAACCATGACTCAGATCTTTAAAATCACATAATAGGTTTAGAACCAGTGAGATTATATAAATCCTAGCTCACTCTTGTGCGTTTTCCTATTTGTGGGAAACAAAATTGCTCTTTCTGGGAGCTTTTCTGCTGTCAGTGTTAACTTCCACTCCTTCTTGTTACTATTTCTATTAGTAAGCTGTTATTTCTGATTAAGTACCTGTCAGTTCTTAGTTACTTTGGTGCCATTCTATAGTTAAACAGGATGCCTCGTAGACGATATCTCTTATCTTGTTTGGGGTATGTTTGTGTGCACATGTGGTAACAGATCTTGGGCATTGGCTATGCTGGAGCCTGGCCACATGGCAGAACTGCATGCAGAGAGACTCCACTGCCCCTCGGTTACTTTGTTTGGAGTCTGTGAGTTTTATATTTACTTTCCATGGAAATAGGATGTATGATAGATAACCTTACGGCCTTTGTTCTGCTCGGGATTCAAAGATACTGAGAAAGAACTGCCATGAGTTCACAAGGCAACTTGGCTTGTGTTGGAGGCAGAGGCAGAGAGGTTCAGGTTCATTTCACCACCCTTCTCTGTTGCTATCCTCAAGGTAGTTTACAAGCTGAAGAAACAGCAACAAATACAACAAAGATCATACATCTTATAACAATCCAATCCAAATAAGCCATAATAAGATATGACTTTAAAATAAGCAATTTATGTTAATTAAAGTAATATTCAACAAATCCATTAGCATATAAAAATACACAACAGCGTTAACTCTCAAAATATCGGCAGAGAATAATTAAGCAGAAACTCACTCTCAACAGTTGCATTAAATAATTACTAAACTACAATCAGTAAAAATAACAGCAAGTCACAACACCAAACACATAAAATGCATTACACAATACAATGCATTTAAAAAACATTGAATTGAGCAACTATTATGAAATTATTTTTGAGAGGCTGAGATGTTTGGTAGTTGTTGGAACACTAGTTTGAATTAAGTGGTCATTAGATGAATAAACCATGTTAGTTTGGCTCTCTGTAATATCAGAACAAGAGATAATAAAATCGTAGAATTATAAAGTTGGAGGGGACCACGAGGGTCATCTAGTCCAAGCCCCTTCAATGCAGGAAACTTTTACCCAGCGTGAAGCTCATGCTCTACCAACTGAGCTATCCCTTCACTTGGCAAACTTCTGTTGCACTGTATATATAAAGGAAATTTGGTTCCACTCACAATGGTTGGATGGGAGGTTGCTGGAGCCAGCGATTGCACACCTAAAAGGGAACAGTTGTGGGGAGGAAGAGCTAAGAAAGATTTTATGTCATTAGAGGCCTCAGTCTTGCAAAAAGTGTCCACCTTCAAATTATATTCAGACTTTGGTGTTCAAGGTGGCAGTATATACAGGCTCTTTTTCATTAAGGCTCTGAAGTGCGGGCAGCAAGTACAGCAGAAAGTGGAATTGCTTATGGCTTCCTATTGTACTCTTTTCCATCTCTGTGCATCTCCTCAGTGGCAAATGGAATGGGTTCTTTCCATTTCTCTACTGCATTCTGATACCTCATATGGAAAATGAGGTTTCCTGGGAACATAGGCCAACTCACTATGCACTATGTAAATGATGAAGGATGATGGGAGCTATAGGTCAAATAATATCTTGAGAGCCATTGGTTCCCCATCCCTGATTTAGGGTGTGGGTGTGGTTTATGGAGTTTCCTTAAGTAAAGGTAAAGGGACCCCTGACCATTAGGTCCAGTTGCGGATGACTCTGGGGTCGCGGTGCTCATCTCGCTTTATTGGCCGAGGGAGGCAGCGTACAGCTTCCGGGTCATGTGGCCAGCATGACTAAGCCGCTTTTGGCAAACCAGAGCAGCGCACAGAAACGCCGTTTACCTTCCTGCTGGAGCGGTACTTATTTATCTACTTGCACTTGATGTGCTTTCGAACTGCCAGGTTGGCAGGAGCAGGGACCGAGCAACGGGAGCTCACCCCGTTGCGAGGATTCAAACTGCTGACCTTCTGATCGGCAAGCCCTAGGCTCTGTGGTTTAACCCACAGCGCCACCCGCGTCCCTCTGTGTCTCCTTAGATCTTAACAAACCTTGCTATCTTGCATGACTGCCATTGCCTGGTGACAGTTCATCCTTTCCTCACTTTCTCAGTTGGGGGTATTCAACCATCTTATTTTCCTTTATATTCAAATTTCAGGATAAAATGAGGGAGGAGACACAAGGGTGTGACAACAGCACATCTTGCTTGCCTCTGGTAGCACTGAGAAGATCTCCTTTCCCCTTACTTTGCCTCCATGTATTGCCTGCTTCAGGAAAGCCTCCAACACCATATGCTGTAACACATGCTCTAGCTGTGCACTGAGTGGGCATCTCCACTGAGCTGTGGAATAAAGGAGGCACTGGGTGATTATTTCTTTGCATTCTAACCAGCTTGGATTGAGGCTGCTGCTTCCTTGACCATCACAAAAATCTATAAGAACTAAGGCCCATGTCTAACATCCTCTTCTCACAGTGGTTGACCAGATGCTTGTGGAAAGCCAGCAAGCAGGATTCATGCACAAGAACACTCTGCCTTCCAGCAACTGGTATTAAGAAGCATTGCAGATATCTATCGATAGCTGTCTCCTTCATCATACCAGGTTGCCAAGGGAACCTTCCTTTAACAAGGGTGGGACAAGGAGTCAAGGCAATCTTTCTCTCAGTTAGACAGACAGACAGACAGACAGACAGACAGACAGACAGACAGACACACACACACACACACACACACACACACACACACATTCCTGGATTGGCATAGTAGATATTGTTTTTCCCCCTCTTGCATTTCCTTAGAACATCCTTCTTGGATTGGACAGATTAAGGCTGTCACTTGCTCTGCAAAAAAAGAGATGGAGAGATGAAGGCAGAGGAGACCATGTTAAGTTAATTTGCATCCTTTCAGCTATGTCTGTTTCAACCCTCTTCCCTTCCACAAGTTCATCCTTCTGGAAGGATGGTGTTCCTCCCTCCCTCCCTCTGCCAGAATATAAGAGCAGTAATGGGTAATCTGCATTGCAATCTCTGCCTCTGTCTGTCAGATCTTGACCTTTTCTGTATAAAACAGAGGTGAAAAGCAGAATAAACAACTTACTGGCAATTTACTGTGGATAGCTTTTCTATCAAACTCCCTTTTTTTAGTGGTATGAAGCTGGTTTCAATCCAGATGCAGCAGAAACCCTGGTTAGTCTTAGTGGGTGAGGTGGGTGTTTGCTTTGGAGAAGAGCTGGGACAAAAGCAGCCCCACAGGCTACAGTTAATTCCTTATTGGGCTCTTTCATACGAGCATACAGAATTCAGGTTGAAGTATTTGTCCACTTAGTCCTGTGGTGTCTACTCTGGCTAGCAGAGTTTAGCTTCTCATGAGAGATGTTTCACATCACCTGATCCTTCTAACTGGAGAGGCCGTGCATGCAAAATGTGTGCTCCATGACTGAACTACGGTCCCTGCTCCTTTTTTACATTTGCATTAGCCTTCTGAACAGAGTTAGGGAAGTGGATCCAGTCAGCGGGCCAGATTATTGAGCTCCCCCACCCTTGGCAGGCTGTTTTGACTGGTGGGTGGAGCCTAATGACTTGGCAGTCATAGTGATGTCAGGTGATCCATCCCACAAACTAAGCCCAGCCAAGGGAGCCTGGAAGATACCACCAATCAGTTGTCTGGCACAATCTTCAAGCTCTGGGGTTCAGCTAGACTATTGAGTTCCAGAACTTTATGGCATAGTCAATCCCAGCTGCCTTGCTCTGGCCACTGACAGCTATACTGGCAACCTCATCTCCACTTGCCCCATATCTGCCATCATACATATGGATGGGTGTGCTGTAAGGAAAGTGGCCTCACAAGCCAAACAGAGACTTGTGCCAGCCCTAATTAGGCCCATGGCTCCCAGTTCCCACAGGCACGCTTTAGACTGTCTGTATGCCTCTGGCTAGCATATGTTGGGGATTAACAAATAGCTGTATCAATCTCAGTACCATTCCCCATTTATGAATTTCTCAGTGCATCTGTCTGGCCTTTGTGGTCTGACAGCAGGCTGAGGCACATGGACCAATGATCTGACCCAACACAGCAATTCTTAATGTCTATGACATCCCCCCTCTCCTTCAAACTTTTCCAGGGGGGTAGCCCTGTTCATCTCTTGTAGCAACCTTAGTAAATGACAATTTTTAAATGGCACACATTTTCATGGACCGCAGGCCACTTCTTTGGATGCATGGCTGTTATCCTGGATTACAGGTACACACATAATTCTTTGTAAGGCTGGATGGGAGAGGATTTGTAAATGGTGAGGTCAGAAGGAAATGGAATGCAGGAATTACCAACAATGATAATTGGGCAGGTGGCCAAGGGACGCGGGTGCCGCCATGGGTTAAACCACAGAGCCTAGGGCTTGTCGATCAGAAGGTCGGTGGTTTGAATCCCCACGATGGGGGGAGCTCCTGTTGCTCAGTCCCAGCTCGTGCCAACCTAGCAGTTCAAAAGCACGTCAAAGTGCAAGTAGATAGATAGGTACCACTCTGGCGGGAAGGTAAACGGCGTTTCCGTGTGCTGCTCTGGTTTGCCAGAAGCGGCTTTCTTGTGCTGGCCACATAACCCGGAAGCTGTACGCTGGCTCCCTCGGCCAATAATGCGAGATGAGCGTGCAACCCCAGAGTCGTCCACGACTGGACCTAATGGTCAGGGGCCCCTTTACCTTTACCCCCCCTCTCTCTCTCACACACACACACGAGAACACAGACATCCTGGCATTGGTAAGCTGATTAACACATGCAGCCTGGGTTAGAATTGATTGTGTCAATGACACAATCCAATTACCGTACTGGATGCCTTCTGAGGTCTGTCGCTTGTGGTAGTGGTGGTGCATTGAAAACAGGTATGGACAATAAGCAAGTCTGGTTGCAGGTTCAGGAAGAGAGCAATATTCTCGCTCCCTCTCTTGCTCTCTCTCCTGCTCCCCTCTCTCCTTGAAACACACCATATGCAGTTTTAAAGCCTGCACTACTATGACTCTAAGCAGAGATTAGATTCCACTGAAACTTGGGAAGTGTTTCGTCTTCCTCGATTCCTATGTTTTTCTGTTTCATTTAATAAGACTCCAGGCAATAAAATGCTGAAACTGTATGTTAAAGGAAAACCAAAAGGAGTTGCAGATGACAGAGGAAATTAGCTATTAGGGGAGGGGATGGTTCAGATGGTTGGAAAGGAGCTTTGTGCTGCAGGGAGGCACAGCAGAGAGGCTCCCTCCACTCCTTTGAGCAGGTGGTTGCCCAAAGACCATGCCACCAAATAAATTACCTGGTAACATTCCTGCATGCACCAACTATATTCTTGAAGAGCTTTCAGCCATGATGGTGGTTCACATGCAGAATGTCCTGTGTGTTTGGAGCAGGGACTGAGATACTAGGCACCAGCACATAGGGTTGCCAGACTCAATAGTGGACAGGACTTCTGTGCCTTTAATTGCCCTGCTCTCTTTTGAGTCTGGAAACCTTAAAGAGAAACCAGCAGACCCTTTGTTTAATTTCCAAGCATAGGGTCTGCTGGTTTCTCTTTAAGGTTTCCAGACTCAAAAGAGAGCAGGGCAATTAAAGGCACAGAAGTCCTGTCCTCTATTGAGTCTGGCAACCCTACCAGCACAGGGCAGAAACATTTTGTGCTAGCAGAACACTTAGTTGTAGGAGAAATCATGAAAACCTCATGTAGGTTTTTGTGTGTGCCACACAGCTCTTGCACCATGTATGTGTACATGCTGAAGAGCCACAGCTAGTCACAAACTCCTAAATGCATGAATGTGCATTGGATTAGATGCATGTTTATGCAGCTTGTGCAATGATCTACCATGTGGCTTTCCTGTTGCTGTTGTTTCCTCCTTTTTATATGCTTGAAGCAGTCCAGCCCCTCAGTTGCGTCCAAAGTACAACTTTCCAGCTTAAGTGTTAGGGCTTGTTGCTGCCCTCGGCTGGCTCCTTTGGGAGGAAAGGCAGGAAATAGACTGAATAAGTAATTGGCAAGATAGAGCTGGGTTTCAGTTTTTAAACCCTAAGCTACTATTTGGGGTTTGGAACCAATAAGAACCAGGGCATTCAGGAATTCAAAATTGGCCGTGAAATGATATAATATGTGTGAAATGATATGCATGCCCTTATCCCAAACAGCATACATTTGATTACATCCATTTGCCTGGCTCTTCTGCTTGCAACAATGCATTTTAAAAGCAAAAATAGTCAATTAAAAAGCAATAAATAAATGACCAGTTAAAACATACATCACCATCCTTTGTCAAACCTTTGCCAGTTGGCTTAACTCCTGCTATCGAAAGCTGTCTCCTAATATCAAAGTCTTGCAATGTTTCCAGAAGATGCACAGACTGAATCTTAGCCAAATCTCTAGGGGGGACGGGGGAAGTTATGGAAGAACTGCTGTCAGAAAACCATTTTTTCCTACATGGAGTACAGGAATATAGGATGCTGCCTTCTACCAAGGATTGATCCATCTAGGTGGGTACTTGCAGTTTGGCTGACCAAAAACTCACACCCAGAATGTATGAGAAGGCTCATTGTGGGCCATAGTCTGTAATGGCAGCATTCATGCGAATTCCTATAGAGTTAGGGTCTCTTCTGTGTCTTAATTTTATAGGGTGTGATGTTGCCCTAAATAGTGTTTTTTATACCATAAAGCAGAATTTAATTAGTGGTTCCGTTGATGACCTTCTTTCACATGCACTTCGGGAGGACTTGGGATGCTGCAAAAGACATTTAGCTACTCCCTGGAAGAGAATTCAATATTTTTACTGATTCTGGTGATGTAGGTTAATCAGTGTGTATGTCCTGGTCTGCATCATGCCATCTGAGTAGGTCAGTGTTTAGCAGAAATCACCAGGAGCATTTTCTTAATTTTGTCATGACTTCACTGTTTAATATAACATTTATAACACACTTTTCCTCTAGTGAGCCCCTTTTATCTTCACAGCAACCCTGCCAGGTGGGTCATTCTCAGAGATAGTGGTGGTTAGCCCAAGATTGCCCAGAGAGGCTCTATGATTTTTTTCTCTCCAATTAGTCTCTTCATTAGTGCTGTCAGATCTTCTTGCTTTCATACTCCAGAAAATAAAATCCATGCTCCCAATGGCAGCTGAGCAGCTGGAAAACTCTCCTTGAGATAAGAAAGGAAACCCTGGAGCAGAATTTAACTGTTCCACAGGTTGAGCCTGCTCTACACAGGTTCCCAAGGTCATCTGGGTGTAAAAGGGGCATGTCATAATAACCTTCAGCCCAGACTTCCAAACAGAGGCTCTGTGTCACTTAGGGCTGCTTGTGCAACTTGCCAGAGCGATTGTGCATTTATGTACACACAGGCAAAGTTATGAGAGCTTGTTTTGAAGCTGGACTTGACTGTATTTTCCCGGGTAACTTTTTCCAGACAGCATCTGAGTTCAGCATACTGGACACAATTTGAATATGTGCTGCTACACATAGTGGTGGGTGGAGGGGGAGAGAGAGAATGAATCATTTACCTACTGAACAGATTGATTTGAAGGCTATGTTTTATCTATAAAGTGTTGTTACCTCAATTGCTCTGCTTTCTTTCCTCCTCGTTCTCTGGTATCTCCTTTAGTTGAGAATCCTGCATTGCAGGAGTTGGAGTAGATTATGCTCGGAATCCCTTCCAACTCTATAATTATGCGATTCTATGATTTTTAGAAGACATCTGAAGGCAGCCCTGTTTAGGGAGGCTTTTAATGTTTAGTAGATTGTTGTATTTTATTTTTCTGTTGGAAGCTGCCCAGAGTGGCTGGGGAAACCCAGCCAGATGGGTGGGGTATAAATAATAAATAATTATTATTATTAAGCCTCCCCCCCACCCCTTATTCTAACTATTAGGAAAAGTGTTCTGATCATACCGATTTCATCATCGGAGATGCCTGGAATCGGCTTTGTCTAACAAGGAGGAAGTATAAATTAATTCAGCCAGATCCTCTTCCATATTGCAACTTGCTTGTGAATTTCTCAAATCATGAACATTTATTAGAGTAATTAGTCTTGGGGAGTAAGTAGTTAGGCTTTTTCCAGCTGTGAGAATCAGTATAAATGGGTCTCTTCTTATATAGCCCCCCCCCCCCGTTCAAAATGAAGGTGACAAATCTAATGATCAAATATTAATGGCTAAATGTGATGAGGATTTTGCTTTTGGATTTGAATATAAGACACACAAGCACTTTCTGCCTGCCTTTGGGGAAATGGGGAACACAGTTGCAGTAAGCATGTACAAATTAGCAGCTGTTTTAGAGTATGTAGACAGGGAGTAAACAAGAACCCCTCAGGGATACTTCCAGGCAAAGAGCTTTTCCCAGAAATTGCAGCAGGGAAACCTGCCTTAACTTTGGAGGGAACTCCTGCAGTTCATTCGCAATTCTGACAGTCATCTGAATCAGCTTCTCCCCATCTCCATCCTAGTCTGTTGCCCCCTGATATTTTAGGACTCCAGCTCCCATTAGTTACAGCCAGAATGGCCTGTGGTCAGAGACGATGAGAGTCCAACCACATCTGGAAGGCACCAGATTGGGGAAAGAGGCATGGAGTGGTGAGAGGTCAAGTCCATTGCCGCTTGGTAGCTGTCTTCCAAGGAACTAGATCAACCTTGTCCAATCTGGTGCCCTCCAGATTCTTTGGATCATCCCTGATCATTGGCCAATCTAGCTGGTCCAAAACTTCTACGAAGCATCAAGCTGGGAAAGACTCAACTGCATGGATCAATGGCCAGGCTCCATCAGGCCTTTTCATGCGCTATTGCAATTGCAGACAGCACATCTGCCACAGCTTTGAGGAAGACTAAAGAAACAGGCAACTGCTACACAATGCATCAAGCCAACAGCTTGTTGGTCCATACTTTGTATCCGAGTCTGCGGTTGCACAGTAGAGGTGTTTTGTGACATGCCAAGCAAGGCTTTTTGCCAAGGAGCCTGTGATGTGTGGACGGAGTATAGAAAAGGTTCTGTAGGGAGCCTGATTTCATAGCACCTACATGTTGCACTAAATGAGGACAACTTGCTGCCTTTGGCCATACTCTGCAGAGCCCACCAAGCCCCAGGAGAGACCTTTCCAATCCCCTGCTGCCCAGCTTATCAGCCATCAGCTGGATGCTGAGAAGAACATTACTGTTCCTGTGCTGCAGGCACAGCAATCTCTGCTGCTCAGGGATTGCCGAGGAATGAAGGTTTCATAACCCCCCCCTACACACACACACACACACACACACACACCACACCACACCACACCACACCACACCACACCACACCACAACCCTGATACAGCCTAAGTGAGGGGGGCAGAGAAGGGAAGATATATGTTGAAAGGGGAAGGTGAATAGTACTTTCTAGACACAACCACTGCTGCATGTGGCCCTTGGGGGGCAAAAAGCTGCCTCTAAATCCAGCAAGCAGAGGATGGAGGGGAAATGTTGGCCAGACAGGGGTGGGTGGGTGATGTGGCCAGAGAGCAAACAGGAGTCAGAACTGTGATTTGCTCATCCTTCCTGCTGACCTGGAGAGCACACTTTGATGTGATTGGCCCCAGTTCTCAATTTCATGCCATCCAATTGGCACAGAGTGATGTTTGGGACCCTTCTCCCCACCCTGGGTATTGCCATGTGCCAGGGGAGCCTTGCTCCCCTCTCTTTGACTCTTCCCACCCCCCACCCACCTCCTCTTTCTTTTTCCTCTGTACAAGCAATTTCGTTCCATTCATCACATAAGCGGCAAATTTCGTTCCATTTCACACGTGGCTGCAAAAAAATGGCTCTAGACCCACAGGAGTTTCCTTGGCAAATGTGGCATACATCGAAGAGTAGAGAGGCGCTCCTTTAAATAAATCATCTACTTCAATAATTGATGTGAGGAAACCATGGTGAAAACTTTGTGCAGGGAGCTGGGGGTAGAGAGGAGAGGCCTGCAAATGGGCCTCTCTTTATGATGACAATAACAGAAGCGGGTGGGACCTGGTTCATATTAGTAGGGCTGTGTTGAGACGCTGCAAGTTCAGCCCTTTGGGAGGCCCATACTTCTGGAGAGATATTGGATATGGTTAATCTGATGATATAAATGAGTTTTCTGAGAAGCGGTTAATTTAATGCTTCCTTACCCAAAGGCAGGTTAAAGGCTTTTGGACCCGATGTCTGAAATGAGAATATCTGGCTCCCTTGTATTGGTGGAGAATTGAGATCCATTTTGTTTGCATTGGTTCTGTGTCTTTCCTTGAGAATGAAGTTTTTAATAAATAAAAAATCTGCCAGAAGTATAATAGCAAGAGTCCCAGTAGTGATAACCAAGTGTACTTGCACTTACAGAAACTAATAATGTCCATGCTGGTATATATAATGCCAGTGGCAGTCACCTTATTGTGATTATTTATAGAACACCATCAAAGTGCATAGTGTTCTACAGAGCAATACAAACAAAAAGGGAGATCGTTACCCAAAGTAGCTTGCAGTCTAAAGATTGATGGTGAGGGAGACAATAAACGGTGAAGGGGAAGGGAGGGAGGCAAGGTGGAGGAGACCAGAGTAAGGAGGGATGGATGTGAATGGAGGCACATGGCATTAAGGCCAACATGGCATTAAGGCTAACATTCTGTCAGGACAAGGATTTTATTAGGAGAATTTGGGCTGCCCCCAGGTGCACAAGTATCTTAATGTCAAGGGATGAAGCCAATGCTTTCTGGGCATTGCCCCTGCCCAGAGCAGTGCTCCATAGTGAGGCTTTAAGGGGGTGCAGAGACGATATGTGTGAACTTCTATTGATGCATATTGCATCAACTTAGGTGTGGGGAAGTCCCTGGGTAAACTGGTCGCCTGAGACTCCTAATATGCAAGGGATGCCCTGTACTTCACAGTATCAGAGTTACTTTGATGACAGCGCCTTGTTGACATGTGATGTTTGTAGACTGCAGTAGAAGGACTTTTATCTCTTGCTGACTTTGCAGCTCCTTCTTTGATTCTCTGAAAAGCAGGAGGCGAGTGTTATGAGGTCCAGTTGTACCTTGGAAGTCGAAGGGAATCTGTTCTGGAAACTTCCAAAATGTTAGGAAACCAAAGCGTGGCTTGATTGGCTGCAGGAAGCTCCCGCAGCCAATCAGAAGCTGCGGAAGCCCCGTTGGACACTCAGCTTTCAAAAATAGCTCGCAAACCAGAACAGTCGATTCTGGGATTGTGGCGTTTGGGAGCCAAAACGTTTGGGAACTAAGCTGTTCCAAAAATCAAGGTATGACTGTACTTTGGAAAAGTGATGTGGCAGAGGAGGGTTTTTGTGCCAATGCCATTCCAGCCCCATGATGATGGCTTTGGCAGAGTTGCACCAGTGATCACCTCAGCATTTTCTCTGAATCTCTGGCTTGTTGCTTAGGTCCTTGCTTCGGCTTCAGCCTGAAGCAGTCATTTGCTGCACATCCCATGGAGTTCTTGTGAAGCAGCATGGAATCAATCTTGCTACCTCAGGAAAATTGCCTTCTCTCTTACTGTGGACATTTTTCGGGGCACACTGAGTTGAGTATGTGCCATATGCCAGACATTGGTGACTGCTGCAAGTAGAAACAGAGCGTAGCATTTTGAGGAAAGATTTTTGTGAATTCTGTTCCTCTTGAACCTTACAAGAGGAAACGATATGCCTCTAAGGACATGCAGATATGCCTCTGTTGGTGGGTGTGGGAACCTCACGCCTAGGTGCTGAATGTGGCCCTCAATATCTCTCTGCTTGGCCCTCAGAGATCTCCCCAGACATGTGCCCTCCCCAGACCACACCCCTCACAACTGCTGTTCTGCAATTTCCTTAAGTGCTTCTGCCTAGCTGGAATATGGTTGTGAACTGTGATTAAGCTGCTTTGTTTGCCTGGATAGAGAGATGTGAGTGTATTTATGTGAGAAAACTCTGGCATTTATACGGCTGGAGTCTAGCCTACTGTGCAAATGTAAGAACCTATCTGGTGCTATTCCCCCCCTTTTTTACATTGGGACCCACCTATCACTGGCATGTGGCCCCCAGAAGGTTACCTATAAGGCAATGTGGCCCTCAGGCTGAAAAAGGTCCCCCAGCCCTGGTCTCAGACCAGTAGTAGCATGCAGGCATGGTAGTCTGTCTTTGCCCTGTTGCCTCTTGTTACATTTTATTTATTTCTTGGATCATCCCTCCTTGCTTCCCATTCTTCCATCCTTTGTTGCTTTCTTGCACATTTTGCAACATGCACTGAGATTGCAAAGGAGTCTCTGGGGAATTGAGTAATGCATTAATGAGCTAACAGATTTTCCAGAAGATGCCTGAAAAGTGAGCCCATAATTGGCAAATCCACTTAGGGTGAAGAGTGAGCTGCCCCACTTTCCCCAGCATGTCCTGGGGAGAACAGCTGGCGTTCTCATTTCTGGAGCTGGAGCTTTTTCTTTCTTTCTAGTATTTCTTAACAGAGAGTGGATGTGCTTCTTGAGGCCCCGGGGAATGTCATGTTCCAGAAACAAAAGAGTGTGTTTTGCATTCTTTCCATCTATCCGGTGCCTGCCTGAAATTTGCCCCCTCAGCTTCTCAAGCTCTGCCTTCCTCTTCTATCCAAAGGCTGCTGTAAGTGTTTTGAAGCAATGTCAACTATTGTCCAAAACAATGGATTTATTTCCAAAGCATTTTGGGCACCCGGCAATCTTAATTTCCTTACCTGGAGTCTATGTGGAACTTTGGACTAGACTGTGGTTTTTGATTGGCTTATTCTTGGCATGCGCTGAACTTTACATATCTTTAACCGACTCTGCCCCGAGGACCTGGTGACTATATCAGAATCTAAACCAGGTCTATAGTACTGAATGGAATGAACCATGTCAAATGTAAAACTGTCCAGCGATGCCTTTAGCCTGGACAGTAAAAGCTGGCCCATGTAGAAAGCTGCTAAAGTGCTTTGACTCAATTCTGAGAAAACAGAGTAGTTGCCAAGAACAGAAACATAAAAAGCTTCCTTATGCCAGGTGAAACTATTGGTCCATCTAGGTCAGAGTATTATCTATGCTGACTTGCATTTCTCTATGGGTTTCAGACATCGTTCTTTCTCAGCCACAGCTAGAGTTGCTGGGACTTTCTACATTATTATTATTATTATTATTATTATTATTATTATTATTATTATTATTATTTATACCCTGCCCATCTGGCCGGGTCTCCCCAGCCACTCTGGGCGGCTTCCAACAGAAAAATGAAACACAATAATCTATTGAACATTAAAAGCCTCCCTGAACAGGGCTGCCTTCAGATGTCTCCTAAAAGTCTGGTAGTTGTTTTCCTTTTTGACATCTGTTGGGAGGGCATTCCACAGGGCAGGCGCCACCACCGAGAAGGCCCTCTGCCTAGTTCCCTGAAACTTGGCTTCTCGCAACGAGGGAACCGCCAGAAGGCCCTCAGTGCTGGACCTCAGTGTCCGGGCAGAATGATGGAGGTGGAGACGCTCCTTCAGGTATACTGGACCAAGGCCATTTAGTATTTGCTCTAAATCCCCCAGAATTTGGGGGATTTACAGCAAAGCCACGTCCCAGCGCCTGCCCACATCTGCCTTGTGGATCTGGCATTTGGTTTCATCCCAGTGTCTTGATAAGAAAATTAGGTAGAGATGAGAAGGTGCACTTAGACTGCAGTCTTTCACACATTGAAGGAGTAGTAAAATCGTCTGCTCGATGGTTTTAGCCTTGAATTTTGGGAGGGAGGAGAAGCAACAGCAGCAATGAAACTGTCCTCAGCCAGTTCTGCTTGCCTGTAACAATGAGAACTGCAGATCACGCCCAGAATTCCAGCAAACTCTTCTCTCTGGTTCAAATTAGCAGCTGAGGCTCATCCTATTAGATTCCTCCCCGCCCCCAAAGTACCAGGCAGATGTGTTCTTACAATAGGACATTTCCAACCTTTCTGAGTTGCTAGCCCTTATGGCTGCAGAAGGGCTAGAAATCCCACTGAAATCCCAGAAGATGGCTTGATAAAGATGCACAATTAAAAACCCAACAATCAACTTCTGAACAAATGACACAAAACGAGGGAGCACATGGTTTAGTTTATTCATAGAGGTTGCACAATTTGGGGTTTTCTTGGGGCAGAATTTGAATGGCTGTGGCACAGAATTACAATTTGTGTTCAGCATGGAATATACATAGTCTTGCCTGCTCAGGAGTTTTGGCAGCATAGAGCTTAGAGATGGAGGAGCAACGCTCCTAGAATTTTCTTTGTGGAAAAAAATCCTTCCTGATCCTGTTCTGCATAAAAAATTTAAAGTACCACTGCATCCAGCTACATCCCTGTCAGAGCTTTGCTGGCAATGTGCATGCAGAGTTGCAGCCGCTGGGGACGAAAGCAGCAATTTATGACTGCGATGTATATTTCATGTGGCTTTAGTGCTTTTCCTAGTAAGAGGCACACTACGCAAGGAAAAGCTTGAATGCTAAAACATTTTCTTGCGTCAGAGGAGCAGGCTTCAGCCAGCCAATGTGAGGCAGAAATCCCTACAATGATTGCTCAATACTCTAGATGCTGCGCTGAGCCTCCATCTTCACTGCCTTGCCCAGCAGTGGCTTTCCCTCATTGCTTCAGGGGTTAAAAGCTTTTGTGATGACAAGTAAAAAAACCCCGAATAAAATGGGTCTGCTAGGGAGGATTATCCTTGCCCTTGGTGGCTTGTTACTGCTCAAAAGATGGATGAGTGTTGCAGTCTTTCGCTGTAATATGTATCCCAGCTTGTGGGATGGGGAACAAGAATCTTTGCCTTCTTCCTTCTATTGTTGCCTCATAATTTTATTCCTCTAAATGTCACAGGAACTTCCTCTTCTGTTACAGCTCTCAGCATTTGTCCACTGGAGAATGATAAATATTAATCAGGGATAGTTACATGTAGGTAGCCGTGTTGGTCTGTCATAGTCGAAACAAAATTTAAAAATTCCTTCCAGTAGCACCTTCGAGACCAACTAAGTTTGTCATTGGTATGAGCTTTCGTGTGCTCTGAAGAAGGTATCTGAAAAAGTGTGCATGCACACGAAAGCTCGTACCAATGACAAACTTAGTTGGTCTCTAAGGTGCTACTGGAAGGATTTTTTTAAAATTTTGTTTCAGTTAATCAGAGAATGATAGAGTTGGAAGTAATCCCAAGGGTCATCTACTGAAGTCTGGGTGAGTGGAAGGGAGCCCAGGAAAAGCTGCAATATTTTGTTCTAATGATGGTTCTCTCAGGCTGCAATCCTAGACAGGCTCACTTGGGATAAAGTTTTATTGGGCATGTTGAGACTTGCAGAGGAGTGTACCAGGTGTGGAGAATTTGTGGCACTCCGGATATTGGTCTACAATTACCCTTGTGGCTGACCACAAGTTATGCTGGCTGGCACCGATGGGAGTTGTGGCCTTCCAAATGCTGTTGTACTGCAAGTTCCCATCCCTTCTCAGTACCAATGATGATTTCTGCAGGTGGAGTTCATAGAATCATAGAATCATAGAGTTAGAAGAGACCACAAGGGCCATCCAGTCCAACCCCCTGCCAAGCAGGAAACACCATCAAAGCATGCTTAAAGACCTCCAAAGAAGGAGACTCCACCACACTCCTTGGTAGCAAATTCCACTGCCGAACAGCTCTTACGGTGAGGAAGTTCTTCCTAATGTTTAGGTGGAATCTTCTTTCTTGAAGTTTGAATCCATTGCTTCGTGTCCGCTTCTCTGAAGAGAGAACAGAGAACAAAGTCTGGAACACTGGTGTTCTTGGGAACTGGTTTCCTCAAATAAGCTTTGGTTGCAGAGTTAACCAGTACTTGGATATGAATATTGCATTTAGCTGTATTTAGTCCCCAACTGACAGTCCAGAGCAGGCATCCTCAAACTGCGGCCCTCCAGATGTTTTGGCCTACAACTCCCATGATCCCTAGCTAACAGGACCAGTGGTCAGGGATGATGGGAATTGTAGTCCAAAACATCTGGAGGGCTGAAGTTTGGGGATGCCTGGTCCAGAGGGAAGTTAGTTAGTTTGTTTTAACTTCCTGCTGTTTTTTCTTTGTTTTTTTAAATAAAAACTATAGTTATGGCATTAGCAGATACAAACACATGCCAGGAGGCTGTGGAACTTTAAAACCACAATATGCAGTAAACTCAGTCTGTGGGTTGGCTGGAGATGCATTAACGGTATAAGTGGAAAAACACACATAGGACACCAGGAAGCACCCACCCAATGAGCCACCCAAAGAAGAGACAATGTCTCAAGATGCTGATGAGTTTCCATTAATAGTTAAACGGCCTTCTTCAGGGGCTTTCTACCAGAGACAGTATATGTATATGTGTATCTTTATCTGTCTCTGATAGAGAGCCACTGCAGAAGGTCTTTTGGCTGAAATGCTTCGGGCTATTAATAGAAATTGATCGGTGTCTGGAGACACTGTCTCTCTTTTTAGCATAACTGTATATAAGTTCTGTGTCCGCTTGCCTGCTGCCCTGGAACCTCTGCCCTTGTTAAAACTGTGCTTGCCTAGGTTTGTGACTGCAATGAAGCCATTGGGGGTCAGCCTGCATATCCATTGGACGCCTTTCTTTCTTAAGCTTCTCCATCAGGGGTTTCCAAACTGTAGCCCATGAGCTTCACTCAGGTCGCCTGCAGCATATCTGTGGATTTGTGGCAAAAGAAGGCATTGAATATTCATATCGATTTTTAATAGGCATTTTTGTTGCTTCTTATGATTGTACTACATTTGGAATTCTGTGGAATTCCATCTGTTACACCGATGAAATGCAATATGTAAGTAATAAAAGCAATACAGTGATACCTTGGTTTACAACCATAATCCGTTCCAGAGGTCCAGTTGTAAACCAAATCAGGTTGTAACCCAAGGCACGCTTTCGCCAATGGGGCCTCCAAAAAGGAATTGGTTGTAATAAAAAAAATGGGTTGCAATCCAAAAAAAAAAGGGACACACACTTCAGGGTTTGACGTGGTTGTAATCCAAAACGGTTGCAAACCAGGGTACCACTGTAAAAGTACAATTAATAATCATGCAGTAGCTACAGCAGGTAGAAAAATCGTTATGTACAGTGGTACCTCAGTTTGCGACCACAATCCATTCCCCGGAGGCATTCACTCGACGAGACATTCGCTCGACGAAGGCATGCTTCCACGCGTGCACAAAGCGCTGATAGAGCGCTTCTGTGCACGCGCGCTGCGCAGATCGCTTCTGCGCATGCGTGAGCTGCACAGATCGCTTCTGCGCATCCGAGCGCCGCGGAACCCGGATGTAAACACTTCCGGGTCCGCGGCATTCATAAACGGAGGCGTTCGTAAACGGAGGTAGGTGTAAATCGAGGTTCCACTGTACACCAAGCAAGTTTCAAGAGGTCCATGGGCAAAAAAATAAAGAAATTTGGGAACCACTGTTCTACAGAGCCTGTGGCCTTGACCTAAGAATGTTTATTCATTAAACTGTACTTATATCCTACCTTTTCTGAGAGAGGCTAAGATAGTAGTGATTGGACAAAGGTTACCTCAGCTCCGTGGCTGAGTGGGGATTTCAGCCTGGATCTCCCCAGTCCTAGCCTCTCTATGATTATACCTCATTCTGTGCCTAGGATCTTCCATTCAATCATTCTCACTATTGGCCCTCCATGCTAAGTTGCCACCACCTAACAAAACAGCTGCCAAGTCTTCCTTCCCACATGCCCAGCTGTGTTGTTGGACGCACACTAATGACTAATGTACCAACAGGTTAGGCCAGTGTAGTTTTATGCTTGGCTCTGCTGTCGTATTGTGGGGACCATCCTGGAACATATTCTTCCTTGGAAGTTCATATGAGACTTATTTGCTAAGGCTCAATATATTTTGCACCTGGTCTCTTTTCTTACTAGTTGAACTACCAATAAATTGAGCAAACCTGAGCAAGTGGCTTAGCTTTTCAGGTTCACTTTGAAGCTGTTTCTCTCTTCTCTACTCAGCCTCCCCCCCCCTTTGCCTCTTCAAAGTATGCAGCTTTCCTCAAATTGGGAGTGTTTGGCTGAGAACATTTAGCTGAGCTCTGCATCCTTAGATTTATTCTCTCCCATCCACGACTGAAGAAACATAATCTTCCTCCATGCTGTTCTGTCCCCAGTCTTTACCAAGTCATCAACCGCCTGCCTTCTCTTCTCCCCACCCACTGCCTTAAGGTCATGAACCTTTTCATTCCTGAAATATTTGATTTTAAGTCTTTAGATTTTAAATATCTCATGAGAATCTGTGAGGGGGGTGTTGTGGAGCAGGCGAAGGATGATTCAGCTCAACAATGTAGCTGTGGTAGGGTTTTACTGCTCTCGTGTGGTGTCTAAGATTCAAGAGTTGCCATGGCATTTCTGATTCTCAGAACTATGGGGAACTGCTCTGGTAGGCCTGAACTCTGTGACTTACTTTTAGCAGTTGCCCTCTCTTAAAGTCTCATCACATGAATCAGAACTATTCGTGTAGTTTTGACCCTGACTAGCCTCTTGGCTCTATACCACTATACCCAGTTCCTTCAACTTTTCCTCACAGGAATTGTTTTCTATACCCTGGACAATTTTTGTTGCTCTCCTCTGAACCTGTTTCTCTTCCACTAAACCTTTTCAAAATTGTGGTGATCAGAACTGGACACAAGGAGAATAGTGTGCACTTGGAAATTCAGAAGGCAAACAGCACAATTGGCTTTTGTGGCTTGAAGAAAAGTCAGGATTTTAAGGTTGCCTCATGTAGGGAACTATAGCACTTGGTGGAGCAGAGTGAGAAGAAGTCCTAGATATTTTGTTGTTTCTTGTTTGGTATTTGTATATGTGATTAGAACTAATAAAACAGAATCACAAAGAGAGAGAGTCAGACAGAGAGAAACAGGAGAGAGATAGATGGTATTGGTGTACATAAATGACTTGGGACCAAAGTACTTAAAAGAGCACCTCTCCCAATATCTACCAACCCAAGCCTTGAGGTCTTTGGGGGAGACCCACCTTGCAGTCCCACCAGCAGGTATAGCTCACTGTGTATTGATGTAGGATGGAGCCTGCTCTGCTATGGCACCCTGGCTGTGTAATACCATCCCTATAAAGATGCAGGTGGTCCTTGGCCAGACTTTTCAGCATCAGTTGAAGATGCAGCTGTTCCTTCAAGCCTTTGGAGAGCAAATATTATCTGCCGTACAACAGTTACAATTCTGTTTACTTCTCTATTGAAGATTACTTATAGTAGCAATATTTTTATATGATCTTTTTTATGTTTTAACAATTGTGTGATACCTTGTATCTCATCTGATTACTTTGCAAGTCACTCCAGTATCCCATGGGATGAAGGGCAATTCCGAAATGCAGCAAACAAATAACGAATGATGGTGGTTTAACATTGACTGTGTCTAGATCTGGAAGCATGACTTTCACACAGTTTTGTGAAGAGCCATTATTTGCCCCTAGTAAGCCCACACTGGGCCATCTTTGCCACCTCTTGCAAGTGATGCTTTAATAATTCTCATAGCTGCCAAGTTTTCCCTTTTCTCGCGAGGAAGCCTATTTAGCATAATGGAAAATCCCTTAAAAAAAGGGATAACTTGGCAGCTATGAATTCTGGATTCCGGTTAGTTTCTCTCACATTCATTGCTGCAAAGGGTACCAGATACATCAGAAAAACACAGCACTGGCCTGCATAAGAACAGAGTTAAAATTTTAAGAACAGGTCTTCAGGGGGAGTTTTGCACCTTCACAGTGCCCTGTCCATGGTGCTGACAAATGGACCACCTTGTTTATACTGGACCCTGCAGTACTTGCCATCACTTCTATTTTACCTGCTGTGACCTGAACTTGACTCTGTCCTGCCTGTCTTGAACTCACCTTACTAGATGTGACTCTGCCTTATCTGTTGTTATGCTGCTCATCCAGTAAGTGCCACTGTGCCATTATCACTCAGGTACTGTGCACACCCTAAGTTAGCTGTGCAAATGCGAGACTGAGGGCATGGGTAACCATATCCAGATGTAGACCTGGGGGCTGTGTGCTTTCAAAAGCAGGATTGCAGGGGTCTAGTTGCTGGAATTGATCTCTTAAGCAGAAGAAAGTGTGGACCCTGGACCCTGAGAGGGCAGCAGGCAGAACTTTCTGCTTTATGAACCAGGAAAGGGCAGAGGGCCAGGATTCAATTGTTTGTTTCAGGTGTGGCTCCCTGCATTGCCCTAACCTCTCCTCTCCTCCAGTACTTTAAACTGCAGTCAACCTTGAAGCTTAATGGATACTGTGGAAAGGACCATGGACTTCTCTGTGGCCATTTCCCTCCCCATCTCATCAGGGAGCAAGCAACAGGCCACTTACTTCCTTTTGGCTTAACTGTAGGATTCTACCATTGTTGGGCTTATGTATGATGATGCTCTCTGCTGCCAGCATTCATTAGAAGCATGAGGACTGTGTGCATATGCAGTATTTTCTGTCACAGCAGGTTTAGGGTGTGTGCATGTGTGATTTGTTTGTTTAAACACTATTTTCTTGCATACCTCTATGGGTATGCTGGTAGGAAGGATTTGACTGAATGCTTCCTCCTGTTTTCTCACACTGGGTATCTGCATGAGGGCATCCCATTTGAAAATAGGATGTCCTCACTTGCTCCATGGCAGCTAGGGTTCTCCCACCACCCGTCCTCAACCTAGAATATGAATCCAGCCCATTTAGCGTAGAGAACAAAGATCTTCCTGAACTGAGATGCCACTTGGTCACATGGAACATGCTCAGCTTCTTTGTTTTCTAACCATGGGGAAAACAGAGCAGATGAGAGTAGGAGATGAGATGAAAAGCAAAGGCGGCATGGGGGCGGGAATGAGCCTCTCCAACAGGGAGAGAACATTCTCCCTACTAAGCCACCTACAAATATAGCTCTTAATAGAAAAGGCAGCTCATTTGGAAACACTGTTTTAGCCACACGTTTGCTGCATGTGCTGTTGCCGAGTCTGGATCTGCTGGATCTGGCTCAGGAACATCTCTTTTTTAAAAGAAAGAAAGAAAGAAAGAAAGAAAGAAAGAAAGAAAGAAAGAAAGAAAGAAAGAAAGAAAGAAAGAAAGAATCTAAACCAGGGGTCAGCAACCTTTTTCAGCCGTGGGCCGGTCCACCATCCCTCAGACCATGTGGTGGGCTGGACTATATTTTGTGTGTGTGGGGGGGGAATGAACGAATTCCTATGCCCCACAAATAACCCAGAGATGCATTTTAAATAAAAGGACACATTCTACTCATGTAAAAACACACTGATTCCCAGACCGCCCATGGGCCGGATTTAGAAGGCGATTGGGCCGCATCCGGCCCTTGGGCCTTAGGTTGCCTACCCCTGATCTAAACCCTAATTTGTTTGTGAATAGCAACCAGCAAACATTTAGAAGACTGGTCTTAGTGACTGTACTTACTATGATTTCATTGTCTTTGAATGAAATCTCATTGTTCAAGGAGGATTCCAAAGATGACCAATCTAACGAACTATGTTACAACTGTGCCATAGTTAAGAACTAATCAAATCTGCGCAGGGGAGATACATACTTTTAAATGAACTGTTGTCTGTTGAAAGCTAAACAAAACAATCTACAAAGCTGGTTAAAAATGGAGAGTAGAACAGAATCATGGTGAGTTGGTGCAGTCTTAATTGAAGTAATAATAATAATAATAATAAGGAGTGTGCATCAGAACTGGATGAATCATGAAGCGAAGCAAGGCAGCTCAGGTGAAGCAGGATCTGCATGAGTCAAAATGGGGGTTGGGGCTGAAGCGCTTCATGGTGCTTCAGCATTCCAGATATCAAAAATTGCTGCAGACAAGCTCTGCTGAAAGCAAAAGTAATGCCTCTCACCTTATTACAATGCCAGGGTGGCGAGATGGAGGAATTGAGAGCAATCACTAGAGTGGTGGCAGGCCAGAGGACGAGCTCCATTGACAGTGGATGAGCTCCACTGACAGATCAAGCTCATAATCCAGCAGTGGGGAACCTCTGTCCCACAAACCTAAGTAGGCCCACCAGCCTCCCATTTCAACTTCCAGATATAATGTCAGGTGTGGGGCAGGTAAAGATGGGGTTTCCTGCCAAAAGCAGGATTTTCAGCCCCCACCAATCAGCTGATCTTCAGTGCCTGCAAAGGCCTGTGCCATTGCAAGCACTGCTCTTTGCAAGCACTGCCAATCTATGGATTGTTACCATCTGCAAAGCCCTGCAGTTTGCAAGCATCACCAAGCAAATGATCATTGGAATGTGCAAAGTGCTATGCTTTTTGCCCATGTACTTTGAATTCAAACTGCATGGACTAAGGAAAGCAGGTCACCTGTCATTGTGATGTCAGGTGACTGACAGAAGGTGTGACCTTGCATGGAACGTTCATCGGATTCCACCAATTTTTTTAAAAAAATCTATAGAAGAAGGAGAAGAAGAGGAGGAGGAGTTTGGATTTGATATCCCGCTTTATCACTACCCGAAGGAGTCTCAAAGCGGCTAACACTCTCCTTTCCCTTCTTCCTCCACAACAGACACCCTGTGAGGTGGGTGGGCTGAGAGACTTCAGAGAAGTGTGACTATCTCAAGGTCACCCAGCAGCTGCATGTGGAGGAGCGGAGACGCGAACCCGGTTCCCCAGATTACGAGTCTACTGCTCTTAATCACTACACCACACTGGCTCTTTATAGATCTCTATAGATGTTTATGTAAAAATATAAATATAAATAAAAAAAATAAAAGGTGCCCAGCACAAATATTCTGTTACTTGACAGGCTCTATCCACTCTTCAGGGGCAAGTATGCCTGCAAATTTTGGCTACTTTGTCAAAAGTAGGAATATTACCACCATTTTTTAAAAAAATCAGTAGTGAATTGGGAATAGGAACAATACGTACTTGAACAGACACTGAGACAAGTTGGACAGTGTACAAAAGCAAAGGTAGGCTGTTTTCTGAAATGCCAGATGGGGCTCTGAACCAAATCTTATGGTTGATGCACACCTCTAATAATAATTCTTAAAAGCTCAACAAATTTCAAATACAGTTGTTCTCAGAGTTTTTTGAGCTGTAACTTTCTGAGGATTTTCTTTGAAATTGGAGGGAGGGCACAAGGAAGTTACTGCTCCTGTCGATGATTTTAATTGGAACACACTGGGCATTTTATGACTTCAGTTTTCCAAGAATAAACTGCCTAGTACCAGCTTGTGACTCATGCACCCTCCCCTCTTTCTCGCACTTGCACACATTTCTCCAAATTGCTGCTACCTCTCTGCTTGGAAGGAACAGGGGAAGAATGTGTGGAGTAGGCATTTAAGGAAGATGATGGGACAGGGAAGGTAGGAGCCCGTTTTTAGTTGACAAGTGATTGAGTGCCATGTGAGCACTAAGCCTGTACTGGGGTGAGGAATGATGTCTCTGGACTGTCTCCCATCATCATTAGTTATTACCATGTTGGTTGAAGCTGAAGGGAATTGGAGTCAAATGGTCCAGGTCCCCTATCCCTGCCATTTGCAAACTAGAGCAGCCTCCAAAGCAATCTCTTTCCCCACTGGCTGGGAGAGGTGTGCCA